>NW_026775580.1:30640500-31208000 GCF_030987335.1 Cornus florida | reverse complement strand
ATAAAGATATTTCCGTTCCTTCAAGAGAAAGCTTTTCCTAAAAATCCCTTTCCAGAATATTTTGAATCTTTTTTTTCTTTTGGTATTTTTATTGAGATAACATATATCTTTGAGGAGGTCCATGTATGTCAAGAGTTTGCATTATTATTATCACTGTTGCTACAACTACTATTGCTGTTATTTTGCAAGTACCACATCCAAACCTATGCCATCTAGCTTTGGAAATTAAACTTGAACACAGGGCTGCAAAAGAGTGAAGCCAAGCTTTGGCATATTCGACCTTAACCTCAAGCTCGAGACAAGCTCATATATTAATGTTTGAGCTCGGCTCGACCATTAATTGTTGAGCTCGAACTCAATACACTGGCATGCATAAAGCTCAATCTTCAGCCTGTTCTCGAATTCGAGCTCGTGCCTATGATTGATAAGGACAAAAATTGATTATAAATCAAACCATCCCTAATAAACGAGCCATGTTCATTAGGTTTAACTAGCCTGTTCACAGACACCTATTTATTAACATGTTTGCAAGCCTAATGAACCGAGTAATAAGTTGTTTGGGATGGGCTCGTTTGTTAAACGAGCTTAAAAAACAAGCTTGATCTCGGATTGTTCGGAAAACGAGCTTGAGCCAAACTTTAATTGCCCAAACTGTTCATGAATTACTATTATTGCTTTTACTTTGCAAGTAGCACATCCTTTTTTGCAAGTTAAACGAGCTTGATCTCGGCTTGTTCGACAGACAAGCTTGAGCCAAACTTTAATCGCCCAAGCTGTTCATGAATTACTACTATTGTTTTTATTTTTTTTTGATAAATATTGTTTTTATTTTTGCAAGTAGCACATCCGTTTTTGCAAGTGGCACATCCAAACCTGTGCCATCTGGCTTTGGGACCTAAACCTAAACACAGGGCTGCAAAAGAGCCAGGCCGAGTAGTGCTTTGGTCTTTTCAAGCTCTACCACGAGCTTGAGTCAAGCTCAGATATTAATGTTTATCTTGGCTTAACCATTACTTGTTGAGCTCGAGCTTGAGACATTGGCTTGTTTCAAGCTCAATCTTTAGCTCATTCTTGAACTCAAGATTGAGATTATGATTGATAAGGACAAAAAATCGATTATAAATCCAAACAATCCCTAATAAATGAGACACTTTCATGAGTTTTTACAAGCCTAATGATAAGTGCTCAAATATAACGCATTTTAGCACCTAAGCTAGGGTATTTTAGTCCATTCATCTATCTTACTTTCATGTTTTAGTACTTATTTGTGTTTTTGCTTATTTCAGGTCAATAAAGTTCAAACAGGCTAAGAAGAGCCATTTAGCTCAGTTTTGGAGTTAAGGAGCAAAGCTGGAAAAAAGTCAAGAAATTTGCATCAAGGGGATCTTCGATCGATCGAAGGAAGTCCCGATCGATCAAAGAAGGCTACAATCGATCGAAATTAAGGCGGTGCCAGCTCAGCAATCCGGATAAGGCCCAGAAGATATTTTCATGCCACGTCATCTTCGATCGATCGAAAACCCCTTTGATCGATCGAAATGGTTGCTGGCAGTGAGCTGTCTAATTCCCGAGCGCACCAAACTCTACCTACTTTTTGTAGTGGTGAATTTCCACCAATTAGAGGCAATATTTCTGACTTGCTGCCTACTCAAAGAGGCTTGTAATAGATTCATTGAACCAACTTTTGGAGAGGCTACACAATTAGATATTTTACCACTTATAGAAATAGTTTTCTCTCTAGAACTTTGGGAAGAAAGCAAGGATGAAGATGATGCCAACCTCCAAACTAACCCTTGAAGGTTCCATGGCCACTTCAATGAGTGGCTAAAACCTTCTCTTGGGGCTAGAGATAGCCCATAGGCTTGCTTCCTAAACCCAGCTTTTGTACATTTTTGGGGATTTAGTTGTAATTGATGTTTTGACCATGAATAAATATAGATCTTATGATTTTTACATGATTTGTATGGATTAATGCTTTCAATTGATCATTTAATTCTATCCATATGTCTATGTATGGTAGAATGAATGTTCATGTGTTTTTCTCTAGATTTAATGAAATTGATGCATGTCTATGTGTGTTGATGTTATTAATCTAGTGATGGTCAAAGCATGGTGCTTAATGTAATAAATCTTGTGAATTATTTGATGGTTCATACTTATTTTTTGATGGATTGTGCCACATCCTTAGTTTAATTAGCTTAATTTTCATGTCATTAGCTTAGTTGTAATTTAATTGCTTTAATTTCTTAGATAGGTGGACAATCTATTTTTGTTGTTTGATGTTCCACACTTACGAATGCAAGAAGTACATTTCTCTATATTTTTGTGTGTGCACTAATTGTGGTTTAATTGAATGGTTAATGGTCTCATTTGATAGTTTATGCTACTCATTAGATTGATTAGACAATCTATGTTTATTTGTTATCCATGCTTAGTTTTAAATTGGTGACACACACACACACAAGTTACAATATGAATTTCCCCATTAATTTACAATTGCTAGTGTTTGGTGAAGTGAAGCTTAATGGTGAGCTCAATGCCCCAAGACCTTTCTCTCATATTACTTTCTCTACTTTCTAGATTGTCATTTTATTTTATTGTTTTAATTGAACCAATAATTTAATTAATCAAATCAAACCCCTCTTTTGATCATTCGACCTACTAATCCAACATTGATTCCAAGAATACCTTGCCTTTCCCTTGGGACGATCCCTACTCACTTTTGCTACATTAGTAGTTAGTAGTGGTAGTGGCATTCTATAAATTTAAATTTGGCCACACTTTATCACTCGCACTTGAGGACACACCACCTAACCACAAACACTTGTTCATAAACATGTTTATTAAACAAACTTTAACAACAAGCTCAATCTCAGCTAAATTTGAATGCCACCCCTCTAATCATATAAAAGTAAAGAGGAATGTTGAAGTAGATAAAAAGGTCCTCAACACAAAAGCAAGATGGAATGCAATGATGAAAACGGCTTTTTTTTTTTTTTTTGATAAGTAACAATGATGAAAACGGGTTTAAAAAGGTCATCAGTACATAAGCAAGATGGAATACAAATGATGAAAACTTTTGAAATGCAAGCATGTGAGCCCAGAAATTCATTATTGTTTTTATTTTTAGAGCAAGTTATACTTTTGAAAACCAAGCCAAGTTCAAACAAGCTTTCACAAAATGCACAATTACAGAAGAAAAAAAAAAAAATTTGAGCTTCCAACGGTAAATAAATACAGAGTTACATATGAAATTCAGAATGGAGCAAACTTTTGATCATTGAAGCACAAGAGATGAAGATAAATGATAATACCGTAAGATTAGTACTGACAGCAACCATATGCTTTGCAACTGCCTGAGGCCTGAAAAATTATATACCCAATTTAATCCATGTTAAGTATGACCAGAAAGAGAGGTAGTTTACAGTCAACCCCATAATCACTGTGATAGTTTCTAAAAGTAGTCCTAGATTTATACACTACAATTATAGATGAAACCCGTATTAACTTGTTTTTCTTTTCTTTACATGCATTAGTTTCTCGCTTTCAGTTTGATTTGCAAACCTTTGACAGAATTAATGCTAATAAATCCTGAAACAATAAACTACCACCACATTTAAATCTCAAAAGAATGAACTTTTTTTTTTTCTGCACCAACCCTAAAGCAGATGAGATCCATTCCCTCAGCGTCCGAGCATTCAACATTGTTTCGGCCGTTGTAAAAGTTTTTGAAACCACCACAACTGCAAATAACAAAAGGAATCCCAATTACTAAGATATGAACGCCCAAAAGTAGCTCATATAGTATGTAGTGTAGCAGAAATGTAGAACGAAACTTGTTACCTAATGTAGTTTCAGGGTTCAATCCTGTGATATTTCTTGCAACATCAATTGGATCAACATTTGCAAGACTGCAAACATTGAAAAATTAATATATTGGATTAAGATAAATCATTGCTCAATCATAAAATGTCAATGTTGTGTGCATAAATAAGCAGGCCTGCTGGGTGCAAGAAGTCAGCAGATTTTAACACATCTCCCATCAAAAATCAAAATCATGCAACATATCATGATTGTATGCATTGCATCATGAGTGGACTCCATTGGATCACCAAAATTGGACTGGACATCACACATAGTGGAGTGGTCTCCAAGGTGATTCATGAGATCTAAAACCCCTTCATGGACCATGTATAGCTCTGTATTTTGTAATCACCTTTCGCAGTTGTGTGCACATGCAAGACATATCTTGACAAACCTCAAAATTTGAAGTATTTACTTGGTTCATACATTAGAATGACAACACAGAAACTAAAACACTAAAAATTATTGAAATCCTAGATATTATAGGAGTAGTCCATTTTAAGCTTTGAGAAACAACAGTCTAATTTCCAACACTATCTTTAGCAAAGAGAAACGATCGCATCTGCATAAGTCAATTCCTTCACATAACCTGAAGAAAAGCATAACACAGGTTCACCTAATTCATAATCCTAAGGGCCACAGCATCTGCCAGCCGAAATTAAAATATTATCTCATGCAGCAGAAAGTAAAAAACATGAAATTATGACTGATCATATAGGAATTAGGAGGTCTTATCATTTCAAGATAAAAGAGCATCTGAAGCAATTAAGTTTGTAGTAGCATGTACACTTACAAACGCAGTTGGCGTCCTCTTGCACATTCAATAGCCTCTGGATCTGTAAATTGACAACATAGAACATAAACACTTTGCAAGTTTTCATTAAACAATTTGATGTTAAAACAACAAGAAATATTCTAAGAGCAAAAGATTAGAGAACATCACGGATTGCAGATTGGTATACATCAAATCGACCTGTTTGGAGGGCGGTGTGCACAAACAGAGGACCTAAGAAGCTGCCACCAATACCAATAGCAACAACATCCTTTAGTGCTTTTCCTGTTGCTCCAACCTACCATTCTTTGCGTATTAGTCAACACTTAGTGATGCATAACTGAATCAGAACATAAATAAAAAATTTAGATTACCCAGGAACCACTGCGAACCCTCTCAGAGAACTCCCGGATCTTGTCCAGAACTTGCCAAACATCGGGGACCACATTCTTCCCATCACTTTGTATAACTGCATCCTTTGAAGCACGAAGGGCAACGTGAAGAACCGACCTATTCTCTGTGCTGTTTATCTGAAGGAGCCACCCAAAACAAAGGATCAAATGTCATGAACTCAGAAGATTTGAGCAATGTGCAAGTTTTACCATTACTAATGAAAAAAATGTGAAGAGTTCTAAAACTGTTTCAAGATCAAATGCAAAATATTAGGATACCTACTATTCAGAAAGGTGCCTCTAAATAATACATAAAAAGGCCAAAACAGCCATTTTCAGTGACAAATCAAGATGCAATACTGTCTTTACAGAAGAGCAGTTTCCCACTTCTTAAAAATAATGATTTCTAAATTAGCGAACTTAATAGATAGGTAACTTTATGTCGGTTCATCTATGGTGTGAAGTAAAACATATACTTACATGCTCCCCGTTGAACATTCTATTAATCTTTTGTTTGAGACATGTTGCCTGCATTAGAAAATGAGGAAGCATAATTAGTATGCCATATTGTCTGTGTCCTCAAAAAGGAAATGGTCCAACCCACCTCTGCCAATTTGAAGAGTTTATCCAAGGTGTCTAGGGTGGCACACTGCCTCGAGTAGTCCAATAGTAACCCATCAAACTCACTATAAAAAGTAGTACCAAAGTGAAAACATTATTCAAACACTATAACTTTGTAAAGAATCACAATCCACTTCTCACTTAATAAGACCTATACTTCACCCAAACATCAAAATGTGAAGAGAATACATATATAAATATATATATATATATATACACACACACATATAAAGGTTTAAGAGGCCAGCTAAGTAGCATACACCATCATTGACTTGCATCGCGCAGTGTCACCCATCAATTCTCGTAAATGAGTCTTTTTAATATCATTAACATGAGCCTGCATAAAATATATGGTTCACATCAAATATACATTCGTAATTTCTTCGATGACACTTACACAATAACATCTTGCAAAACCATAATATTTTTATTACCTTCAAGTCCTTCCAGGGCTCTATGTCACAGATAAGGGTGGATGAAGCCATCTGCAAGAATTTCAAAGCAATTCACAAATCAAATTTCAGCCCCTAACACTACTAGCAGCATATGCTATTCTAACTTGTCTCGATGCAAACAAATGAGTATGTGCATCAATTCTGTCCTCTTTGATTACCACAACCTTGAAAGAAAGTTTTAAACATCAGGGGAAGCAAAGAACTCCTGACATAAATTGGTTTCATCGTTTAAGTTTTTATATACTTTTATATATATATATATATTTATTTATTTATTATTTATTATTTTTCCTCCTTCCTTTGGCCTATTTTCTTTCATTTTCCAAGCGATCAAACGGAGGATTGATTAGTAGCTAATATTTATAAACCAATGCAAAAACCTCTCAGTACGATACAGGCAATCTGTTAGGGCACAACGGAAGCACATCATCATCATCACCACATCAACAATCACACAAGCATATGGAGATACAATCATTCATCAATCAACACACAACACAATATTTTACGTGGTTCGCCCAACCTCTAGGGCTACATTCACCGGAGATAACTTTCACTATTATGAATCACGAAAGAGAATATACAACTAAATGCAGTCTCAAATGGTATAATAATTCCAAACAAGTGCAGATTCAACAAAGCTTTTGTTTTGGATTCATTTGATTGATTTTGAAAGAAAACACAAATGAATGATCGGATGGATTGAATGAACAGAGCAATCGGATAGGTAATACAAGGTGTACTGAACGATTAGAAATTAAATCATCAACCGGAAATCAAATATAGATTATAGCGGAAAAAAAAAAAGAAAAAAAGGAAAGTCAAATCGCGATTACCGGTGAATTTTATTGAACAATTAAATAACAATATAGCCAAATGAACGAAGAGAATGAAGATGGTGTTGAGCATATACCTGAAGGTGATAGATATATAGATTTGAAAATTGAACTATGTGAACTGTGTGTTGATGAAACAGGTTGATTGATAAATAGGGCTGCACTGAAGCTGTGAATACCTTGTGCGGCTAAACCGGTGGTATGAGGTCACGTGACATTGTAACGAATTGACGATGAGAGCGCGTGTGGCTTGTATAGGCGGATCGCAATTACTATAATTTTAAATTTTTATTATGAAAATATAATTTTTCCAAGGTAAAATTAAATTACCATTTACCATTCTTGAAAGTTAACATCACAATTACAGGGTGAATAATGTTTTATATTTTGAGGAATTTTTTTTTTGTCACGTATTAAAATCAGACATTCCTCTTAATATTCTCATTGGAATTATATTTACTAAATTTAGGATGATTTGGAAATCTTCATTCATAACAAAACATCTAATAAACTTGGGCTTAATGCATTCTTAAATTTTTAAGCTCATGTTAAATTTGAACTTGCAAATTGAACTGAAATTAAAAAGTTAAATTTGTGCTCTCAACTTTGATTGATATATTAGTTCAAAATGGGGGTTGTAATAACAAATAAAATAACATTAACATTTTCATAACTAGAATGATTGAAAATATAGGCATGACATTGCAACAAATTAATCAAGAACTAATAAGTTATTGTTTTTTTAATTTATTTATTTATTTTAACAAAGAACTAATAAGTTAAATATGTCATATACCTTACAAGTGAACCCACTACATAACTAATTATGTGCAACCAACACCTATCAAGGGAGGAACTATGGTTTTTTTTTTTTTTTTTTTGACTGGCACTGGAACTCACCTGAGTAGAGCCCCTTTGGGACCCACCCCAGGCTATAAACCGGGGAGAAACTATGTTGCCCCCATCCTAAAATTTATTTTCCTCTATTTTTTTTTTTTTTCCTTTTAAATCCGTAATTTATAGGACTCTAAGATAGTGGAAATAAATGTATTCAAAAGATTTACTTGTCAAAGACATATTAAGCCCCTAAAATTTTGAAGTTCCTATTAAATGGAGTCTAAGTTAAGGTTATCATAAAAATTACTACCTCAGTTCCAAAAAAAATGTCGCTTTTGAAGAACCGTGATGATTCCAAAAATGACATTTTTTATGAGATATTAAATGGTAACCCACCATTGCCAATCTCAATTCGAAATCAAGTTTTATTTTTGGAAATCCACACACACACACATATTACTTTGACATCTATGAGGTTAGTTGTAATGGGTGGGCGCTTCTTTATTTATAAAAAAAAAAAAAAACTGCATACATACCTATTTCACTTTTCCATCTTGATCAGATGTGGGATAAGCTCCCCCTTGTTACATTCCGCCTCACCCAAACTCGCAACGCTCTCGTTGCGATCGGGCCACCTTGTCTATCCGGACGCTTGGTGTAACACCGGATTAAGAACTATATCTAACTCTGATACTAACGGTAACGAGTGGACGCTTATCCATCTACCCAAAAAACTTAAGTTATTAGGTAATACATATCCATCCATTTATACCTATTTACTTTTTCATCCGAGTTCAATGTGAAACAAACTCCCCTAATTACATTAGATTTAATTATCATCATATAAAAGTTTTTAGACCTTAGTTTATTAAAACCCCTCGGGTTTCAAATGGTTGCAATATACCCCCTTCGTTTTTTTTGGAGCAACAAATACTCGCAATTTACCAAGTGTTGCAAATTACCCCATTTGACTAATTGAGGAATAACCAGAGTTAAGGTATGACATAAAATTGCAAAAAAAACTTATAGATAAGAAACTTAAAATAAATAAATAAATAATTAATTAAAACAATAAATGCATATTCCCAACAATTCAACACACCACCACACTCATAACTCAATTTTCAATTATCAGTTAATGCAATTGTTAATTGAGGTCAATCTTTTTGTCATTATAGAACTTTCAAGTGGGAGCAAACATTCGGATTATTCAAAAAATAATTATTATCTTGAAAACTGAGATCAATATACTCATCTCAGGTCAATCATACCAACACAGTCGACACAAATCGTCCTATTATTGAGTAAAAAATTCATCATACTATATGATTTATGGGGTAATTTAATCAAATCCTACCAACCAGTAATTTATTCTCTAATTTTATTATTTTTACTATTATATTTGGCAATAGGTTAGTGAATTTAGAAGGTTAGAAGCTAAAGAAAAAAATCATATTGGTAGATTTCGAACCCAAACCAAATGTCCCAAACAATATAATACAGTATTTGTTTGTAAGAAACAAACTATAACTTAATGGACTTGAACAAACTTAATGACTTTTTTTTATTAGAAAAAAAAAATACTTAAGGAAATTTCAAACTATTTTTCTTTTTTAATTTTTAATTTTTATTTTTTAAGTCAAGATTTATTAAATGATACATTATAAAATTAATGGGGGATTCTTGTGATGAAAGAAATTCTCTCCAGTTATTTTCTTACTCCACAACGTTCAGTGAGTAACGGCGGTGATCAACGCCACCTTCCCAATATAGTCTTGTCAATCACCAAGTCAAGAAAGATTTTTTTTTTTTTACCATATGTATGAATACCATTTTATACGTTATACTTTATATAATAGATTATATAAAATATATTATTATACAATTTAACTTTACTTTTTGACTGAAGTTAAAATAAATTAAAACTCAAAATAACCTCACTTTAAAACAATTGAACAAAAATTAAAATATATATACAAAACATGCTACTAAAACAAAATTATAAGGAATAACAAATCATATAATTATGGGTTATTAGGGTTAGTATATCCCTACCTCAAAAATAGATCTAAATCACTCTATTCTCAAAACTTCTCCAAACAGAAAATTTTGAACCGTAGCTATGTAGGATTCGGTCGAATTAAACAATTTTAATTCTTGTACCACAAACTAAATCTTACCCCCTAACCTTAAATTCTAAAGAAAAGGATTGAACAAAAAAGAAAAAAAAAATGTGGCTAAGGTTCTGGTTTTTTTTTTTTTTGGACAATACTTACCTACTCACCGGTGACTAGGAAGTATATGCTTACCTTGATATGGTGCAAAATTAATGAAATACGTGTTCCTATAATATAAAATAATAAAAATTAAAAGATTTGAGAGGTTATTCATATTAAACCCAATATGATCTAAATCTAACTCTCTTCCCCTCTCTCAGGTTACTCTTTTTGTTCAGGGAGTGAATGAGAAGGGAATCTTGTCGGGAAAAAAAAATATTTTAAGCTAAAAATCTTAAATAAAAAAATATTACAAGAAACAAACAAAGCTCTGGATGATGAATAGAAAGAATAACTATAAATGTAATGATACATAGATATTTGTCTTCAGCTAAAAGAAAAAAAAGATCAGAAATAAGCTATAACAATTCATCCTGTAATCAACAAATTATCTATTAAACCATGTGAACTAGATTTTATCTAATTTGATGTACTTTAGATCAAAATAATTGATAAGTATATATAAGGATTACCCATTAAATCATGAAAGATAAAAGTCAAAACTTCCACTATTAGCAGATTAGGATTTCAGCGGAATAGTTTGAGAAAGAGAGGGAGAGTTAAATTAGGATTTGATTTGCATCCATTTGGATTGACCTGGTAAGAGCATCTCCAGTAGTAGTGTATATATTTTTGTGTAAATCTGACGTATCAGAGTAGACTTACACAAAAATTTTGTACTACCTATTTTTAGCTCCAACGATTATTTTATACCTTTTGCGTAAAAAAATATCCTCCAATAATAACCTACCACGCCTCATACCTAAGGCCCTACATAACTTTTACAAATCTACTTGATTCACTCTACTTTTTGGCAATTAAACCTCACGTCTCAATCTTCCTTAATTAGGAAAAAAATAATAATTTCCCTCCATATTTCACTTTCCCATCCCGCCAAAAGAAAACTTTCCCACCAAAATTCTGACTTAATAATAAATAACCAGCATACAATTTAGGGTTTAATTGACTAAATCACCAAGAAAGAAAAAAGAAAATAATTTGTATAACTGCAATTGACAACAATTATATAAAACGTGATTAAAATATAAATCTAAAAACTAAAAAAACCCTAGAATTTACGGCGATGATTGCAGAAGATAAAATCAAACAAAGAGACGAATCAAACTATGTTCATTAAAAATAAATAAATAAATAAAAGATATTCAAGTAGTTCTTACCTTGCTGCCAGTTGCAAATTTTTTTCTATGGTGTTCTAGAAAAGTGGGAAATAAAGAGGCATGAAAGAATGAGAGAGAAGAAAGAAAAACGCGGGTGGGAAAGGGGGAAGAAAGAGAAACTATTCTTACGTGGCTGTGTAAAAGGGTTGTGTATTTTACACAACTCGTTTACACATTGGTGATGTGGTAGTGTATATTAACAGACTGCTGGAGATGAAAAAAATTTACAATTCTTATGTGGCAGTGTATATTTTACACAAAAAGATTTTTTAAGATATCGCTGGAGATGCTCTAAGCATTCAAAATATATAATTTTTATTATTTTCTATTTTAGAGACACTTGTCACATTACTTTTACGCTACATCAGGGGTAAGCATGTACTTTCTGCTCACCGATGAGTAGGCAAGTATTGTCCTTTTTTTTCTTTTTCTTTTTTCCTCACTATTACGATTCCATGTTCTTCCCTTTTTTTTTTTTTTTTCTTTTTTTTTTTTTTTTTCGCCTTTCTCCTTATATATACACATATATGTGCCAAGGAAGTCAAGGCAATCACATTACTAAAGTTTGCTTGAAACACATGCCGAAGCGAGCAAAATTAGCAAATATAATATATACTGTATATATTTCTCTCTCTCTATATATATGCACCGTTTTCCTGTAGTTCTTCTTCTGTTATGTGTTGTTTTTCTGGATTCTTATTTTTTAGGGTTTTCATTCTTTCTTCTGAGAATGTTCAAATTTCAACTCACTGGGACCCATGAAGTGAAAGTCAATTTATTAAATAATAGATATGTTCTATACGGAAGTTATATATATATATATATATATTAGAAGTTTGGTAAATATGAATTTAACTCAACCAGCCACCAAGTTAGTTTTTTTACTCTTTACTAGACCAATTCAGTGAGAGAGTAACTAGAGATGATTTTTTTTCTTCTTGTAAGGAGTCTCAAAGTAATTTACCGAATAAAATATTATTAACGAATCAAAGTTGGTTGTTAGTCAAATTAATAGACGCAAGTTATTTATTGAACCATGTTTGGTAATTGGGAATTGTTGCATTAATTGGTTAATTGGGAATTAAGTTTTGGCATGATGATGTATTGAATTGCAGTGATTAATTTTTTATCATGAATTGTAGGGATAATGCATTTGTTGCTTCAATTATTTATTTATTTATTTTAAGTTCATTATCTATAGATTTTTGTGTAATTTTATATCATACCTTAACTCCAATTAGTCCTCAGTTAGCCAAATAGGAGTAATTTGTTACATATGGTAAATTGTGGGTGCTTATTGCTCCAAAAAGAAGGAGAGGGGGATATTTTGCAACCTTTAAAACTAGAGGGGGGGTTTTGTGCAGTAAGGCCAAGTTTTTACAAAGTTACTTGCACACCCCTGTGAGTGTAACAATCCGATAGTGAATCTAATGGATCAAGTATATTTACTTAAATGCCCTCAACTTTAAGTGTCTAATTACTATCATTACTTTATTAATATTATTATTTTGCATACGGTTGATGTCAGCTTTATTTTTCCAATTCAACCTTATCACTTTCCTCAGTCTCATCCCAAGAACCTAACTTCACAAGATCGAAACAGTTTCACATGAGGAATCTATATATATATATATATATATATATATATATGCGCATGTAAGTATCAAGTGCACAACTACTTCATAACCAACTTCCATGGTCCAATGCTTGCAACAGAAATATAAAACAAGACAACTTTCCATGCTTTATTGGTGATCAATGAAACCTCCTAACCTGATACATCCCCACCTGAGAAAACCCACTTACCGGCAAGCTTCACCATCAGTAACAAACCCTGTCCCTAACCACCTGAAACCACCATTCATTCCACCACATCAACTTTATGATAATCCTTACCAAAAGACCCCAGTATAGAAGACAAAGACCCCATCGTAGAAGACCAATTCTATCAAGGTACACTAAACCACCTCCACCCAACCTATATACATAAGTCTACCTCCCTCTATCTCACCTTTCCACAATGAGAAAGCCCAATCTCATTTTCCTTCACCTACCACCAACCCCATACGGTTGCTCAGCTTCACCTCCAACCACAACACTACCAACACAAGCAAAAACAAAACACCACAAATATAACCTCATGATAACATACCAGCTTACCTAACCAAAAACAACAGATCTCACCTAACCAAGAACAGATATTACCCAAAAAAACTTCAACCCAACACTATATAGCTCACCAAGACACTAGATTGAAAGACTCACTGAGCATCTCCAATGGAAGGATGAAAATTTAGGAAGATCATTTGATATGTACAAGGACCTAAAAATGATAGTCTTTAAGCTAAGAACTGAGCTTGCTATGCTCAAGGCACAGAAGGATCATCCACATACGCTATCTCTATTGATCACCAATTCAAAATCATACACTGCAGTAACCACCTCAGATATACACCTGATCACAAAGGAAACTCCATCAAACACAGCAAGGGATGCCTCGACTCCACTGATGGACCAGACCTCCATTCATGCACACTACAAAAGGACCTGCAACCACCACCAGCAACCACCACAACCACCTCCACCACCACTCACAAGGAACAAACAACTATGGTGGTCCTAAGTTTGAATTTGAATTTGAATCCTCCTTATGTGACTGTTTCATCAGTTTTAGAGGCCACCTCATTCCCTAACACAAATAAGCCTACCTCTATGAAATACACCCACCCTACCACCACAGAACCTACCTCTTTTCAGTAACACTCACCATCACCATAACATTTACCTAACCAAGTTAACACCGCCAATCCAGCACAACCACCTGTTCCACACCTGACACAATCACATGGCACAACCACCACCATACCAGCATAACCACCTATTACTCAATATACAAAGCCCCATGCCATTGCACAACAGACAAAAAACTGGTCTGAAGTGGTCATACAAAGCAAGCCTAAGATGAGATTCGAATACTTACTTCCTTCCCCTGAGTTTCCCAACTGCATTGACCCCCCAAAAGAAGTTGCAGAGGAAGGTCACAGCTTTTGGAATGCCAACCACCTCATTGGAATTTCCATCCATAAAAAAATCCTATTTAAAGTTATACAAGCTGCTGCAACAAAAATTTGGAAATCCTATGGCCTGATTTGCACTATACTATGAGAGAAAAACTCTTACATTTTCATGTTCAACTCCAGCATTGAAGCATATAATGTCCTCTCACTAGGCCCTTGGTCCATTGTTGGACACCCCTTCTTCCTAATGAAATGGAATCAACAATCCCAATCTAATTCAGTTCAACTTGGATGTATCCCCACATGGATCAAATTCCACAATGTCCCTATGCAATTTTGGACTGCCAAGGGACTAAGCCTCATTGACAACTCAGTTGGTGAGCTTCTCTATGTTGACCAAGCAATAGAGTCCATAACTAAGATCAAGTTTGTAAGAATCTGTGTAAACCTTAACCTATCCAAGCCACTACTCAAAGAGGTTTATATCAAGCTAAAGGACAACAGTTGGGAGCATATTTCAATAGAATGCCAATGGCTCCCAAAGTTTTGCACCAAATGTAATCAAAAGAACCACACTGAAGAGTATTGTCCTCTAAACATCCTCAATCCCCCCACTCAAGAACAAAGTAATTACTCAAGAATTTTACCCCTCATCACCTAAAGACAATAGCCCAGCTACTAACCCTCCAACCATTGATTGGATAACTGTGAGAAAGAAAAGAAGACCACAGGTATCTGTACCCCATATCTCACCCCCAGAACCCTTATTGATCACCAACAACAACCAGTCCTCAACTTCATCAAACCTTCCACAGCTCACCCCTCTAAAATAAATTACCACCAATGCCATCTCCACACCTTCTCAAGAATCCACCACACCCTCTTCAAGCACAGTGGTATACAATACCATCTCACCTTCCTTCATTTACACCTCACCTCACACACCTACCTACTCCCCCCTCTATATAAAAGACTTAATTTTTCTCATGGCAGCCCTCCACCATTACTGTGATGACCCGAAACGGATCTAAAATGCGGAAGCTAAACATAAACAAGTATATAGAGATGTACGTCATCCCTAAGACCCAAGAGTAACCTTCCGAGGAGTCCCATGACTCAATAGAAGTAAGACCGGAGCTAGGGTTTCAAAACCCTCCAAGGAATGGACTAAGGGCAAACTGGTCATTCCAAACCAAAATGGATGACACTGGGCACACCATTAGAGAGACAATAAAAAACGAACAAGAATCGACTCAAGAATCACTTGATTCCCAGATCGGATGAAAAAGTTATACCAAAACAAATTCGGACCACAAGGCTGCCAAAAGACTCAAGGCTCGAAGGCTGCGTCCGGACGCCAAGGTCCACGGGTGGACGCAAGCCAAGAGTGCATTGCGTTTGAATGCAAAGGACTGCGTCCGGACGCAAGCCAAGAGTGCATTGTATTCGAACACAAGCCAAAACACACACTGCGTTCGGACGCCATCAGCTGCGTCCGAATGCTAAAACCTAGGGGTGACAAAGTTCAACACAACCCGCCAACACGACACGAGTTAAATAGGTAATGAGTTTATCAGAAACGGGTTCGTGTCGTAAATGGGTTGACACGATTAACCCGTTTAGTTAATCGTGTCGTGTTCGGGTTTTGGAGTTTAACTTGTGTAACCCGTTTATATCCGTTTAATTAAACGTGTCACCCGTGAACCCATTTAACTCGTTACCTGTTTTGACCCAATTAGTGGGGGACATTATGGTCATTTCATATTTGCATAAGTAACCCTAGTTCTTAAAGCATGGTCCAATATAGTCAACAATCCCAAGTCCCAAGTCCATTATGCCTCTTATTCTCTTCAGTCTCTCCTCTTTCTATGCCGCCTCAGTGTGACTCTCTCTCTTTCTCTCACCATGTCCATGAGTCCCTAACCAGACAAATACTCCCTATCTCAGTGTGACTCTTTCTCTCTCTCTTGGAACGGTGGAAGTAATTTTTCTAATTTTTTCTCTCTTTCCTCTTTTAGATCTAATTTGAAACAATGACAGAAAGTGAGAATTTTTTTTTCCCTTTTGTATTGTAACTTTTGTAAGCTCATATTTTGCAGATCCTGACTTTTGGGGCTCAGTTTTTCCCATTAGGATATATATATATGATTAAAATCATGTATGATTGATGATGAGGAGGATTTTTGCGAATTAATGATTCCTGTCCAATGAATAAATTTTTCTTGCAGTGTTCTGTTGATTTTTTTGTATTATAAATATGTAAATTTTGATTTCCATTGTGATTGCCAAGGAATTTTATCAGTTATTAATTACTGATTCTGATTATGACCACAATCATTTATAGGATTGAATGCCTTGAAAAGAAAAAAATAAAAATCAAACTACGGAATGCCCTATCAATTACTCCATATAAGCATGTTACACAGGTCTTTAAACAGGTCAAGCATGTTAAACATGTTAAGTATGTTTTTAAACAAGTCGTGTTTTGGTGTGTGTTACACAATCTGTTTATTAAACGGGTTATACGTGTCGTATCGTGTCACCCATTTAATAAACAGGTCGTGTTAGGGTTGAAGGTATCTGACCTGATTATTAATCGTGTCGTGTTCGGGTTGACGTGTTTAGTGTAATACACTTAGGTCGACACAATACGTTTATGATACGCGAACCCGAATTGCCACCCCTACCAAAACCTGATGTTTCTGCCCAAAAATTGGAAATAGGTGTTCGGAGGTCCAAAAATTGCCCGGAAGGTAAATGCAGTCCTAAAATGCATAAATAAGACCCCCGAACTTCCGGAATGATCACTATGACTTTCGAGCAAAAGTCGACGAAATTTGCTAAGTTTGAAGTTTTGAAAACTTAGAAAAATTTTAGAAAAACAGAAAACTGAATTTGAAATGCGGTTTACGAGATTGAGACGACATTTTCTGGAAATATACGGTGAAGAAACCCCCTCCTAAAATCATATTTTCTATGTGACGGAGTCAAGACCGGAATTTATTTCCCGGAAGAAAATCCCAAAATGCCCTTAAACCAGAATATGCAAAAAAAATATAAAATGAGTCCATAGGAGGCTCATTTCATCAAGGAAATGGTTTTTCATGAAAACAATCATGTATATAGACGTAACTTACCTATTAGGATAGATTACAATGATCCACGACTTAAAAATATCGCCGATACAAAATATGACCTATCTGAACCCCAATGCATGAAAAATGTCTTTTAAAGGCAAACAATGCAACAACCGGACTTAAATGCAATCAAATGACTGTTTGGCCCTTGGCCACACTTTATGCATATTAAATGAGTCCTAGTGGATGTGCTCGTGCACACTTTGCACTACCCAATTTAGAAATGAACCCTTAAAGCCTCACATTTTTCTATGTTTGCCCAAAAAATGCAATATATGAAACCAAAATGCTAAGATGAGAATGAAATGGTGTTTGGCCATCGGCCACAACTCAAACAAGGTAAATGAATGCTAAATGTAAATTTTCATGCACAATGCACGCTCCAGTGCAAAAACGACATGCTAAAATCCATGGTTTTCAAATTAATCTCATTTAAGGCAATTTTTACATTTATTACATTTATGTGATTTAAAATAAAGTTTGGCCCTTGGCCGCATTTCATATACATAAAATGAATATCAAAAAGTGTGCTTAGGCACACATTACAAGTCTCAAGATAAAAATGACATTTTTAACCTAACTATGCATTACAACTTAAAAAGGTAAAATGATGCATGCTAACACTTGCATGCTCGTTAAAATACATTAAAATAAACAAAGTGACCTAGGGATGTTGTGCATCCTAAACCAAGGTATCCGTACCTGAAAAATAATCCAATAACTTAAGGTGAGTAAACAAGTTACTTGTAGGGAGAAGTGCATGCATATACTCTAAAGTTTCAAATGCCATGCAAGTTCAACATAGATCATCACAATGGATCATTCCTCCTAACGTCTATGTTCCAAGGTGAACTAAAGGATCATCTTAAGCTACTCATCCAATTAAAATGAACTACGACATACAAGTATACATGTTCACGTATACAAAACAATGTTGAAACACGATATACGACATATAAGCATACATTTACAAGTATACTAAACCATATTAAAACAAGTTATGCAATGTCTAAGCATACATACACAAATATACAATTAATATGGAAAACTCGTAAATCAAGTATACAAGCACAAGTATACTAAGCTAAATGAATTATGCATAAAACAAGTATACACGGCATAAGTATACTAAAATGAATCCAATTACACAAAACAAACATACACGACGTAAGTATACTAGATAGAGTTTAAATACACAAACAAGGATACAAGTTTAAGTATGCTAAATGAGATTTAAATACCCGAAGCAAGTATACAGTTTCAAGTATACTAAATGAGATTCAAATACATAAGCAAGTATACAAGTTCAAGTATACTAAATGAAATTTACACCCACAAGGTAAGCACCAATTCTCAAGCTACAAGTAATCCACTATTAATAACTTGAAATTAAATGCGAAATCAAATAGTGAAAAGACTAGGACACGTAGTCACAGACCAAACAAGTTATTTTGGGTAATTACGACCCACAAGGTACTACCTAATGCGCACTTATAACTTAAAAAACTCTTGTCTCCGTACTAGAGTCAAACCCTAGCCATCACTTGAATTATGTCTTTACAAGTTTTCCAAAATCAATAAGCTTAAAACTTAAACAAAATCAATAAGTTAGACCAAACTTATATCAATTCAAATAATGCATAAAAACCATCTTCCTTGCACAAGTAAGGTTGAATTCACACAAACCATGTCTTAGAATTCAAGTCTAAATGGCATATGACATGTCAAGTCTTCAATATGCAATTTATATATAAAACAAGAATATTTTACAACTATTAAGCCAAATTACTATCCTAAGCTACAAGTACTAAATAAGTTACAATTTAGTAACTAACTTTCAAGGTAAGCAATTGTAATATTCTAAACAAGTTATATACCTACGCAAGATATATTTAAATAAGCTTGCAAGACAATGATATCCTATATCATACTAAGTCCAATTGCCATTTTAAGAAGCCATAAGTACTAATTCTATATCTAATTAGTAATATGCTCACAAGGTAATTAAATGTATTACATTTCAAAAGATCATCACCTAAACATGAAATGTTGCTAAAATCGAATAATTTAGTAAATGAAACAATTTACTCATGGCAAGATAAACATGTTCCCAAGGCTTTGAATTATGAAACAAACTATACGAAACATATAAGCTACAACCTCAAGGCCACTAATTATCATGTTATCTTTACATATTATATATATATATAAGCTAGACATGCTTCAAATCATGAATTAAGCTATATAATATATATATAAATTACAATTTGGCAAGTTATACATATATATACACCAAACATGTTTTTAAAACACTAAACCCTAAGTCATTTCAAGGATTTACAATCTATATACAAGAGTATGGTTTAGTAAGCATGTAAACAATATATATTAAGCTCCAAACACACTAAAACACTAATGAAATAAACATACAACAGTCCCTACCGCACTTGAGATGAAATCTTAAATCCCCATCGAAACGGAGCCGCTCTGAATCCTACGATACTTCGAGGTTTTGTCGGGGACAATAAGGGAAACATTAAACCCTTAGAAGGTAGCACCTAAATTCAAACTTGGCTTCAAACTTGAACTTGAAAAATGACCAAACGAGATTCCAATCAGTTGAAATCGAAGGTCTAGTCAAGGCCGACATTAATGCCTAAGACATCACCGAAAATATCTAAGGGAAAAGAGGCCAAAAAGAGAAAAGAAAGGTGGCAGCCCTTTGGGTTGCCGGCTAAGAGAGGGAGAAGATGAGTGAAAATATCCCACTCACCCCCTATTTATAGAAAAACTAAAAAAAGTGCCTCAAACGGGTCCCGCCCTGCCCGAAAAAGTGGAATTTGAGTAAAAGAGCTCAAACGGAAAAACATCGTGAATGAAAAAGAACCGAAATGAAAAAAAAAATGAACAACAAAAGAAACGACGTCGAAAGCCGAGTCTCGATCAAAGAGATATGCCCTAAACAAGTTCGGCGGCGAGATCGACCGCAAGATAATTCTAAGAGTTCATGACTCGACGAAATGTGAAAATGAATCCTGTACGAGAATCCAAGCCCCAAGGAGACACACTTTGCAATTAACTTTCATTAATTGCACAAAGATTCCTACACAAAAGGATAACTGCACAAGTGACCCAAATAAAAATATTTTCCAAAAGAGATTTTCTTAAAAACCCCAAAATCAAAATATCTTAAAAAATATTTATGAAAAATACCCCAAGAAACGAAAATGTTTCTAAATAATCTTTTCATCCACGCCCCTACGGGAAAAAGAAACAAGCAGTGAACTTTTCTCCAAAAGTAAAGTTACGCCTTTCAAGGAAACCAACAAGAATGAAAGCACATGAAGTCAAAAATCAACTCCGAGTACGAAGAGTGAGGTTACGCGAAAGGAAATTTCCACGAAAAAAATTAATCTGTAAAAATGGAAAAAAGGAAAATAACCGGGTCATTACAATTACCCAATGTTGTTTGCTCCAAAAATGTCACACGTTCCACATTTCCTTAAATTTTCAGGCAAAGGAAATTACAACTACAACATAGACTAGAAGGAAATTGTCTCACCACCACTTTATCTTCAGTCACTATTTGAATTGGTAAGGTACAACCTGCATTGGGAAGAAAGAAAAATCTAACTATCAGAAGCTTGAAGAAAACTGCTAGAAGGAAATCTTTCAGCAATGTTGAGTTGATGTTTGAGAGCCTATCACATGGCCACAGGCACCCTGGAGGTTCTTATATCCCTCCCTTTTTATGTTAGCCTTCCTTACATGGAACATTAGAGGGTTAAATCAACCCTCTAAGCAGTGAGAGATCAAGAGGCTTATCTCTGACAAGAAGCTTGAGTTAGTCTCAATAGTGGAGACCAAGGTCTCCCCAGCTAAAATTGATTCCATTCACAAATTTATAGCCCCAAAGTGGTCCATAGTTTACAACTACAACTACTCACACTTGGGTAGAATTTGGATTATGTGGAACCTTGACCTTATCAATCTTTTAGTTATTGATATGAATGGTCAAGTTATTCATTGCAATATTAATATCATATGACATAATATCAGTTTCTTTACTACTTTCATATATGCTTCTAATTGTGTTCATAAAAGAAAATACGTGTGGGACAATATTATCCATTCTGTTGGCATCCTCTCCCCCTCTCCTTGGCTATTCATGAGAGATTTCAATGTCATTCCAAATGTGGGTGAAACTCATGGTGGCTCATTGAGATAGTGTCCAGCTATGATTGACTTCAAAGAATATTTGCAAGAGGCTGAACTTGAAGACTTAAAGTTCAATGGCATACTATACTCCTGGTGCAATAGAAGTATAGGTTCTACATGTGTTGCTAAAAAACTGGACGGAGCATTTGGTAACCAAAGGTGGACTGCAACTTTCCCACTCTTAGAATGTAGCTTCTTAACTCCTGGGATTTATGATCACAACCCTATCCTAGTCTCAATGGACCTCAACGTACCAAGAAGATGTACCCTTTTAAGATATTTCAATGCATAGAGCTTTCACCCCTAATTCATCCCATCTGTTCATAGTGTTTGGAGAACTTACATCAGAGGCATAGCCATGTATCAAGTTGTGCAGAAACTTAAACTTCTCAAACACTCACTAAAACTTAACTGCAGAAAAGAGTTCTCTAACATTGATTCTAAGCTGTTTGCTGTTAGAATGGAGCTGGATTCATGTCAGCTTGACCTTGACATTTCCCCCAATGATTCTAACCTTAGAATGATGGAAAAGGCCCTAACCAATGAAGTTCTGTTGTTGGCTAAATCACAAGAAGACATGTTAAGGCAGAAGTCTAGGATGACCTGGCTAAAGGTTAGTGACTGCAACTCCTCCTTCTTCCACAAGTCCTTCTCATCGAGAAACAATAGGAACAAAATTATCTCACTTATATTGGAGGATGGTTAATTCATTGAGGATAGGGGCTCAATTATAAAATTAGTGGTTACTTATTTTCAAAATTTACTTGGAAGTTCCCCCTATCAATTCACCATTTCTCAAAATTGCAACAATACTTCACCAAGCATGTTTCTGCTCAGCTATACCCCTTTTTGAATGAAGTCCCATCCCACTTGGACATCCAAAGATGCATGTTCAAGCTCAATAAGGATAAGGCCCCTGGATTTGATGGCTACAATGCAGCCTTCTTCCACAAAGCTTGGCATATAGTAGGAAGGTCTGTCCTCTCTGCAGTTTTAGAATTTTTCAGAAATGGGAAGTTGCTTGATGAGGCTAATAACACTTATATCTCTCTAGTCCCAAAATGTCAAAACCCATCCTCTATCCATGATTACAGACCAATCTTCCGCTGCAATACAATTTACAAATGCATTGCAAAGCTTTTGGCATGTAAATTGCAGTCCACCCTTCCACTCACAATTGACCACTCACAAGCAGCTTTCATCAAAGGTAGGAAAATTAATGATCCAATACTTTTGGCACATGAGCTTCTCAGGGGTTATCATAGGGACTCTTCACTTGCTAGATGTGCAATCAAGATTGATCTCAGGAAAGCCTTTGACTCAGTAAAATGGGATTTTATCATTTCATGCCTTACATTTCTTAACTTCCCACACAAGTTCATTTCACTCATACAGGCTTGCATATCTTGACCTTCCTTCACCATTGCTATCAGTGGTGAATTTCATGGATTCTTTAAAGGTAAGAGAGGGCTGAGACAAGGAGATCCTATCTCTCCCTTTCTATTTGTCATTGTTATGAATGCCTTGTCATCTATAATTAACAATTATATGGAAAGATCCAGTGCTTTCAAGTACTATTGGAGATGTGGAGCTCACAAGATCACCCACCTATCTTATGCTGATGACCTTCTTCTCGTATGTCATAAGGACATCACTTCTATTTTAGTACTCAAATGTGCCTTGGACCATTTCTGTTCTATGTCTAGACTAGAAATTAACCTCACAAAAAGCACAGTTTTCTTTTCTAGCATTGATCATCACACTGAATCCTCCATCTCAAGTCTCCTTAGTATTGAGGTTGGTACACTTCTAGTTAAGTATTTAGGAGTCCCTTTGATTTTTACTAGTCTCAAAGCATCCCATTGCAGCATACTCATTGAGAAAATAACTCGTAAAGTCTCCCACTGGTCCTCTAGGTCTTTATCCTATGCAGGGAGACTACAACTTGTCAGAGTTGTCCTTGTTTCTACACAAATTTACTGAACTAGAATTTTCAACCTCCCAAAAGCTGTCATTGATTGTAACGACCCACTCCACCATATGGTATGATATTGTCCGCTTTGGGCCTGAGCCCGCATGGTTTTGCTCTTGGGTTTCACCCCAAAAGGTCTCATACCAATTGAAGATGACACACTTACATATAAGCACTTTACCTTTCCTCTACCCAGGCGATGTGGGATTGTGCACCCGTAACTTGCCAGTATGGTAGCCTGTCAGTGTCTCTCGCACCCACCCACGGCACACCCGCCCATAGGGTCATCACAATAGGAACACTGACAGGCTACCACATTGGCGAGTTACGAGTGCACAATCCCATATCACCTGGGTGGAAGAAAGGTGAAGTGCTTATATGTAAGTGTGTTATCTCCAATTGGTATGAAGCCTTTTGTGGTGAAGCCTAAGAGCAAAACCGTGCGGGTTTAGGCCCAAAGCGGACAATATCATACCATGTTGTGGAGTGGGTCGTTACAAATGGTATCAGAGCCTGACCCAGCAGGAAGTGTGCCGACGGGGACGTCGGGTCTCAAGGGGGGTGGCTTGTAATGATTCTGTGGGCGGGTGTCCGTGGGCGGGTGCGAGAGATACTGACAGACTACCACACTAGCAAGTTACGGGTGCACAATCCCACATCACCTGGGTGGAGGAAAAGTGAAGTGCTTATATGTAAGTGTGTCATCTCCAATTGGTATGGGGCCTTTTGGGGTGAAACTCAAGAGCAAAACAGTGCTCAGGCCCAAAGTGAACAATATCATACCATGTGGTGGAGTGGGTCGTTACATTGATGAACTCAACAGAATATTTAGATCTTTCCTATGGTCTGGCCTAGAAATGAAAGCCAGTGGAACTAAGGTGAGATGGAGCAAAGTTTGCAGACCTAAGCAATCAGGTGGGCTAGGCATTCCAAATCTAGAACTCTCTAACAAAGCAGGTATTTTGAGGCATTTGTGGGAGCTCCACTCTGATAACACTGACAGATTGTGGATCAGATGGTGCAAAACTCATCTTATTAGGTCAAGAAACTTCTGGACCATCAAGATTCCCTCTCCATGCCCATGGAGTTGGAGTTGGAGGAAAATCTTGCAACTCAGACATCATGCAAGAATGCTAATCAAACACAGGATTGGCAATGGCAGTGATACTTATTTGTGGTGGGATAATTGGACACCTGGTGGCCCTTTGTGTACTAGATTCCTAATTTCTCTTCTATCTGATGCTGGGCTCAATGAGGATATTATAATTAATAGGTTCATTATCAACTCATCTTGGTCATTTCCCCCTTTATTGTTAGCTGTCATCCCAGAGCTTCTTTCCTTGTACCAACCATGTCCTTTAAGGTCTGATACAAAACTTTGGATTGCATCCTCCTCGGGACAATTCAGCTTGAAACATACATCATTGTTTATGGCAACCCCTTCTGAACCAGTGCCATGGTTTAACCGGGTATGACTATCCCCTACAGTTCCTCATATGAAATTCAATTTATGGTTAGCAGCACAATGCAGACTCCCCACACTGGACAGTAAATTAATGGCGAAACACCTCAATCTGTATACATTATGCCACAACAATCCTAAGTCACACGACCATCTCTTTATAAATTGTTCTTTCATTTTCCCAATTTGGATGTTCATCTAGCTGAAATACAGTTTCCACACCTCTATCATAGATTGGAAAACCCTAATTTCTTGGATCAACAACAACTGGAAGTTGAAAACCCTTATAAATTTTCTTCGCAAGGTCTGTTTCTCAGCTATGGTTTACTATACTTGGGAAGAGCGCAATGCAAGGATATTCAAAAGGAAGAACTCTACTCAGAGGATTGTGCTACAGAAAATTTGCACCACAGTGTCCTCAATTTTGAAATTAGGGCTTCTCCATGACTGCTCTGCATCCAGGAGAATCCTTAAAGACTGAAATTTGTCCTCCTCTTGCTGTCGTCCCCCTCCAAGACCACCGAACTAACTTGTAATACCCCTAATTTTAAAAAGATAGTCTCGGTATTTATTTAATTGATTTAATTACATTTTTATTAAATTATATGATTATTTGGCTATTTGTTTATATGTTTATTTGACTTGCTTGTTTAATTTGAATTGTGTGATTTATGTGACTTCATTGTAAATTGGTTTGTTGTTATGTGTAGTGAAATGTTTTAATTGTGCATATTGTTTTATTTTATTTTATTTAAATTAAAGGATGTGGATTTGGACAGTAGTAATGGACCAAATAATTGGGTCACATGTACTACTTGGATAGGAGGTTAATGGGTACTTATATTTACCCATAGATGGATGTACATATATATGTATAGGTATATATGTATATATGAATTTAATATTTATTAATATTAAAAATAATATTAATATAATTATGGTCATATATATATATTTTGTATATATAGTATAATGCAAACGGTAGTATATGTATAGTTATTAAGGTTTTATTAATATATATATATATATATATATATATATATATATATATATATATATATCTGGTATATACACACATATTTATGTATATACATGATGTTATATAGTTAAAATATAAATTGACTATACTAGTTTTATTTTCCTTTTCTTTTTCACTGCTGTTTTAGAGTTGGGGTAAGATTAGGAGTAGGGTTTAGTAGTATGCTATATGTATGTGTGTTTGTGTCTGGGCAAGGGTTAGAAACCCATTATGTAGACGTGTAGAGAGGAGGCAAATAACAGAGAGTTTTTTAGAGAAAAACTGAGAGAGAGAAAAAGGGATTTCGGCCAAGGATTTAGGCTGAACCAAAGGAGGAAGAATGGAGGTTGCTCGTGGGTCTAGCACTGAGCAACAGAGAGGTTCGACGGCAACCAAGGGTCGCCAGAAAACATAGATTAATTTAGGAAAAAGAAGGAGTTGGGTTTTATTCAAAACCCGTAAGGCAAGTTCTATTTCTATCTCATTCCCTTTGATCTGTGTTCTGTGCATGCCTAGGGAAACTTCAGGAAATTTAAGTTATTAAAATCAACCATATATGCATGCTAAAACTTGAATTACAGTATGTTAATTGTATGTGTATATGTTTGAATTCTGTTTAAAGTATATTGCATGATTTATGATTTTAACTTGTATAAATTGTGCATAAAGGACTAGAATAATGTTTAGGGTTGATTGGGAAGTAAAACAGTACCATTAGGAACCTTAATGGAGGAGAACGGAGTCGTCAGAGTTGGAGAAGAGACAGACAATGAGGCTTCGCGTTGATGTCTACAGGCTAGATGTCAATCGGTTTGGAGAAACCAGTTGACATCTGGAATTTTACATCGACTGGTTTATGTAAACCAGTTGACATTTGCTAACTTTACATCAGCCGGTTTGTGTAAACCGGTTGACACTTGCTAACCTTACATCAACCGGTTTGTGTAAACCGGTTGACACTTGGAGAAAACATGTCGACCGATTCCTGTAACCGTTATCTGTGTTGTTCAGTGTAGATTTTGGCACGGGAGTTTTATCTAGGGATGGTTGGGCCTGGTTAAATAATGTTAATGAATTTCGGGGGCCCGACAATTAACTGGAATGCATAATATACAATAATATGCTAGGTTTAGGATAAAATTAACATAATGGTTAAGGATATTGTTTTAAATTATTTTAAGTCAATCAACTGAATTGAAATAGTTTAATCATGCTGTGGATGTTTTACTGTCTATTTGAGATGTATGTTAATTTCTTATTCTGTAATTAAATGCATACTACTTAAAACTGTTTTATTGTTTAGATTAAATGCAATAATTGAATATATGATATTACTTATGATATTCTGGACTATTTGATGTACCGCTTTATATTTGTACGTCATGGATTAGATTAATGTGCTCAGTTTATATTTCTGATTAGCAGTATATCATGCTCTGGATTTTAATTGATGTTTAAATTTAGCATTTATTGCATCGATGATTGGATGTGTGGATTTTATGCACCGGTATGGGACGGTGGCATATTAGGTACGGATTAGATCACAATGCTAACTCCTACCTATTCTGGAATAAGGGAATGGATTATAAAATAAATCCTACTTATATTTAAGTCAGATCAGCTGAACAAAGTTGAATGATTAACTGGATTACTTACTATGGATATTTAAGTCAGATCAGCTGAACAAAGTTGAATGACTAACTTGCTACTTATACTTAAGTCAGATCAGCTGAACAAGTTAAACGACTTACTGGATTTCTGATGGATGGATATGATAGGATTTTTATATATACGATTATAGTACCTCGATATGAGCTTAAGTCTCAAGATCGACGGTTAGGGAGCGTATATACAGAAGGATGCGTAGTTGGCTATGATGGTATAGGTATACCCTGTTAGGCTTAGGTACTCATGCCCACTCAGGTGCGTTTTGCATGTTGCCTTCTATTCAGGTTGAGACCCCCTTTGTAGTCCAGTGAGAGTCCCTTAGTGTGGATATATATATATATGTACGGACTATATAGTTATTGTTGAGTTGTTTAGGATGTATTTGCGTATCGGGTCTCTGTTTGGATTGTAGTTAGAATAGAACTTGTTCGTGGGCCTGACCCACTATTATTTTTCAGGTATCGGACGGTTCCAGTCTTAGAGCTTGTTCGTGTTGAGCAGAGACGGTCACTTATTCTTCCGACTGCGTAGGACTGCTA
The DNA here is from genome assembly GCF_030987335.1 of Cornus florida. NCBI lineage: Eukaryota > Viridiplantae > Streptophyta > Magnoliopsida > Cornales > Cornaceae > Cornus > Cornus florida. The sequence goes on along the minus strand of NW_026775580.1, from coordinate 31,179,738 downwards.
TTTATATTTAGTTTTGGATTTCTTGTTTAGTTCAGTTTAACTTCAGTTGGGTTTTGAATAGGGGTCCACTAGATAGATTCTCGAGTTGTATTTGTATTGGAGGTTTGGATGTACCAGAATAGTTCTTATTTATAAAATTTATTCTGAGGTTTTCATTATTGGATTATCGTGTTAGTTTTCTTTCAGCAATTTTATTTATTCCTTTTTATCATAATTGTATTATGTGTTCGATTATTGTCGATTTGTTTTTGATATCTCCGGGTATTCGGGCGTGGGCCTGGCCAACCCACATCCAAAAATCCGGGGGTATCACATAACTCTCGCCCGTGGCGATGCTGCCTGCTGGGTCTTTACTAGAGTAATGTACTAACACCCTCCATAAACGGTCTCCCAAAATCGTTAATGTTGGTTATTAGTTTTGTTTGGGCTTCTCTCTTGTAGGCCCTCTTTTGGGCTTGTTTGCTCAATCCAATGGGCTGGTTTGGCCTAATGGCCCTTCTTGTAATTAGTCCGATTTTTCTTATATATATATTCAGTAGCTTGAAAATCCAAAAAAAAAAAAAAAAAATTCCCAAGAACCTAACTTTATCTTTTGTTCTTTTTCTTGCATCCCACTACACCATGTGTGTGTATATATATGTATATATTCTCTATTGAAACAGAACTTTGCAAAATAAATAAATAACTAAATAAATTTTTTTAAAAAAAAAAACAGTTTAGGGCAGGAAAAATTTCAATAGAGAATAACGACTGCGATAAGAAGAATAAGAAGAAAAAAAATAGTCGATTGACGACATTTTTTTATGACTGAAATCCAGTGAAATTGCTGAAAAATTTAATCTTCGACAAGAATAGAAAAGATGATCCTCCTACTTCCTTGAGCCTCTCACTTCCTGGAGTTCACTCGTGTGAGGACTCAATCTACGGTACTAAGTCGACTCAATCAAAGAACTCAATTCCTAGTGATGTTGCCTCGATGCAAGATTTTCCAGTGTGTGGAGGAAAAAATCACCCTCCAATTGTAGCATGACGCATCATCAAGTGAAAGGCCATAAGGAGCATGCCATATGGGTTGAGCAAGAAAAGAATCATAATTTTATATCCATAAACCCAGTTCTAGAGGCCCAATTGCAGAAGAAATGGGTCGGAGTTACACCCAGAAGCCAAATAAGCCTGGTCCAGTGGCATTGAAAGGCTCGGCCTAGTTCAACAATACAAGTCCTACATGAAGAAGGAATCATTGAAAAATTGTAATTTATTTATGTAAACTAACAGGAATTGTACAAGGAAACAAACATTGATATAGTAGGAACTTGGTGGCTTCCATGTATTTAGAGCTTATTGCGATGTTCCCGGTGCTTAAAGAGATGTTCAGGGCCTTCTTGGTCAATTTGGGACTCAATCAGAAAGATTTGATGAAATTGAGCTCCCAAAGCTTGAGCACAACTTTCTGTTCTCGAGCACAAATCATAAAATTCAAGAAAAAAAGCTAAGTGTTGAAGAAAAAGACGCTTTGGAAAAATTCAGCTCCCAGAGTTCGAGCACAAAACTTTGTGCTTGAGCACTGATAAAAATTCTGGATCTGCTTCAGTATTTTGGGCATAAATTTTCACTCAAAACTTCAAATTGAGCAAACTTAGTGGCTATGGAAAGAAGACTCGAAGCCCGATATTTTTTTCTCTAATAGAAATTTTGAGATTCGTACACCAAATATATCAAAATAGCATTACAATTTCAGAATAATTTGTTGAAAGAAAACTAAATACTGAGATTGTGCTCTAGCACTGTTAATTGTACTCGAGCACTGTCATCCTGGAACTTAAAAATACATGCAGGAAACACTCCTTCTTGGTTTCAGACGGGCCTAGATGACTCCAAAAGTTGTAAAGCCCATCCAAAGGGGATTAGGACTTGTTCTCCACTATAAAAGAATATGAGAAGACACATTGAAGAGCTCTCTCTGACTCTCTTTTCTTCCTCTTGGTTCTCCTACCTTGTGGCGGTTTTTAGGGTTTTGAAGATTAAAATATCTACTTGGCGGTCCATGGAGATGGCTTCTAGACCAACAGTGATGATATTATTCCTCTCCATGGGCAGCTAAAGCATTCCTTAGGGAATTGATATAATCTTAGTCTGAGTAGCATGGTTTAATTGTTCTTAACTTTGGGGATTTTTATATGTATATTGATTGCATGATTTTGAGCAATTGACTTAGTTGGACTAAGCAATTGGATTTTAATGATTATAATAATTTTTAATGAAATTAATCTCTTATCTTAAATTTTTTTTTTTTTCCTAAATGAAGAAAATTTTATAAATAAACAATAAAGTACAAAAGAGAAAGTGAGATAAGAATCTCACTGAAACACACCCTTAGGAGTAAAGAGAAGTGTAGACAAGCCCACAACAACCCAAAACCTCCTAACTATCCTAGCAAATCTTGAAGGTTAACCCTTGCAACATCTAAGACATCCCAAACAATACATTTCAATAAAATGGAAGAGGATCGAACAATATTCATGTGAAATCTGCCATTCCTTTCATTCCATAAATAATAGAGTGTTGCTGTGAAAACAACCTTGAAGACCTTATTCCTACAAGAGTTGACAGCAAACTGTAGTCCCAGATCATTAGCAAAAGCTATGATACAACTCAATTTTTGAACCTTCCAATGGAACAAATCAGCTAAGCCATACCAAACTTCCCAAGCATAAACACAGGTAAGGAACATATGATCCATATGATCCAAATTCCTGCCACAGAAACATCAAATAGAAGCTAAAGAAATACCCCTTCTTTGCAAATTAACCTCAGTCAGAACCACATTTTGTAAAATTAAAACACCAAAAACAAATCAGCGTGGTCTTCCTCCATTCCACACCATAGAATACCAATATACCTCAGGCTGAACCACCCTATAGGATTCCCATGCAGCTTTGAAAGAAAAAGGTTTAAGATTCCCGAAAGACTGATCTTCGCCACCATCAATTCTATACTGCTGCAGAAGCTGTTGAATTTCAGTAGGAAGACCATCAACCTTCCACTGAAGAAGCTCAATGAAATTACTTAAGAGTAATTGCTTATTAGTAGAGACCAATCTCAAGGTTCTATAACTGAAAAGATCAGATAAAAAATGCCCCCCACACCATGGATCCAAAAACATTTTAATAAGTTAACCATTGCCAATATGATAAGAACAATTGTCCTTCAACACCCCTCTCACTGCAACAATTCCTTTCCAAATTATTGAATGAGTATCCTTTGGAATCACAGACCGGTAAGAAGCATTCTTAAGATTACAATTTTTATACCAAGCAACCCACAATCTATCTTTAGATAGCAAAAAATCCCATGCCAAAGAGCATTTGGTAGCTCTATTAATATCCAATAATTTCCCCAAACCAAAACCTCCCTCAGACTTTGGAGAAGTGATTTTATTCCAACATAAACCATGTAATTTCACAGTATTATCATCATGACCCCAAACAAAATTTCGCATCCTTCTTTCAATAATGTTCACCACAGCAGCTGGAATAGAGAATACTGAAGACCAGTAGAGAACCATGGGAGTCACTACAGCTCGTAAACCATCATTCTTTCAATTAATCTTGTTATAATTGAATTCAACCCTTCTATTGTGAGAGTTTGGCGGCTAATGGCTTCTCTTAATGGGAGGAGTGGTTATTATGCAATGGTGTTTAAACGAATATGTGAATGAATGTTTTGATAATTCATACATAGGGAAGATGAGTTGTACTGCATAGTAGATTAGAGTAGTTAGGTAGACAATTCGTGCCAATCGAAGATGAGTTATGGCTTAGTATTTATTCATATATGTCTTCTTAATTGAATTAAAGTGTGCTTGTAGCCACTTGATTCCTGAATATACATGTTTGGATTTTCACATAATTGAAGTAATTGACCATGTTATAGCTAAACACAAAATCATCTCTCTTCTTGAATTAAATTAAGATTAATTTTATACTTAACAATCCACCGTAGTCCTTGAGGTTTCACATGTCTCATGACTTTCCACTTTCAGTAACCATTCTTTCACCAGAAATTCTATCACGTGTCCCACTTGGAAGTCATGTCTTCCAACTGTAGGTAACTACTTATCTCTTAGCTGCCACGTGTCTTATGACTTTTCACTTACAGTAACTGCTTGCTTTCTTAGCTGCCACGTGTCCCAAGGCAGCTACTTTACAAATGGCTTTCTCAGATGAATCCACGTGTTGCATTATAATTGCATCCTCATTTGCATATCACCCTTCCATTGAAATCGGCTATGGCAACCTTCCATTGGAAAGTGACCAGTAATTATGGTGCAAATAACTATTAAGTGTTGCCCTTTTAATAAACCACGTGTCCAACTTTGATTAGTTTCTTGTCAAAGTCTCTCAAAGATAGCAATTTTCACTGGACAGTCGTAATGGACAACCCATCACCTTTCCATTAGCATTGACCATAGCAATCTTCCACTGGAAAGTGGCCGATAATTATGGTATAAACAAAAGGTTGAGAAACATACATTTATGCTTTAATTCAATATATGAACATTTCACAATCATCATAAAAAGTGAGCAGTTTTGCTTAAGAGTCAAATTCACAAATAACATCCGGTTTATTCCTTCGGATTCACATACATTACTGATCAGATGGATAAAAAATTGATGTTCAGAAGCCAACAACATCAATTCTCTTAACCTATGTCACTAGCTTCTAATATACATATAGAAGTTCAAATTTCTACAGTGAACCGATATACTAACAATACAAATCATATTACAAACAGTGCAGCAGCTAATCACTTATATTCCTTCTCCATTTAACTCTATCCACAATCGATCTCCCTATTCTACTAGTAGAAGAATATACCTTCACTTATTGAAGAACACGAACAATAATAAATGCCTGCCAAAATTATCTTTTTATTCTAAAAAGTGCTCTCAGGTGCTCCCGCCACGGTAAGTGCACCCAGAATAACCTGCAAAACAGAGAAAAAACACGAGAAAATTTATAAGATGAGGAATTCTGTAGAGCAAACATTGGGGGTAGTATACTTATCCAAAAAAAAATGTTGTATATATATTCAGAATAGGAATGGGTGGTTGGTTTGCTAGAATTTAGGAGGACTTACTAGGATTATTCGATGAGAGCATGGCTGTTTGTGAGAAATCACAATTCCATGGGTTCCTGCCAGCAGTTTGGTAGAAGAGATTCATGGCATAAGCGGCGTGTGAGTAAAGAGTGTTTGGTTCGAAACAAGCTCCACCAGGTTGAATGGGACTGCAATCAATGCCTTGTCCGCAAGCATAGTCCAAATTTGATTGCAATTGAGCGTCTGATGTGCCTATCTTAGGCACACACCATGCTGCATTATTACTCTCTAATTTGATGCTTTTCACTGGAGTCTTTGGCGTCGATGGAGTTTTACAGCCAAATTATTATATTAGTCAGATGAACTGGTAGCTCAGTGTATTAAATACACACACCATTAATCGTCAATTCCAACAAAATTTTAACTATTGCCACAAATGGGAACCAACCAAAGGGATCAAAATGGTTACTTTGTACCTTTCCTATAAACAATCTAGTATTTAGTAGTGTAGTTATATGTGGATTGTCGAAAATGGGATGGTGTGAATCGTATTGTTGTGCATCATCTATAACAAAGCAATAGTTGATTCCCATCTTTTAAGTGGAGGATCAAGTGAAATGAAAGGTGGATTTTACTTACCATTTTCCTTTTCAGGGATTAAAGTACTACTACTTTTCCTAAATCAATTGTGCAAAAGACATGATATGGTAAAAAACTATCATGGGATCTCTCACTTGAGCTTGTGCATTAACTGTTAGATCCAAAACTCAAGATTAAAAATCCTTCATAATTGACTTTAAGCGCGTCAACTCACTTCCATGCACTCCAATCAGATGAGTGCTAAGTGGAACATCTGGATCGGAGATGGTTTTTAGCCTAAACTCCCATGATTGAAGTTTGGCTGGTGGGTGGTGGGGCAAACTGAAATCAGTATACCAAGATGATGAAATTTGGTTTGGGCCAATGCATGGTCAATCTCGTCAATGAACCAAACCATTAAAAATAGCTAGTTCTGCAATGCATTTATGTATATATGTGTATCATATGATAGATTCTATGGAGAAAAAAAAAAAAAAAGACTTAGAAGGATTCAACTCTTCTACCAATGTTGAATGTTATTGACTATTAGCAATCTCAAAGATTTTAGAGTTAGTTTTCACCTTGCTAGTCTGGGAAAGACCACCAACATTAGTACTCCCACCATGAATTTTCACCTCGCTAGTCTGGGAAAGGCCACCAAAATTAGTACTCCCACCAGGGTAAGCGCACCCACTATAACCTGCAAAACAGAGAAATAACATGAGAAAAATTATAAGATGAGAATTTCTATAGAGCAAACATTCGGGGTAGTATACTCATCCAGCAAGTGTTGAATATATATTCAGAATAGGAATGGGTGGTTGGTTTGCTAGAATTTAGGAGGACTTACTAGGATTATTCACTGAGAGCACGGCTGTTTGTGAGAAATCACAGTTCCATGGATTCCTGCCAGCAGTTTGGTAGAAGAGATTCATGGCATAAGCAGCGTGTGAGTAAAGAGTGTTTGGTTCGAAACAAGCTCCACCTGGTTGAATTGGACTGCAATCAATGCCTTGTCCACAAGCATAGTCCAAATTTGATTGCAATTGGGCGTCTGATGCACCTATCTTAGGCACACACCATGCTGCATTATTACTCTCTAATTTGGAGCTTGTCTTTAGAGTCTTTGGCCTCTATAGATCATTACAGCCAAATTATTATGTTAGTCAGATGAACTGGTAGCTCAGCAATTTACATACGCATACACAATTAAATGTCAATTCCAACAAAATTGAAACGGTTGCCACAAATGGGAACTGTTGAAGAATATAAATATAAAAGTTGCACCATCTCTAACAGCTTAAGCTTTGGGAGTAGAAGGTTGTTAACATGGTATTAGAGCCAAAGGTCTTGAGTTCAAACCTCACCGTCACCCTAATTAAAAAATTGAAAAAACACGTGTTGGACAAAAAAGAAGGCCACACGTGAGGGGGCATGTTGAAGGATATAAATATAAAAGTTGCACCCTCTCTAACAGCTTAAGCTTTTGGAGTAGATGGTTGTTAACAGGAACCAACCAAAGGGATCAAAATGGGTCTCTTTGTACCTTTCCTGTAAGCAGTCTAGTTGTTAGTAGTGTAGTTATAAGTGGATTGTCGAAATTGGGTTGGTGTCAGGAACGGAGCCAGGAATTCAGTTGGTGGGAGGGATGTTGAAGAATAATAAGATAAAAATAATAATAAATTGAAGACAGAAACTTGATTGATAATATTTTTGTTTATTACATTTACATTTAAGTAGTAAGACAATTATCCAAAACAAAATAAATGTGAGCGTGTATTCCAGTGTATTCCTCATTCCCTATTACTATAAATACTATTGACTTTTCAATAAATCAAATTAGGACTCAACAAACCTAGAAAGTCACATTTATTTTTTATTTTTTCCTGAATAACAAACCTACAAAGTCTTCCATTGCACTAACAAAATTAATGAATTAAACTTGTCTTCAAATTGGAACTTGAACTATTTGTAATTAGGTTCTCCGAATCAAGAAGTAATTGATAAGTAGATTAAACCAAATATACAAGGGAATTCTGTTCTTTACAATATGGGTCTTCAAAATTTTCTAACGGGTTTATATTCATGATTTCCATGTAGCATATATAATAAAAGAGAAGTAGACAATGATACTTTATTTAGCGTGTTTTTTTTTGGTACCTTGTTAGAAATTGTGATCCTTCTTTGTAGAAAAAATAGTTGGAAGACAGTTGTGCACCATAGGAAAAGAGAGGATTAAATATGGAGATATGGAATGTCTAGTGATCAAGGAGAGATTAATTAGTGGGTTAAGTGTGGTGCAATTTTAGAATCTTTAAGACCCCATATATACAAATGAAAATATAAAAAATTTAAGGGGAGAAGTTTTTTTTGGAAGAGGGGGCAGCTTTGAAAATTTTAAAAATTATAAAAAATGAAAAGATTTAAAAGTTGCAGGGGGCACTACCGCCTCCCACCACCCCACCCCCAGGCCTTATGCCTCAACTGGATCAGTGCCTGGTTGGTGTGAATTGGATTGAGGTGTATCATCAACCCCAGATCCCACAATGGCGGGAGCTTTGTGCACTAGACTAGCCCTTATTAACTGAAATGAAAGGTGCATTTTACTTACCATTTCCCTTTTCAGGGATTAAAAGTACAACTTCTTTTCCTAAATCAGTTGTGCAAGACACATGATATAGAAAAAAATTATCATGAGACCTCTCACTTGAGTTTGCGCAACAACTGCTACATCCAAAGCTTAAGGTAAAAAAACCCTTCATAATAGACTTTAAGCCCTTCACCTAACTTCCATGCGTTCCAATCACACGAGTGCTAAGTGGAACATCTAGATCAGAAATCGTTCACACTCCTTCAACCCTTCCCCACCAGCAACCCAAAAACGAAAAAAAAAAAAGAAAAGAAAAAAAGGCAACTCCTTTATACATTCTCCTTTGTGGATCATTTTACCCTAAACTCCCATGATTGAAGTCTGGCTGGTGTGGGTAATACCAAGATGATGAAATTTAGTTTGGGGCCTTTGGGCCAATGCATGGTTGAGCTCATCAATGAACCAAACCATTATCAGTAGCTAGTTCTGCAATGCATATATTTCTGTATATATGATAGATGTTACCAAAAAAAAAAAATAATAATAAAGACTTGGATGGATTCAACTCTTCTACCAATGTTAATATATACAACCTCAAAGATACCAGAGTTAGTTCACCTTGCTTTTAGATTTCACCTTGCTTTTCACCTTGCTAGTCTGGGATTGGCCAACATCATTAGTACTCCCACCAGGGTAGGTGCACCCATTATAACCTGCAAGAGAGAAATAACATGGGGAAAATTATAAGATGAGGAATTCTATAGAGCAGACTTCGGTAGTAGTAATTAATTTGAAAATGTTGTATGCATATACAGAATAGGAATGGTTCGTTTGCTAGAATTTAAGAGGACTTACTAGGATTATTCGATGACAGCATGGCTGTTTGTGAGAAATCACAGTTCCATGGATTCCTGCCAGCAGTTTGGTAGAAGAGATTCATGGCATAAGCGGCATGTGAGTAAAGAGTGTTTGGTTCGAAACAAGCTCCGCCTGGTTGAATCGGACTGCAATCAATGTGTTGTCCGCAAGCATAGTCCAAATTTGCTTGCAATTGGGCATTTGATGCACCTATCTTAGGTACACACCATGCTGCTTTCGTAGTCTGGTGTTGATGGAGTGTTACAGCCAAATTATTAAGTCAATCAGATGAACTGGTAGCTCAGTAATTCACATATAACACACCATTAATTGTTAATTTTAACCAAATTAAAGCTGTTGCCACCAATGGGAACCGACCAAAGAAATCAAAATGGGTCTCTTTTAGAAGGATCTTATCTTTCCTATAAGCCTTTCTGGTTGTTAGTAGTGTTGCTATATGTGGATAGTCGAAATTGGGTTGGTGTGAAGTGTATTGAAATGCATTACCTACAATAAAGCAATAAGTGGAGGATTAAGTGAAATGAAAGGTTCATTTTACTTGCCATTTCCATTTTCAGAGATTAAAAGTACCATTTCCCTTTTCAAGGATTAAAAGTACTACTTCTTTTCCTAAAGCAATTGGGCAAAAGACATGATTTAGGAGAAAACCATCATGAGGACGTCACACTTAGGTTGCATCTCAACCATTAAGATCAATAGCTCTTATGTGGTTCACGGTAAAAGTACCTGAATGGTCTACCTTTATCCTAGTGGCTTTGAGTCTTGACTCCAAAGTACTAGGTCAAGGTTTTGAGACTGTTAAAGAGAAGAAAGTAAAAGCACCTTCATAGTAGACTTTAAGCTCACTTCCATACACACCAATTAGGTGAGTGCTAAGTGGAAAATCTATGATTGAAGTCTGGCTGGCGGGAGGTGGGACAAGCTTATTTGATACAATTGAACCAAGATGATGACACTTAGTTTGGGTCAATGCAAGGGCTAGCTCATCAATGAACCAAACCTGTGTATGTGTACATATGATAGAGGCTATGAAAAGAAAAGAAAAGGATTCAAGTCTTTTACCAATGTTGCTTGCTATAAGCTACTATAAGCACTCTCAAAGATTGTTGAGTTAGTTTTTACCTGCCCATTCTTGGAAAGGCCAACATCATAATTCATGGTTAAATCAGGCTTGAATAGCCCAAATGCTCTCTCAGAACCTGGTCCAGGCTTAAGGTTCTCATCATACAACGCAAATATATATGTATCCACTGATTTCCCTGGCATCAATGGGGTTCCAACCATTGACCTAAGATGTGCAATCAAATTGCCAATGTAAGCCTTGGCATTCTCAACGCTTGCGCCAGCCTCGTTGCTGTCTCCTTGGTGTGCCCAACCCGTCTCGGCAGCCACAATCTCAACATCTTTGAAGCCCATAGAATTCATTGCAGATCGAACCGCGTCCACCTGCAGATGATTCAAAGTTTGTTATGTCCAACTATTTCTGCAATTTTTGCTATCACATTCAAATTGTAAATATATACATCATAAAGTGATAAACATGTTTAACAGGCTAAATTAATGTATATAACAGGTAATCACTAATGCAAAGTTAGTAAGAGCCTGAAAATAATTCTGAAATACTCAGAAAACAGAAATTGTTCACTATAAAAGACAGTTGTCTCACAACTAGTACTTCTAAAACGGAGTTTTCAGGAAACAATTCAGAAAACAGAAAACTGATCACTATAAAAGACAATTGTCTCACAATAGGTACTTTTAAAACTGAGTTTTCAGAAAATTAAACTAAAAAAGAGTTTTTGTACAGTTTTCTGATTTTTAGTTCTCTTAAAATAGAAAACTATTTTATGAGTGACAAGAACCTAATATATATATTTTTAATTACAAACACATCGATGATCCACAGTTTCGTAGTGAAAGGATTAATTAATAATGGAAATGAAATGCTGAAAATTAAGGAGAGTTGCTACTAGAGTGTACTCACTTGAGCATCAAACATGTTTGTGTACTTGAGGTTGTTGCCCGAGTCGACTCGTGGTGAGTTGGTTCGAAACAAGGCATAATCCAAAACATCGGGTTTGGGATTACTCTTGTAAGCAAAGAAAGGGTATGGATTGATTGTGAATGGCGAACCATTGGCACTATTGAACCCTAAAATCCCCTTCATCAAATCGCCCAAACTCGGATCGAAGCTACCGGACGACGGTGGGTCAGATTGCTTCAACACCGACATGGAATGAGCCGTCGAGACCTTAACCTTCCCGCCGAGGGAAGCCGCATTGAGGGCGTTCTGGAGATTCTGCATCGCCGGCAAGAGCTGATTCATCAGATTCCGGTCGCCGGAGGTCATGACCTCGTTGCCGACGGTGATGAGTATGATGTTGCTGGAAGGATAGAAAGGAACTAAGTTGGAAGCAACCCAAGTCTTGGCGATATTCGGATCGGACGCCATTGCCGGAACGTCGCTGTTGGTGGTGCCGATGACGATTCCGATGCCGGTGTTGGCCAGTGCTTTGATGATCGCCGCATCGGGAGCGTACAGTCTGACCTTTTCTATTGACGTCGACTGTAAAAACTTCACCGACGCCTCCGGCGTTGGTAGGTTGTTGCCGAGTTTGCCGTAATTCACACCGATAAATGGCTCTGACACTGCAAAAATAACAGAGTAACAATTCTGGCTCCCTCATAAATTCAAAATCCTCCCAAGAAAAAACAGAAAATGGTGGCATATTGATTTTTGTACAGTATTTAGAATAAAATTTGGAAGGAAAATAAAAAGAAATGGAAGGACTTGGAGGCTTATATCTTGATGATGAGTTGCTTTATTATTATTATTTTTGAAAAGGGAAATTTTTTTAATTTTTGTATTTTTGAATTGAAAAGGGAATGAAAGGGGAATTTTACCTTGTCTGCTGGGTGTGACATATTATAAAAAAAATTGAATAAAATTTCATTGTTGAGATTTTGTAATATATTATTATTGATAATTGAATAAAATTTCATTGTTGAGATTTTGTAATATATTACTACACTTTATTGGGGTTATGTTTTTTAATCGGATAATATGAATTGAATTAGTTAACCAACTGAATTAGTTAACCAAGTGCCAATGGAGCAAGAATTATCTAATAAACTTAAACATTTATGATGCATTTGTTATTGTGTCACATGGTGATTGACTTAGACTAATGATCAATTTCTCATAACAGTTTTTACTTTCTTAATACAAAATTTATCTAGAGTAAAATATAAAAAATACCCCTAAAGCTTATTACTTTTTGTGCAAATAACATAGCTATCATTTATTTTGAATATATAAATTTATTAAATTTTTTAAAATGTTGGAAAACTAAACTAAAAGTTGTTTGGTTGTAAAGTCGTGTGTGGCCACATGACTAATTAATGGTACTAAATATCCAAAATGCCCTTTTGAAGTCCCAAACTCATGCCTCCAAAACAAGGTTGCTCCCTCAAGGCCATTATGGTCATTTTACAAAAATTGGATTTTTTTTACTCTTTTATTATTATTATTATACTTTAAGAAAGACAATTTACAATTTTCATCCCGGTTGAATGAGGTGAGACTTGTTTGCTTATGGGGTTTTGAGAACTTATAGGAGTATTTCCTATATTTATATTATAGAGTGTTTGTTTTTTTACACGATATCCTTTTTCATAAAAGACAAAATTTATAAAAAATGGTATAATAATAAATGGGGTAAAATATAGTCACACCCGTTGAGGTTTGGTAAAAAGACATTCAGATGAAACTTACCTGTTTTTTGAACAAAGACACTCCCTCAAGGTTCAAAAATGAACAAAGACACCCCTTTACATAAGAAATTGACCAAATTACCCTTAAACCGTGTAGAAAATTTTTTTAACTTTATAATTTAATAAATTGGACCAATCTACCCTCATGAACAATTTATGCATAAAAAAATAACCAAAAAAAAAAAACTTTTGTTATTTACTTTATAAATGTCCCAATTTCTTAAAAAAATGTCCCAATTATATTTTGTTATTACTTCTTTTCTTTTTCTTTTTTATTTTTAAATTAAGATGCTTAATTCTTTCATCTAAAAAAATTAAACCAATCTCTTTTCCTTAAAAATAAAAAATATGGTACCAATATAACTTTATGTATCTTAAATTATATATCAAATATTATGCATTTCCCACATAAAAAGGAAAAAAATAATAATAATAAAACAAAGGGAAAAAAAATAATAAAACTAAGGGGAAAAAAAAACAAAGACATGCATAAAGTTATACTGGTACCTATTTTTTTTTAATATATTGGAAAATGCATAATATTTGATATATAATTTAAGATGTATAAAGTTATATTAGTACCATATTTTTATTTTTAAGAAAAAGAGATTGGTTTAGTTTTTTTTAATGAAAGAATTAAGCATCTTAATTTAAAAATAAAAAAGAAAAAGAAAAGAAGTAATAACAAAATATAATTTATTTGAAATATATGTATTGAATCAAAAAAACATTTTAGACGTCTACCTTTTTAAGAAGTTGGGACATTTATAAAGTAAATAACAAAAAAAAAAAAGAAAAAAAAAGTGAACAATATAAAGTTTTTTTTTTTACTTTTTTTTTATGCATAATTATTCATGAGGGTAGATTGGTCTAATTTATTAAATTGTAAATTAAAAAAGTCTCATAAACTGTCAAAGGATAATTTGGTCAATTTTTCATGTAAAGAGGTGTCTTTGTCCATTTTCGAACCTTCAGGGGGTGTCTTTGTCTAAAAAAGAGCTAAGTTTTCTATAAATGTCCTTTTGCCAAACCTCAGGGGGTGTGACTGTACTTTACCCTAATAAATTTATTAAATTAATTTCTTTTCTTTTTTTTACCTAAATATGATTACTATCATTTTTTATTTCTTCTTTAATCAACCAAATACCATAATAATAATAGTTAATTAGTACTATTCTCTCCTTTCTTTTTGTTTCTTCGCTTTTCATAGGTAGGTAATACAAAAATTTTTTATGACCGAAGGGTCATAAATCCAACTGTATAACATAATCTCTTCCTAAAAGGGAATATATATTGATACTTAGATTGAAAAGTTTGAACAAACGGCACGAGTTTGCTTCTTTATTTCCTTCAAACTCTTGAACCTTTTTTTTTTTTTTTTTCAAAAAAAGCGTTCAATGTAATCAGTTAGTGTAATTTATAAATTTGATCTCCATTTCGTTTAAACTCTTTAACATTAAAACAACTATTGAAAAAATTAAAAAATATATATAAAAACTTACTTGCTAGGTACAGGAAGTGTAGGAGGAAGAGGGTGAAGAAGGATGACGTGTAAGAAAGAGTCCCCATGAAGAAGAGCTGTTTGTTTCTCTCTCCTTCTCTAAATTGGTTTTCAAGAATGTGAAGTTTGATACAAATACAGAGAGACAGAAAGGAGAGGGAAAGAGGAAAATGGTTGGCTCGCCAAAAATGGAGGGCCCAACGTAACATTTAACTGACCGCTTCTAACTTGTAGAAGTCCCATGGACTCCACTCTCTCTCTCTCTCTCTCTCTCGTGTGCTGGAAGTTTAAGTCCTCCATTTTCGTATGGCCTATCATTTGCTTTGACAAAAATAGAAAGGGCTTTGATTGTTTTGGATAAAAGGAGAGCCCACCATTTTACCGATCATGCTTTGAAGTAGATTTCATGTGGATGTCTCTTGTTTTCTTTCTCTTTCTAATTTGTTCTCTATTCTGCCCTCCATTTTCGGAGGGAATTCCACCGAATGGGAAATGATAGAAAATACTAGACTAGGATATATGACCTAATTGACTAGTGCAAATTTCAGTTCATTATAATCCTTATTAGCTTTATTAATACATCTCTATTGTAACCATGGAGAAAATAAATAAATCCCTACTGCTTTCTGATTAAATATATTCCCTTCCCTTCGTCCCAAATTAAATAAATCCCTACTTAATTTGGTACGAAGGGAGTATATCAATTAGATGATGGATGCCCAGAGAATGCTTTTATGTTGGACAATCACTTGTGATTAATGCAAATCTTAATTATTTAATTTTAACTTGCGTACTCTCAAGACTTTAGTGGGGTTTTCAAGAAATTACATGTTCTTTAGGCGGGTGTGATGTGGATGAGTGTGAGACACTGAACGACATATTTGGTCATAGGGTGTCATGATCCCACATCGTCTATAAAAGATAAAGTGCTATATGTAAGGTCCAACACTCTTCCATAACACAACGCATTTTAAAGCTAAGATGATCGCGAACTATCATTACTCTAAAGTTAATAATCATGCTTACTCTAAAGTTAATAATCATGCTTATTCTGGAGTAGTACTAGGATGGGTAACCTATTGGAAAGTCTCTGGTCCGAGAAAGCCAAATATTTTCAAGATTTTTTTAATTGCTTTATACGGCCAACTTTCCCCAACTTCATGAGAATCTGAAAATACATTTTAGATTGCTGCTTGAATGAATGCACTCGTAACAATAGCTTTGGGAGCACGCCCTAGCATACATGTCAGCTATGACTCAAATAACTAAGTATCATTAGACTTGATAGACGGTAAACCACAACTGAGTAACACGGACTGCCCATGTTGATTTTCTCGACAAATGGAACAAACGACGTGTCATACCTATTTTAAAGCTAAGTAGTATCAAACGCAATAACATTTCCAAAATGACTAATACACAACCTTACACCTGCATCCGCTCCAAACACAATTCTTAAATGCCCTTGATCATACATGTCAAACATGTAAAAGAAGTTGTGCACGCGATAAAAATAATTACGAAGGACTCCAACATCTCCAAACCCGAGCCTTAATTGTATTGCTTTTGCTATGTAATTTCTACACTCCTCATCCAATGGTAAATTTTTACTCAATTTTAAACCTGCTAAGCCATTTAATTCCAACCTTTTCTAACATAAGAATCTAGTGCCTTGTTACATCTAATTGTGATCAAGATAATAGAACTTCCATCTTCTTTAACTATACTATTGCTCTTGTGCCTTTCAATTTGCCCTAGTAGAAGTCCTGGAAGTTCTTTATAATAGAACTTCCATCTTCTTTAACTATACTATTGCTCTTGTGCCTTTCAATTTGCCCTAGTAGAAGTCCTTGGATTAAAAGTTTATGCAAGTGAAAAGTATCTTGATTTACTGTCACTAAAGTTCTTTATGCTAATTTTTGCTACACCAAAACCTTGACACTCAGGCATAGTTGTTGTAATAATTACGAACATCTTCTTCAGATTGAAACATTATTCCATCCTTGAGTGTTTCTACTGCATCCGCAGCTAAAGTATCAATCCCATTACTGAGCAGCTTGCAAACATCAAGTCAAAAGCGTAAAAAGACTTTAGCAAAAAAAGAAGCACAAGGTATGTGTGTGTGTGTGTGTATATATATATATAGTATAGGTGAGCTTATTCTTTCATGGAATTTCATGTCATAATAAATCGACTAACATGTTATGCAATCAAATTTACAATACATTTGTCTCTTTGAAGAAAATTAAAACACAGTGAAGTGAAAGAAGATGAGACCTAAACTCCAAGAAGGAAAAAAAGGGAAGAAGAAGATGATGAAAGCCAGTCGATACCACATATCAAACACAATGAATGCATAATTTTATTCAAAAGATGATGAATATATCCTATCCATCTCTTTGAAAAAAATTTGGAGAGTGAAAGTAACAAAGTTGAGCCACATATCAAACAAAAGGATACATTTGAAACCAAAATAATAATAACAATAAATGAAATATCAGGTGAATTTGTATCCATACCTTAGATTTCATAATCGGGTGAAAATTGGAACATTTTAGTCTGTATTTGTTTGTTTAGCTGATGTTCTTGCCTTCTTGGAAGAAGAGAGAAGATGAATGACTGTATGCTTTTGATGATGTCAACGTACACGCCAAATAGCATTCTTTCATCACCTGGACAGCCACATAGATTCCGCTAAAGGGTCGACTAGGGACTTCGATCCAAATAGCATTACCCTTCCAAAATGTGACCAGTGCGTAGGACTATAGAGTAACTCAAGTCACATTGTTTTGAAATATTGCATCAAAATGGTAAGAATATTAATTAATAACAACCTTTCGGGAAAGAAAGAAAAAGAAAAAAATAAAACATGAATTAGTTCACAGTTTTCACATATATGTGAACATCTGGTTCATCAATCAGTTCTATTGCACTAAAATCAGATGGATCGAGAAAGGTTGAGAAGCCGACGACAACATCTCTTACTAGCTTCTTATTCACACACAGAAACATATATTTCAACTTTAATTCAATATTATAAACAACTCACAAGTATTCATTAGGATCAGTTACATTATTGATTACATGGATCAAAAATAGATGTTCAGAAGCCAACACCACCAATTCTCTTAAACTATGTCAACTAGCTTCTCATATACATACACAAATTCAAATTTCTACAGTGAACCAATATACAAGCAATACACAAGCATATTACTAACAGTGCAGCAGTTAATCCCTTTACACAGGAAGGAGTGGGAATCACTGAAATTCCTTCTCCATTTAGTTCTAACCACAATTGATCTCGCTATTCTGCTAACATAAGAATATACCTTTTCCACTTATTGAAGAACACAAACAATAATAAATACCTGCCAAGATTTTCTTTTTATTCTAAACACAGATTTTCCGTGCTCTCAGGTACTCCCACCAGGGTAACTGCAACTATTATAACCTGCAAAACAGAGAAATAACACGGGAAAAATTATAAGATGAGGAATTCTATAGAGCAAACATTGGGGGTAGTATAGTAGTAGTATACTACTTCAGCTGAAAA
Organism: Cornus florida; assembly: GCF_030987335.1. Taxonomy (NCBI): domain Eukaryota; kingdom Viridiplantae; phylum Streptophyta; class Magnoliopsida; order Cornales; family Cornaceae; genus Cornus; species Cornus florida. Next base: position 31,161,758 of record NW_026775580.1, on the reverse strand, counting down.
ATGTTGTGTGTGTGTGTATATATATATTCAGAATAGGAATGGTTTGCTAGAATTTAAGAGGACTTACTAGGATTGTCAGAGGAGAGAATGGCTGTTTGTGAGAAATCACAGTTCCATGGATTCCTGCCAGAAGTTTGGTAGAGGAGATTCATGGCATAAGCTGCATGTGATGCAAGAGTGTTTGGTTCAAAGCAAGCTCCACCTGGGTTAATCGGACTGCAATCAATGTGTTGTCCACAAGCATAGTCCAAATTTGCCTGCAATTGGGCGTCTGATACATCTGACTTAGGCACGCACCATGCTGCTTTATTAGGCTTTGGTGCCGGATTCACTGGATTCTTTGGTGTCGATGGAGTCTTACAACCAAATTATTATGTTAGTTAGGAAAATTGTAGCGCAATAATTTACATATACACACACCATTAATTGTCAATTTCAACCAAATTAAATGAAATGAAAGGTGCATTTTAATAATTTTTTCCTTTTTAGGGATTAAAAGGGCTTCTTTTTCCAAGTCAATGGTGCTAAAGACATGATATGGGGAAAAAACTAACATGAGGACCTCACACTCTAGGGTTGTGCCTCAACCATTAGATCTCATTTGGCTCACCCTAAAACCACCTCAATTCCACACACGCCAATCAGATGAGTGCTCTACATTAGAAATCGTTAACTCTCTTTTATTAGATTCACCTTTGTTGATCATTTTAGCCTACACTCCCATGATTGAAGTCTGGCTCCGGTAGGGCAAGTGTGTTTGAGCTCATCACCGAACTAAATCATTAAAAATAGCTAGTTCTGCAATGCATATATTTATGTATATATGTATATAAATGTGAAAGATTCTATGAAAAAAAAAAAAAAACTTTACCATTGTGAAACTCTTTTACCATTGTTGCCTACCCGAAACAGTAGTGATGTACCCTCCAGTTAGACCTGTAAATAGAGCCGATCTGGATCCGAATCCGAATCCGAATCCGATCCGATTAGTCGGATATGGATTGAACAAAAAATCCGATTACGATCCGAATTCGATAATCTGTTATACGATCGTTAATAATCCGATCCGATTAAAATTTTATATATATATATATATATATATATATATATATTTATATTTATCAATAATTTTACATATATATATTAATACTCCTATTAAAATTGTATTAGAGATAACCCAAAAATCCAAAAAAAAAAAAAAATCATTAGTGTTATATATCTCATCCACATGCTAATAAATCTCTTAATATAAATACTGATAATATCATACTCTTTATTCATTAAGAAAGAGTAAATAATTTACAATATACTATATATCAATGTTATATATATTAGTTATGTATTACTAAATTTATATATATTAATTATTTATCATTATATTCATTTGGTTGCATAGTTATATTATGTAGCATTCTGTATATTAACAATTCTCCGCTTCATCTAACTTTATAATTATATATGTTGGTAAATATGATTTTAATCAGAATTCGAATCCGATTTGATCCGAGTCTTAGCTAAACAGGATATGGATTGGGACATCCAGTCTGAGAACCCGTTAGTGATCCAAATCCGATAATCCGTTTTCTTAATAAATAGAATATGGATTTGATCAATTCGATCCAAATCGGATCCGTTGACAGGCCTACCTCCGGTTAGTGATGTACGTTACCAATGTGGGGCTGAACATCACAACAGTTTTGTAACGTACATCAGTAACAGGATGGGACAGGACCCTGTTTCACATGAGAAGATTTTAGTCCCTATAAACAATCTCAAAGATTCAAGAGTTAGTTTTTACCTGGCTAGTCTTGGAAAGGCCAGCATCATAAGTCATGGTTAAATCAGGCTTGAATATCCCAAATGCTCTCTCAGAACCTGGCCCGGGCTTAAGGTCCTCATCGTACAATGCAAAGATATATGTATCCACTGATTTCCCGGGCATCAATGGGGTTCCAACCTTTGACCTGAGATGTGCAACCAAATTGCCATTGTAAGCCTTGGCATTCTCGACGCTTGGCCCAACCTCATTGCTGTCTCCTTTGTATGGCCAACCCGTCTCCGCAATCACAATCTCAACATCTTTGAACCCCATGGAGTTCAATGCAGACCGAACCGCATCCACCTGCAGATCATCAAAAGGTTGTTGTTGTGCCCAACTATTTCGGCAATTTTTGCATTTACAATCGCATTGCAAATTTATACATGATAAATTAATACTCATGTTTAGCTCTAAATGCTAGTTCAAGTGTCAAAACAGTCTAAATTAATGTTTTATGCAAAGTGACAATGATATTTTTCTAATTAAACACATAAAAATTAAGTAAATTGCCCTTTTTCGTGAATCCTATAAGTACTCGTCCTCGTCATCGTCCCCGTCCTCAACTGTTCGATGAAATTTACATATAAATCATGAAATTTTAACAAGAGTTGCTATTAGAGTGTGTACTCACTTGAGCATCAAACATGTTTGTGTACTTGATGTTGGTGCCCGAGTCGACTCGTCCTGCGTTAGGTTGAAACAAGCAAAAAGCCAGAGTATCGGGTCTCGGATCACTCTGGTAAGCAAAGAAAGGGTATGGATTGATTGTGAAAGGCGAACCAGTGGCACCATTGAACCCTAGAATCCCCTTCAACAGATCTCCTATGCTCGGATCGAAGCTACCGGCCGACGGCGGGTCAGACTGCTTCAACACGGCCATGGAATGAACCGTGGAGACCTTAATCTTCCCGCCGAGGGAGGCCGAATTGAGGGCGTTCTGGAGATTCTGCATCGCCGGCAAGAGCTGATTCATCAGATTCGGGTCGCCGGAGCTCATGACCTCGTTGCCGACGTTGATGACTATGATCTTGCTCGCAGGATAGAAAGGAATCACGTTGGAATTAATCCAATTCTTCGCAAAACTCGGATCGGACGCCATCGCCGGAATGTCGCCGTTGGCCGCGCCGATAGCAATTCCGATGCCGGTGTTCGCCAAGGCTTTGATGATCGCCGGATCCGCGCCGTACAGTCTTACCTTTTCTATGGAGGTCGACTGTAAAAGCTTGGCCGTCGCCGCCGGCGGTGGTAGGTTGTCGGCGACTTGCCCGTAGTTCACACCAATAAATGACTGTGACACTGAAGAAAAATAAAAGAGAGTAAAAATCCAACTCAGTCACACACACACACACACACACACACATATATATGTATTATATATACATATGAAGACTTACTTGCTATGAAAAGGAATTGTAGAAGGAAGAGGATGAAGAAAGCTGAAGTGTAACTAAGAGTGGCCATGAAGAAGAGCTGTTTTTTCTTTCTTTCTCTCTCAAACTGTGTAACTAGAGTCTTGTGTTTAAGAAAATCTGTATATCCTTGAGTTTGTATTGAACTATATCTATCTGTTAGAATCGCACAAAACCTGTTCGAGCATTTAGGAATTAGGATTGCTTCTTTTCTTTGGCACTCTCTCTCACCTTTTCATTTGTCTTCTATTCGATTATGTGTTGGACAACCTATCACCATTATTGAGGGGGTAAAAATGAAAGGGGTGAAACTTTTAGTGGTACACTGTGTGGAAGTGAAGTCCACTGTCAACGTTACAAAGACGATTTCGAAAAAAGTGATGAGTGCACGTGGGACCATAGAGTGACCTAAGTCGTGTTGTATTCAATTACTCCAATGTGTTTTGTAACGGTAAGGATATGAATTGATAGCGTTAATTGCACAAAATTCTATAAACAAGAAAAAAATGAATGGTGTGCAACTATCGTATTGCCCTAGTTGAGTTGCTTCTTAGTGTTCCAACCTAGCATTATTTTTTATTTTTATTAATTCCTAACATGTTTGTTATGAAAGAAAAAGAAGTGTAATAATAATATAATTTTGCGTTTGGTGCATGTATAAGGATAGAAATAATGTAAGTAGAATGGGAATAAGAATGAAATAAAATATCCATTATCATTTTATTGGTTGGTTACAAATATGAAACAACTATTTTATTTTTTTGTTGTATTAATTTAAAATTTAGAATAGAATGAATTTTAAATGTAATTCTCCAAAACAAATAAATTAAATTAATAGAATAATATTCTTTTATAATTTTTTTTAAAAAAATTACGACAGTGGTAGATGGTGGTGGAGATAGAAAGTGGTAGTGATGTTAGAAAGCGACAGCGGCGGTGGTGGTAGAAGGTGATAGTGGTGTTGGTGGCAGTGGCGGTGGTGGAAGTATTAGTGGTAGTGGTGACAGGTGTCCATGGTGTAGGTGATGATGGTGGAAGACAATGATGGTGACAGTGGTGGAAGGTGTCAGTGGTGTAGGTGGTGGTGATGGTGGTGGAGGTGACGATGGTGGTGGTGTTGGAAGGCACTGGAGGTGGTGGAAGGTGGTTGCAATGGAGGTGGTCGTGGTGGAAGACAATGGCCGTGGTAGAGGTCGACGATGGTGGCTGTGGCGGTATTGATGGAGGTGCGGGCAACGGTGTGGTGGTGGTGAAAAGCAACGACAGTGGTGGTGGAGGGAATGGTGGAAGGCGGTAATGGTGTACATGAAAGGTTGCGGTGGTGGAATGCAGTGGTGGTGACGACGATAATAGTGACAGTTGTGGTGGCAATGACGGTGGCAGAAAGCAACGGAAGCGACGGTGGTCAGTGGTAATTATGTAATATGTATAATTATCAAATTTGATTTTTTTTAAAAAAACATAAAGGATAATGATAATATATATATATATATATATATATATATATATATTTATTTATTTTATTTTTTTAAAAATGATGTTTGATACCATTGAAAAGTGAAGCACTTGGTAGGATTGATAGAGAGATGGCATACCCTCCTTTACAACATAGTATACAAATCAACGTAAGCTTACCTTTAAAAAAAAAAAAAAACAAAAAAAAAAAAAACAACGTCATATGGCAAAAACGCATTCAGAGAAGAGGTGCTGCCTACTGTCATCACTTCCGAAACCAAAAAAAAAAAAAAAAATTTTCGCTTTGACTTTTTTGTAAAAATTTCTTCGACTATGGTCAGTAATCAATGGACAGAGACATTAACCAGTGTTCTGTGATTGCAAACTGATATTTCTCCTTGTGCAGTTATTTTAGAATCCAAAAAAATTTATACAATCAATCTAAAAGAATAAATAAACAACATAGACTGATACAAATTTTTTAATAGTTTAGATAAAAAAGGTTCACAATTAAACATTATTCTAATAGAAAAGTAAATATAATTGAAAGTACTTCAATTTCGGAGAAACAAGGCATCTAGTGTGTGACGTGAATGCCCTCACTCGTAGCCGTTACCACGGGACTTGGATAAGATAACGCTCCTCCTACCGCTCGTGTCCGCACATGGAATTTGATTAAAATAAAATAAAATAATAACAAGTTTGGACTACTGGCTCAGTATGTATGATATTGGATCCAGTATACATCGTTTTTAGGGGTTTAAAAATAGATAATAAAAATTGCTTTTAGTAAAACGAAAACGAAAACAAAAGTTACGTTTAATAAAATATTTTTATTTTTTTATAACAGAAAACGTTTTCAATTTTTGTGAATATATATATATATATATATATATATATATATATCAAAACGATGTTTCTTATATTTTCGAAACTGTAGTAGAAAAACGTTTTCACTAGTGTTACTGCACATGCACCATTCATTTCAAATAAAATTCATTTTTTGTGCTATATACTAACTTGCATATTAAATGTTAATAAAAATATATATTTTTAATATAGAATAAATTAAATATTGTATATTATTTTTTATTTGATAAAATATATTTTAATATATAATATATTAATTAATAATGTAAATTATTTTTTTGTGACAAAATAATTTTTGATATAAAATATAATGTTATTAAATTATTAAGCAGTAGATATTTTATATTATTATATACCATATCTATATTATATTATATGTAAATATTAAATTATAATTAATTTACAATATTATAACACAATATATATTTTATTACATATAAGATATATTATTTAATATAATAAATTATCATATGCTAAATATATTATATATCACATAATAAATGTATATATCATGCATATACATGTATTTATATACATAATTGATGGGAATATTTTTGTCTTAGTATATCTAATTTTGTACTTTTAAGATTTGTAATTTTAAATTAGATTTTCTAGATTTATGACTTTTTGATATTAATGGAAGCAAGTGTCATGCCTGAGTGGTTGGGTTGCTCCTTGTGTCTAAGAGTTCGTGTTCAAGTCATCTACCGCCCTCCTCACCCTCCCCTCTAATCGCTAACTCTTAAAATTCTTGCCATGAAAAAAATAAAATATAAATGAGATTTCGTACCTGGCGACATAGTTATGAAAAAGAAGGTAGGAATCATCAAGAAGATGATGTCACCCTGGGAAGGATCATATAGAGTTACAGAGGCCATAGAAAAAGGGGCATAGAGCTTAGAGACCATAGCTAGAAGATTGGTTAGTAAACCATGAAACGCCACGTCTCTAAAAGAGTACTACCAGTAAAGATTGAGTTCCATTCTGAACGATATTCATTTAGAATTATGCTCTTGCAAATGTATAGATTCGTCAGGATTTTTTTTTTTTTTTTTTTTTAAAAAAAAACAGTTCATTTTGTTTCAAAAATTGATTGAGCAAAGAACGCTTAGTAAAAGCCAAGTAAGTGGCAAGTGACAATCTAGCCGAACGCCAAACACTTAGCCAAGTAAGTGGCAAATGGCATTATGAACCGAACGCCAAAAACTTGCACAAAATAAAAAATAAAAAAGTCAAGTGGCAAGTGGCATTATAGCCGAATGCCAAGCATTTGGCCAAGTAAGTGGCAAATGGCATTATAAGCCGAATGCCAAAGACTTACATAAAATTAAAAATAATAATAAAAAAAAAGTCAAGTAGCAAGTGGTATTCCAGCCAAGCGCCAAACACTTAGCCAAGTGGCAAATGGCACTATGAGCTGAACGCCAAAGACTTGTAAAAAAAAAAAAAAGGGCTATGTAACAATCAGGATTTCTCAACCCGGTGCGTTAGTGATGAACCGGAAGTTGACCCGATAACGGACCTAAAATGCAGAAGCGAAAGAAACCAAATGACCTCAAGAGATGTACGTCATCCCTAAGGCCCCAAAATGACTCTCCATGAACCCACAGAACTCAAATGAGCGAAGCAAATGAAGCAAGAATGCCTAACCCGAAAAGAGATGAACTAAGGGCAAAATGGTCATTTCTCACTGAAAAGGGTGCCACCATGCACACCATTGGAAGGACAACGAAAAATGAACAAAATTAGTCTCAAGAATCGTCTGATTCTGAGTCCGGGCAGAAAAGATATGAAATCCCAACACCGATGCGAAAGTTATGAAGTAATGACTTAACATTTTCCAATATTTTCATAATAAACTTTGAAAACAAAAGTGCATAGAAAACGAGATACATGTCATTGGCCTCCGGCCTCATCTCATACATGTTAAATACATTGAAAAGAGTGCATTTACGTACACTTTATATATACGAATCAACGAATACAAGTTTAAACAAATAGGGCTATAAAGAGGCATCTTATGCTAACACTTGCATAAAATAGAAACTTAGAAACTGTAAGCCATCCAAGGAGCAATGGAATCTTCAAATCCTGAGTCCTGTACCTGAAATATGCCCCAGTATCGTAGGGGTAAGTAACATAAAGCTACTCGTAGGAGATGAGCATGCATCGACCTAGCATTTTACAATTTTATTACCTTATGGTGAAACATGTTAAAGGGGCTCATGCCACCTAACGTCTATGTCAAGATGAGACCCAGGGAGCATCCTAAGCTACCCAAATCATTTATATCATAATTACATTGTTCATGCAATTCAAACAACATGGAAACATGTTATACAAGGTAACAAGATATAGATTCTCAAAGCCTTCAACTTGAAATCCAAAATATGAAAACAACAAGTGTGGGTCATGCCACCTAACGTCTATGTTCAAAATGAATCTATAAGGTCATTCCTAAACTACATTTGAATATCAAAACACAAATTATGATATCGATGCAATTTAACCAACAATGGAACTTCCAATACAACGCATGAAGCATGCTTTCACAAAGCTACATCTTAAGCTCAAAATAGGAAATCAAATAAGGAACAACAAGTTACGATATCATCTAGTTATCAACTTGAAATAAAATACGAAATCAAACAAAGTGGATACTCGGACGTCACGCCAGATCGGACCGACAACATAGTTACTTTAGGGTTACTAGTCCATGGGTAACCTCCCTATGTGCGCACTAGACTATATAGAGGGACAATCCCCCGTACTAGAACCAAGTCTTAGCCGTAGCCAAACAACGACATCCCCAAGTTTCCAAAATCAACAAATTGTGCAACAACGTATATATATCAACATGTATATACAAGATATCAACTATTTACCAAGCACAATCCAAATTTTGGAAACTTATACAATATATGCTCAAAATTCACAACTACTATGGCATGTAAGATGTCAAATACAAAGTGTGCAATTCCTTACACATAGCAACAATATATTCAATAAGGAAAAACATATTCTCATGAATATAAAAGTAACAACTATGTTATCCAATGCTCAAAAGTAATCAAGTGAACATACATCAAATCCAAATCCATGATTTAAATATAGAAACAACTTCCAGAATGCAATTAAATCCATGGAGTAATAAAGTAGAATTTAATTAAACATAAATAGTTAAATTTTCTAATTCTAAGTTAATCCAAATAACCTAAATTTAATATATATTGAAAGACATGTCATGGTTATCATATATATAATATCAAATGACAAGTTAAGTGATTAAAACACTTAAAACAAAATTAATCAAGCTAATTAATTAATTTCCTCTAGATTTTTAAACAATTCCAAATGCCCTCAATTTAATCTATGTTAGAGAACATGCCAAGGCCTATTTAAATACTACATTATAACTTGATTTAATGCTTGATACAACTATATGAATTAAACTTTCACTAAAGATAAATATCAAATAAAAGTTGTAATTCTTAATCAAATGATCCAAATTTAATATATGTTAACCAACACATTTAAGCATAATTTCCTAGCATGTTACAATTCAAATCAAAGTTATATATCATCATAAATTTTAAATCTTACACAAAGAAATAAAAATTGCTAACTTTCTAGATTTGATACAAAGTATACATATATGTTGTATAATGATGGCAAACACACAATACAACACACAAATAATCCTAAAACATTCCCTACCTCAATTGGAATGAAAATCCCAATTACCACCAAAATGAAATCGCCCCAAATTTTCGGTCTGCAAAACAGATTTTTCAGCTTGTTACCTTCAACTTGTAAAATTCATAAAAAATTCAATTCTAACCCAAATTGAATGAATCCAAAGCCCAATGAAAGCTTAAACACTGTAATTTGATAATATCAATTTAGTTTAACAAAATATTTTCCCAATTGAAACAGTTTTGCCCCACAACTTTGAAACAATTTCTGCCCAGAAAACACATTTTCAGCCTATAGCTTCCAACTTTGAAAATTCATGAAAAATTCATTTGATATCCAAATTGGGCAAACCAAATTTATTTTGGAAGTAAACATATGAGAGTATAAAACTAGAAATTTAAGCCATGATCCAATGTCAAAAGGTTAGTGAAATAAATCATCTAAAAATATGTTTTCCAGCTGCAATAAAAACATGGATAGGAGATAGTTTCGGATTTTTAAAAAAATTTAGAAATACTCTAAAATCGTAAAAAAATTCTGAATAGTGTAAAACCTAAGGGGGAAGTTCCAGTAAAAATTTCAAGGCAATTGAAGTACCACAGCTCCATATAAAAATTCATTTCCGGACTGAAAAAGGAAAAGCTTCAAATTTCCAGCAACTAGCTTGCAACTTCAAAAATTCATAACTAATTAATTTTAAATCTAAATTACATGAAACCAAAACTAAATGAAAGCTAATTGAGTATATTTTCATATTCTATATTTAATTTGATAAGATTAATTTCAAGTTAAAGCAGTTTAAGGGTAAAATACAAGTCCTTCTCTTCTGTGCATGTAAAACACTTAATAATGACATAAAAGTACTTCAAAATAATAGATCAATACCTCACTAGAGAATTGAATCTCTAGATACCAAAGCAAAACTAGGAGTTAGGCTAGATCCTTCATGGGTTTTGAAGAGGAGGATGAGGGGAACAAAAAGTATTCCAAGTTCAAAGTTCTAAGGTGAGTGAAAGGGCACCAAAAATGAAGTCAAAGCTACTAGTCAAGCTTTTCTCCAATGGTGGCTTCCTTAGGGTTCTTGAGAGGAAAGTGATGAATGAATTGAAATGTGTAAACTCTAAGCTAAATTGGTGGGCTTCTCCACTCACTAGGTGCTCTTGCACTACCTCTCCCACACACTCTAATGTAAGACTAAAGGTGAGTCCTACACTTGTCATGAATCCATGTAAGCTTCCAAGATTAAATATTAACCCTACACTTGTCAACCATCCATGCCAACAAGTGCAGTAATCCTAGGACAACAAGTGGGTGAATCTCCAACCTCCACGTGTCATGAGATTAAGCCTCCAAGTGGTTCCACAAAATCAACAAGTGGCACCATAAGAATGTGACACTTGTCACATTTTCCGAAAATTGCAAAAAGGTCCTTTTTGAAAGTATCTTCCAATTTAATTTGCAAAATGGTTCCTAAGACGACAAATAATTACTTTACTTAATTACCCAAAAACCCCTCAAGTTATGGATAATTGCAAAAAGTCTTGTTTTCATGGCTTTTACAAAGAAAGTAAGCATTTAATATGCATTTCTACAAAAGTAAAAATGTAGATGTCATGGAATTTAAATATCATGAACGTATGCAAAACCGGAATCAAATCCGAGCACAAAAAATGAGGTTATGCAAGTAAAAGTGAAAAACGAGAAGAGGACGAAATAAGGAAAAGACGAAAAATGAATAGTGTCAAAAAATAAAAAAATATGGAAATGACTCGGTCCTCAAAGGAAGTTGTCAATCCAAAGGAAAGAGTCTCAGAAACCATTTCCGAGCACTCGAGACGACACTAAGAGGCGGGAAATCGAACCCGAAAAGGAAAAGATAATAAAAAAAAAATTTACTCGCAAAATTTGAAGAAAAAGGGAAAAGGAATAAAATGACCGGGTCATTACAGGTCAAGTGGCAAGTAACATTCCAGCCGAGCGCCAAACACTTAGCCAAGTAAGTGGCAAATGGCACTATTAGCCGAACGCCAAAACTTGTCAAAATAAAAGTCAATTGGAAAAATTAAATTATCATTTCATTTAAGCACAGGTTGAGGTATGGATGCTTGGCAAAACAAAATTATCATTTCATTCATCACCACAAAAGGTTCACGATATACAAAAAGTGATATTGGAACAAAATGAAACAAGTACAAAAGTTAGCAAAACTTTAATCTATCACGTCTTCTCCTGTAATACCGCTACTTTTCAAAAGGATAAAATTGAAAATTTAATTTAATTTTTTTTCATTGATTAATTGTGGTTGCTTAATTGATTTAATTAATATTTGTGTGTATTTAATTTACATGTTAATTGCGATTGTTTTAATTATATTATTTGAATTTATTTAAATTAATTGCCTTAGTATTATGTAACTTGAATTTATTACCTGATTGATTTTTTTTAGTACTTATTTAATTGCTTTATTTAATTAATGTACTATTTTTCTTTATGGTAACTTGGGGTTTTATTTACACGGATGTCGTCGACATAGTTAGGGAATGGATGTTAGGGTTTTGTTTTCCTGTTGGTAAACGAATTAGAATTAGGTTAAGATTTTGGGTTCTATAAATATATAGTTTAACGTGGGTTTAGGGTTTTATAAAAGTACACAAAGTTCTTCTCACGTACCTAAGAAACAGAGAGAAAATAAAGAGTGCAATAGTAAGGAATTGTAGGAAAACAGAGAGTAGACCTTTGAGGATTTATAGTGAGGTTCAATGGGAAGAACAAGGTTGCTTCTGGATTGAACCAAGAGCGCCGGAGGTGTAGAACAGTAGTCGACAACGTTGACAGAGAACTCAGAGACGGTGGTTTAGAGTTTCAAACTCTGAAATTGCAGGCAAGTCTCTGTTCTATTCTTTCCCCTTAATTCGTGTTCTGTGCATGCCTGGTTAGACTTCAGGGTTTTAATAAAAGCTAAAACGGATTGACACAAACATAATAACATGTTTCTATGCAGATATGAATTTATTTGATCTCAGTGAGTTAACGGTTTTGCATACTGGTTGATTTTCTGCTATCTTTGTCTTTTACGTTTAAGCCTATTTTATTGAGATTAGTAATATGATTGTATGCCTTACAATTATTCTGAGAATGAGTTTAATCCCTAGAACAAGATTTTAAATCAGTTATGAGTTTTACTAAATAAATCTGAAGTTGCTATAAGAAATTATGTAATCATTGCTGTAAGACTTGTGTCCAGTTCAGATCGTGGTTGCATATCAGTGGGTTAAGATTACCCTAGAACTAAGATTGAACCCTAGAACAACCATTAAGAACCTTACAGAGGTCTGGAAAACACCGCAGTCGAAGAAGAAGCAGCAGAACGGACGACGGCAACTAAGGGGAGAAGAGTAGGCTCCAAGAAGAGGAGGAGCCGGCTCTTTCTACCTTAGAGCTGGCTCCAAAGGAAGGTGGAGCCAGCTCTAGCATCTAGGAGCCGGCTCCTAGAGCAAGTGAGCAGGCTCTTTTGAAAAAATAGAGCAGGCTCTTTGTTTTGAATGAGCCTGCTCTCTGTTGAACGCACCAAATTTTGTTTCTGTGCACTGTTTGATCTGTATAGGTTCTTGGAACTTTGTTTGGGCTATTTTAAGTTGTTGTTGGATCTGGAATAAACCCGTTATACTATGAAAAATATTAATCCATGATTGGGTTAAGGATTGGAGCAAATTAAATTTAAGGAAAAAATCGGGTGTTGCTAACTATTTTGAACATTCAAACCATTTACTGGAACTTGGAATTTTTCTGGCATATATAATTTATGGTTTCATTATATCTAAGCAGAAGTATAAGAATAGTAAGTGCTTGAAACCATCTATTCTTGATTTGGAATTAATTGATATATTTCTTTTATAAATTCTGTTCAATATAAGGAGTTTATGAAGGATTGGATTACTACGCCTTGTATTAGCATTTTAAATGGTTAAAATGTGATGGTTGGATTCTGTAGTAATTCCTATTGACTTGTTATAGGTATTAAGTGATAATTATGCATATAATGGATTATGGTTGATTAGTATCTAATACTGTTTTCGTCAACTAGGTTAGCTGGATGGGCTAGTTGTATGGTCTTTTCATATATATGAAGAACTGTAATGAGATATCTAAATGTTATATTGGATGCATAAATTGGTTGTATACGTGCTAAACTATATTTATGGTTATTCTGGGATGTGGTTAATAAATAATTATACTGTGTTAATAACTACATGAACTGGAGGATTGTATGTACCGGTATGGGAAGGTGACATACTAGGTATGGATTAGTTCAAACACTAAATCCTACTTAATTTGGAATGAGTTGGATTAACCATAAAAGGTTAAGTCCCACATATATGGATGTATATGAACTGGTATGGGACGGTGTCATATTAGGGATGGCTTAGTTCAAAACACTAAGATCTACCTATATTGGGAATGGATTAGTTCAAAACACTAAGTCCGACCCAATTTGGATTCAGGTATGGATTAACCATAAAGGTTAAGTCCATCACCTACATGTGTCATATCAATTGTGAATTGAATGATCTACTATGGCTTCCGAATGGATTTATTATATAGATATCTGAACACTACACAGATAGATGATATTCTGTATTAGGAGGAGTACGGACTTTATATATTTATTATATGTACCATGGTATGAGCTTGAGTCTCAGGACCATGGTTAGGGCGCGTATATCGCCTAGGATGGAAAACTGGACATAGGTTTTGTTCCCTGGTAGGTCTAGGTACTCATGCCCACCTTAGGGTGCGTATTCGCATGTTGCCTCCTATTCAGGCTGAGACAGACTTACTGGACTAGCGAGCATCCTATAGTGTGTACTATATATACATATATGGACTACTCTAGATATTGTTGAGTCTTTCTAGGATGTATCTGCGTATCGGATTACTGTTTGGATCGTAGTAGATTAGGACTTGCATGTGGGCCTGACCCACTCTATTATTTTTCAGGTGTTTGATAGTACCAGGCTTAGAGCTTGATCGTGTTGATGCGGATACAGACACTCACTCTTCCGGTTACATATGATTTCCTTTCTACTTTAATTTTGGTTTTTAATTATGTAAATTTATTCAAGATTTTGGGATTAGGGGTCCACTAGGTGGATTCCCGAGTTGTATGGTTTAAAATTATATTAATTTATTAATTCAAGTCTGAGGATTCTTATTTTAGTTTTCTTCCAGCGTATTATTATTAAGTTTTTTTTAACTCAGTTTTTTATTTTCTGCTTGTTTACATATTAATTGTTTGGTATCCCTCGGATCTGTGCTCGGACTTGATCACTCGTGGCTCTAGAATCGAGGGGTATCACAGTTGGTATCAGAGCACTCCAGGTTCTAGTGTCCTTAGGAGTGTCTTTCGTTAGAAGTCTTCCGCGTTGCGACTCTTAAAAACTTAGAGCCATATTAGGATTTGTTGTACTTTTTTACGGTTCGTTAGGATGAGCTGATGTCAATTATATTTCATCCTTATGGAATTATTGACACTAGAAGAAGGATGGGGTCTGCGGCGACAGCAAATCAGACCCGAAGGAGTAGAGGAGTACATTATCGAGTTCTCGATCAGAAGCAGAACTTGGGATTGAAGGTTTAGTTTCGGTTGACGCTACTTTTAGAAATATAAGCCGGAGAGGGATATATGAGTGCGTTTTAGGTCACTGCATAACAAGGCCAACACGATTTCAGTTGTCCTCGTAAAGGAGACAACCGAGGAATGGGAGTCCAAAGAGGATTCTAGTAGAGGAGATTTCAACATATCCAAGAAAGAGGGACTTGAATGTTGAAAAGCAAGGATCGCGTGAGAGTGATTTTGTTCGCTAATAGTATAGTGAACGATACTAGTAGAGTTGGCATGGATCGACCTACAGATAGTTAACCTTAGGGATTACCTTTAGAAAAGGTAGATAAAGTGAACTTTTCATGAGTTTAAGATCGGATGGAATTCTTCTCAGATCGAAGCGATGATTTTATATCACGTTCCGAGGAGTATTGGGATTAGGCTGGGACGTTCTAAGTTGCTTTACAAAGCTACTTTGGACATTTGGTATTCCGTGTATAAGGAGGATGAAGGTTAAGCCTTTGGAAATTGCTGAAGCAAATGGATTGTGTTGAGCTATGATTTGAGCTTATGTTTCGAGGTTAAATGATTACCTCTGGAACTGGAAAAGGAGATTGTGAACCAATCAGGTACAGTTGATTTCCAAAAGAGATTTTCTTTGTTAGGAGGAATGATGTTTTACGTAGGATTATATTGTATTTTATTGTGTTTTATTGTGTGTGCTTTATGTGTTTCCTTTTCGTTAATAATTCAGGATCGGGATTACGGTTTAGTTGGGGACACAACTGAGTGACCAGTCAACTACCATTTTGGAGGAATAGCGTTGAGTACGCTAGGGTTTTGGGCATATGGTCGTAGAAGTTGGTAAATGTATCTACCCTGAGACAATTTAATGAACCTAGCCATGCGTAGTTATAATATGTTTTCAGGATGGGATAGGTAACCCAGTGGTTCGAGTCAAACGATAAAGAATCATTTGATAGACTGTAACGTTTATTGGAAGAAATGACTTGGCTGAATATCTTCTCGGAAACTTTAAGCTTGTGTTTCCATGTCAGCAGGAGGATTTTGGTACTGGTGTAGGTACTTGTAGGAACGTCACCAATTGAGGGTAGTAGACAAGATCAAGAATTTGGTTCCTAAGGGTGTGATCGAACATCTAAATATGGAAGCTGGTGTTACCAGACTAGGGATACTGTCGTTAGACAAATTGGGAGGAGGATGTAAGGACTGAGGTTCATAACTCTTAGTTCTTTAATTGGTCTCGGAGGAGACTTGATGCTTCAAAAAAGGAAGCAGATGTTTGGGAGGCAGATAGGAGGAAGGACATAATGCTTTGTCGCAAAGTCTGATATCTAGTAAATAATCTAGATGGACCGTCAGAAATCATTAGATCCTTGTGGCCATTTCTCATGCTAGAGCGGGCCTGACAGAGTAGTTTCCACGGATCTAGATGAGAGATTGCTGATTCTACACAAGGGACAGGATTCTGGGTGACTGATACAATTAAATCAGCTTTGTGTTGTCTATTTCAGAACTGGTAAGATATCAATTCCTAAGAATAGCACGGATCACGGGACGGCTTAGATGGACAGGTGTGGTGATTCACACTTTGCATTAAGTTGCGTCTAGTGGAGGTGGTAGGGAGAAGGCTGATTTTAGAACCCGCTAGGGTAATTAAACCTTCGATGGTTATTTTGAAAGTCAGTTAAGTTTGAGCATGTGGAAATAATAACACTTGCTATTATCAGGAAAATGGAGGCGATCAACTTGGAATGTTTGGGTTGACCCCATAGGAGGTAGTACCTTACTCCGATGAGTTTAGGGTACTGAAGGAGGTGTAGTAGTTGTCTTTCTGATTCTAGTAAGGTCGGAGTGACTGAGGTGTAAAATTCATAAATTATACATTACAGTTAAATGGATAGGAGTATAGTACGACTTATCAGGTTTGTCTTGGTGAGCCGGTACGGATAGAGACAGGTATATCACTATTTCTAAATGTATCATCTGCTAACAAGATGGAAAATTAATACTTGGATATCACTGGAGGTTTTAGCCACTTCCTATATCGAGATAGGAGTAGGACTAAACAGGAGGGGATGGTTGGTAGAGGTTACTAACATTAGTTGGAATTTTAATTCCATATGGTTTAAGAATAGTGGATAGAACAAGTTCGCTTAAGGACTACACTTTAGTGGTGTTTACTTTGGCGCTTCTTATCCGTTCTCCATTGCGTTGATAACGGAGTTATAGCATGTGGTTATTCAATATAGAAGATAACTGGTGCTGTGTCCAAGGAGTTTTCTGAAGGTGTTGGAGCAACAATTATGCTTCGCATCTCTAGACGGGATATGTGATCGTGATATTATATTTAAATCACGGCAAATATGCTTAGGATTTATCCTAGGTTAGCATGGGTAATTGGACGCATTACTTAGCCTTTCAGATATTATCTGTGCTATTGTTGGCACAAGGGGATTCGTGCGACAATGTCTGGGATTTTGGATAGTAGGTGGTGCCGATCTCTCACTGGTTTGTCCGGCATGGAAGCTAGGTTATATGGTAAGACCTTGACTTTATGTAAGGATACATCGGAGAAACATACTCTGTTTTGGTAATGAGTGTGTACGGTTTGGAGGCGCCAATCGGATTTTGTAGATAGTTGAACTCGTACATAAGAATTCTCTATTAGGAAATGGTTGTTTTGGAGGAAGGTTAGTTTTCTGTATTACACTGCCTTTTCACGGATTTTGCTAAACGAGTTAGGCAGTTGCTTATACTATAGCGTTACCAACTTGTTAAAGCGCTGCATGTATAAGAAATCTGTACGTCTGATCTATGGGGGTACAATAGGATCGTTGATAGATATAATCTGGGAGTTGTACAAATATGCCATTTTCTTATACATGGTATATTGTTGGATATGTTGGAATTTGGTGGAGCTCATCTAATGAAGTTGTGCCACACGAAAACGGAAATGAATTTGGTAAAGTCATTAATTCAGAGTTTCGTGAATTTCGAGGACGGAATTCCTTTTGTTAGGGGAAAAGAATGTAATACCCTTACTTTTCAAAAGGATAGAATTGGAAATTTAATTTAATTTTTTTTATTGATTAATTGTGGTTGCTTAATTGATTTAATTAATATTTGTGTGTATTTAATTTACATGTTAATTGCGATTATTTTAATTATATTATTTGAATTTATTTAAATTAATTGCCTTAGTATTATGTAACTTGAATTTATTACCTGATTGATTTTTTTTTAGTACTTATTTAATTGCTTTATTTAATTAATGTACTGTTTTTCTTTATGGTAACTTGGGGTTTTATTTTACACGGATGTCGCCGACATAGTTAGGGAATGGATGTTAGGGTTTTGTTTTCCTGTTGGTAAACGAATTAGAATTAGGTTAAGATTTTGGGTTCTATAAATATATAGTTTAACGTGGGTTTAGGGTTTTATAAAAGTACACAAAGTTCTTCTCACGTACCTAAGAAACAGAGAGAAAATACAGAGTGCAATAGTGAGGAATTGTAGGAAAACAGAGAGTAGACCTTTGAGGATTTATAGTGAGGTTCAATGGGAAGAACAGGGTTGCTTCTGGATTGAACCAAGAGCGCCGGAGGTGTATAACAGTAGTCGACAACATTGGCAAAGAACTCAGAGACGGTGGTTTAGAGTTTCAAACTCTGAAATTGCAGGCAAGTTTCTGTTCTATTCTTTCCCCTTAATTCGTGTTCTGTGCATGCCTGGTTAGACTTCAGGGTTCTAATAAAAGCGAAAATGGATTGACACAAACATAATAACATGTTTCTATGCAGATATGAATTTATTTGATCTCAGTGAGTTAACGGTTTTGCATACTGGTTGATTTTCTGCTATCTTTGTCTTTTACGTTTAAGCCTATTTTATTGAGATTAGTAATATGATTGTATGCCTTACAATTATTCTGAGAATGAGTTTAATCCCTAGAACAAGATTTTAAATCAGTTATGAGTTTTACTAAATAAATCTGAAGTTGCTATAAGAAATTATGTAATCGTTGCTGTAAGACTTGTGTCTAGTTCAGATCGTGGTTGCATATCAGTGGGTTAAGATTACCCTAGAACTAAGATTGAACCCTAGAACAACCATTAAGAACCTTACAGAGGTCTGGAAAACACCGCAGTCGAAGAAGAAGCAGCAGAACGGACGACAGCAACTAAGGGGAGAAGAGTAGGCTCCAAGAAGAGGAGGAGCCGGCTCTTTCTACCTTAGAGCCGGCTCCAAAGGAAGGTGGAGCCGGCTCTAGCATCTAGGAGCCGGCTCCTAGAGTAAGTGAGCAGGCTCTTTTGAAAAAATAGAGCAGGCTCTTTGTTTTGAATAAGCCTGCTCTCAGTTGAACGCACCAAATTTTGTTTCTGTGCACTGTTTGGTCTGTATAGGTTCTTGGAACTTTGTTTGGGCTATTTTAAGTTGTTGTTGGATCTGGAATAAACCCGTTATACTATGAAAAATATTAATCCATGATTGGGTTAAGGATTGGAGCAAATTAAATTTAAGGAAAAAATCGGGTGTTGCTAACTGTTTTGAACATTCAAACCATTTACTGGAACTTGGAATTTTTCTGGCATATATAATTTATGGTTTCATTATATCTAAGCAGAAGTATAAGAATAGTAAGTGCTTGAAACCATCTATTCTTGATTTGGAATTAATTGATATATTTCTTTTATAAATTCTGTTCAATATAAGGAGTTTATGGAGGATTGGATTACTATGCCTTGTTTTAGCATTTTAAATGGTTAAAATGTGATGGTTGGATTCTGTAGTAATTCCTATTGACTTGTTATAGGTATTAAGTGATAATTATGCATATAATGGATTATGGGTGATTAGTATCTAATACTGTTTTCGTCAACTAGGTTAGCTGGAGGGGCTAGTTGTATGGTCTTTTCATATATATGAAGAACTGTAATGAGATATCTAAATGTTATATTGGATGCATAAATTGGTTGTATACGTGCTAAACTATATTTATGCTTATTCTGGGATGTGGTTAATAAATAATTATACTGTGTTAATAACTACGTGAACTGGAGGATTGTATGTACCGGTATGGGAAGGTGACATACTAGGTATGGATTAGTTCAAACACTAAATCCTACTTAATTTGGAATGAGTTGGATTAACCATAAAAAGGTTAAGTCCCACTTATATGGATGTATATGAACCGGTATGGGACGGTGTCATAGTAGGGATGGCTTAGTTCAAAACACTAAGACCTACCTATATTGGGAATGGATTAGTTCAAAACACTAAGTCCGACCCAATTTGGATTTAGGTATGGATTAACCATAAAGGTTAAGTCCATCACCTACATGTGTCATATCAATTGTGAATTGAATGATCTACTATGGCTTCCGAATGGATTTATTATATAGGTATCAGACCACTACACAGATGGATGATATTCTGTATTAGGAGGAGTACGGACTTTATATATTTATTATATGTACCATGGTATGAGTTTGAGTCTCAGGACCATGGTTAGGGCGCGTATATCGCCTAGGATGGATAACTGGACATAGGTGTTGTTCCTTGGTAGGTCTAGGTACTCATGCCCACCTTAGGGTGCTGATCGGTTGATCAACTAACATCAACCTTCGCAATAGCACGAATCATTGTAAAATAGGGCTATTGGTCGGGTAAGTCGAACCACTGGGACTGCGCTAGTCTAAGGCAACCTAAGTGTTTAGAGTCATGCTTAAGATGATGAAGGGGTGTTCATAGAGGTTGTGTTTGTTGTCACTTAACTACAAATTCAGAATGCATACAACAATAAATTGAAGGAGATTAAAAGAGAAGATTTAGAGCAGGAAGTCTAGGGAAGTGAATCCACTCCAAACCTCTACACAAGCTAATTATATGATTGATTTGGGGAATTAATGTAGAGATGACCTTGATGAATAGCAATTCATGACTACTATATCATCTTCAAGAAATTCAATTAATTAAAATGTAAGAACAACCTATCAAAGCTCCACATGCTTAAATTACCTAAACTATGGTGCAATCCTCAACATGCTCACTAAGCTAGAGATTGTCAAACAAGTAATCAATTGATGAAAGCACATGATAACAAGTCACAAGGTTAATCCATCAAAAGAAATTCTTAAGCAATGAATTAACAAGCTACTCAAAATCATGCCATTAAAACCATTCCATAGTCTTAGCTCCATTGTCACTATGAAACTACAAGCCATACAACCATGAGATTAAATCATCTAAGACAAGAGTATTTAATGCAACATGATCTTTAGAACATTAAAACATCCATTACATTATGTAACATGCTCTAGATTATGGAACTAGTCAAATACACATTTCATTCCCCAAAATAAATAAAAAACTAGACATGCTTACAAGGAGGAGTTTCATCACCTCCCTAGATGGAGGTTTAGTTATCCATGGATACAAAAATGGAAGAAGAAGAAGAAGACTCCATCTCCATTTTCGAGCTCCTACTGTAGCACTCAAGAACACCCTCCTCCTTGCTCTCTTCTCTCTCCTCTATCTTGCTAAAGATCAAAGAAAGATAGCAAATGTGTGGCCTTTGGTAGCTTTTTATTCTCCAACACACCCTCTCTCTCTCCTCTAAGGAATACCTCCAACCACTTCATAAAGAAGGAAGATGGCATTGAGGAAACCAATGTGCAAGTGGCTGAAATTGAGCCATTTCCGAGTGCAATCTGCCTGATTTTCGAGCACTCGAAAAGTGGTTTCGAGCACTCTAAATTAGTGCAATGTGCAACATGCTCTTCTTGCTCAGCACTGACCCACTTTGGTAAAACTGCTATAACTTTGTGCCCCAAACTCCGAATGATGATCTGTTTGAAGATTTGGAGAGCTGATTCAGTGCTTTAAAAACTTCATGTTTTGATGAAGACTCAATTCTCAAGTCTGGTTGGTCGAAAATGGGGAGAAAGGCAGTACTTCAGTGCTGCCAGGCAGTTCTGCGTACCTCTGTTACGAAGATCATAACTCTCTGCTCCGAACTCCGAATGATGAACCACTTGAAGATTTGGAAAGCTGATTCAGAGATCTAAATCTTTCATGTTATGATGGAAGTCTAGTTCTTGAGTTTGCTAGGTCGAAAATGGCGACAAAAGTCAGGATCACTGCTGCCAGAAATTCAGAAATGGCATCCTTTTTGTTCAAAATTCCACAAGGCATCATTTTTGCTTCCTTTTTGCACTTTAACCTGAAAATGCATAAAAACATGCAAATGGAGTTAATCTACATAAAATAATTAATAACTGGACTTTGTTAATGTAATTTAGGGCGCTTGAATATATAATATTCGGCGCTTATCACACCCCCAAACTTACATTTTGCTAGTCCCTTAGCAAAACTACTATGAAAAACATAATGAAAAGACAACCATGGGCATGCTACTACAAAAATATCATCCATGGTAAAATGAGATAGATACATAGCTCAAATACAACTTGAAACAGACAAAAACTGGAGATGGGGTCATTGGGAAAACTACCTTGCATATATGAAGCATTGATACAAAAAATGGGAAAAACCATTTCATCATGCATGCATTAACATCATAGTCCATATAAATAATTCAATTGTCATCTCTTAAATGGAAATAACTCAAACTCCAGTGAAAGTGAATTGGATTCTCAACATGCGGCTTTTACTTTCTTTTCCAATTCCAAAGCACAAGTTTTCAAATCATTGAATTCCCCTTTAAATGAGGTCCCTAAGGCATGATTTTATTTACAAGACAACCTTTGTTGCTTGTTAACAATTTATTTCAACTCATAAGCGAAACATAGAATGGTTGTGCAATGCTAAAGTCCCTTAAGCTTTCTAACCAACCTATGTAGCAAGCGTTAGGCCAACAACTCCCAAACCAGACGGCTTTAGGGTGTTAAGTGTAGAGACACTCCAAAGGACTTAATAGCTCAAGTTGGAAAGGCTACGAACTCTAGCTAACCATGTTTATTACAATTTTTTTTGAATGACCGTGCAATGTTTAAGTCCTTTAAGCTTTCTAACCAACCCTTGTAGCAAGCGTTAGGCCAACAACTCCCAAACCAGACGGCTTTAGGGTGTTAAGTGTAGAGACACTCCAAAGGGCTTAATAGCTCGAGTTGGAAAGGCTATGAACGTCAACTAGTCATTTTTCATTTTTTTTTTTTTTTTTTTTTTTAACTTAAATCATGCCAAAGATATTCATCTATCAGGTTCATCAAATCAGATTAACTAGGCCAAGGTCAAGGTTGATCAAGCTGCATGCCTCACAGTTAAGTTTCCAATGTGCATCTGTGCATTGTGAAGCTTATAAGAGTGTAAATCCAGCAAGAATCTAATTGAAACATTTATACAGACTAATTTGAATCTACATGATCATTTCAACTCAAATTTTTCTTTATTTTCAAAAATTTCAATTGCTTCTATACACAAGGTATTAAACATATGTTTCATCTCCGACAAGTGTCAAGTTATACTATCATTGCTTAGCAAAAATTATGAAACCAAAAATATGCCAAGAATGCTTTGATGCACCCCCAAACTTAAACTACACAGTGTCCTCAATGTGGGACATGGATGCAAGTTAGAGACAAAAATGACAAAGAGTATAAAAAGGAACAACAATACCCAGGGGGAGGAAACGGCATTTTGAGACAAAAACCCCCAAACTTGAATTGGACTGCGCAACCTGGAGAGCAACATGAAGAACAAAAAAAAACAACCACAAACAGCATTAATAGCACAAGCATAAATACAGAAAAAGAATGTAGCGAAAGTTAACAGAACAGAAAGAATTTGCATTGCAAAAAGAGTTTACATGATGACAAAAAGAGCTGTACAGGGATCATGTCGACTAGAGCAACCTATACATAACAAATTCTTACAGTTCAAAAGGAAAACAAAAGATACAAGAGAAATAGTTACATATGAAACAAAAAGATAAGGTCCACACTCGCAACAAGCTACTATCCAGAAGGTAAACGGGCAAGGATGGAATGGAGGAGAGATTGAGTCTTACGCCGTTCAGCGGAAGCCAAACGACGTTCCTCAGCAGCGACACGGCGGTCTTCAGCAGCAAGACGACGATCTTCGTCAGCACGTGAAGAAGTCTCACACAGAGTCTGAGTGCACGCGGACAAAGAATTCTCAAAATGATCTAGTCGCTCATGAATACCGGCAATGGAAGCCCGGATGAAAGCCTGGTCTTGGTGAGAGTCGACCGGAGGCTCTACCCTTGCAGCGGCTGCGGCGGTTGAAACAGCCTCAGAAGGAGGAGGAGGTGGAGCGTGGATGAACAGGGGGGCAGGAGGCGGAGGGGTACTATAATGGCTCAGAACATTGATCCACCGGCGCTTGGTAAAAATTTTAATTTTTTTGCCTTTTGGTTCATGGGGAGGAACAACGAAACCCTTGTGCTGAAGGAGCCGAGTGATGAAAAAGGGCAAAGGCAATTTCCGATTTTCAACTCGCGGAACCCGTGCATTATGAGCATCATGCCAAAACTTCATAAATGTGGTCCAAATGAGCTCTGGGATGGAGAACCATTGGCCTTGGTCCATGGCATATAAGGCTTGCAAAAGGAGGCCCCGACGCTCGGTGCTATGCACCAAAGGGCAGACATTGTGCTTGAAGACAGTGTCAATGAACCATAGGCGTTCCGGAAGATTGGTTTTGCGGATAAAAGACCGGGGCCTAGTAGGATCGTCAATAGTGCAAATGGCAGCGGCAATCTGCTCCACAGTTAATGTATCCGGCTCCTCATATAAAGGGAGATTTTCACGATTGACAATGTCATCGGGGCACTCAATGGGGCAACCAGAAACCTGAATGATGTCAGTCATAGTGAAAGCATAGGTGGTGCCATCAATGGAGGTAGTGAGAGAAATGGGTGGCTCTTCAGGGCATTGGAGATTCTGGTAGAAGAGGCGCACTACACGGGGGTAGGCAACCTGGGCAAGGGGAGCGCAAATGTGCTGCAGACGTCGGTTAGTCAATTCGGCGACAGCCCACGAAGTAGTGGGTAGAATGTCAAAGGCATCCGTGAGCGGAAATGAGAGTTCGTAGTTGAGGTGTTTGCGATCCCAAAGATCACGTGGTCGCTCACGATTGACAGCACGGGCACCCGAAGAGGGTCGAGGAGGGCGAGAAGAATAGGCACGAGACATTTAGAGAGGTGGACTTGGTTGAGGACTTTCAGCGAGCACCTGGCGTGCACCACAAAAGAGAGAATGGGAAGATGAGTGGGAGGGATGAAGAAAACCAAAATTTATTACAATCAAAACAAGCTCTAGCATAGAGCACTCAGTAACCACAAACAACACAACCTCCACAATGCATTCCCATCCTCCATATAACGGAAATAAAGGCAAGGAATTGAGAAGATGAGTGGGAGGGATGAAGAAAACCAAAATTTATTACAATCAAAACAAGCTCTAGCATAGAGCACTCAGCAACCACAAACAACACAACCTCCACAATGCATTCCCATCCTCCATATAACGGAAATAAAGGCAAGGAATTGAGAAGATGAGTGGGAGGGATGAAGAAAACCAAAATTTATTACAATCAAAACAAGCTCTAGCATAGAGTACTCAGCAACCACAAATAACACAACCTCCACAATGCATTCCCATCCTCCATATAACGGAAATAAAGGTAAGGAATTGAGAGAAAGAAAAAAAAAAGGAAGCTCACATACCTTGCGAAGTAGAAAAAGAATGGAGGTACATGGAGTGAATGCATGCATGAATGAGAGGGGAAACGGGGAAGGTAGGGTGGAAGGGAGAGAAGGTTGTATGTGGTGGGTGGCCAAAGGTGAGGGGTGAGAGGGAGAGATGAAGAGGGAGGCCGAGAGGTGGTGAGGAGTTGGGGAAGCTTGAGGAAGGGAGGTGGTGTTGGCTGCGAGGTGATGAGGTTGAGGTATGGTTTGGTTTGTTTGAGGTTGGTGAGAAGCCGAGAGAGATGGAGTTGTGTGTGAGGTGTGAGATGGGTGTGTGGGTTTAAAAGAAAGAGAGGGTGGGAGCTTCGAGTGAGAGAGGGTGGTTTAAAATAGAGAGGAAGTGGTTGTTTGGTCGAGTGCTCAAAGCTTCACTTCGAGCACTCGAAGTGGAGGCAGTAGGCTCGGGTAGTGGTTGGGGAAGAACTCAAGCAAGGGGCGAGCACTGGAAGCTTGGCTTCGAGTGCTCTAGAATTTGGCAGTGAGGTGAGTGGTAGTTTTGAGCACTCAGCCGCTTTGGGTTTACATGCAGGATGGGCTGCATGCATTGAGGAGGTGGTGGTTTGTGAGGATGGCCGAGAATGGGATGCATGAGGTTGGAGTTGGTGTGAGGTGGAGGGGCTCGGTTGTGGAGTTGGTTTGGGGAGAGAGAGAGTTGGTGAGGGAGTTTGGTTTTGCATGCATGCATGGAGCTTGCATGCATGCATGGATGTCGTGGGTGGTGAAGGATAGGTGGTGGGGATGGTTGGATGATGGTGTGAGGTGATGGAGCATGCATGGTTTGCATGCTTGGGTGGGGAGGTGTGGGTTGTTTGGTGGAGAGTGGAGAGGTGGGGATGCCGAGAGGGTGGCATGAGAGAGTGAGGTTGGGTTGTATGAAGTGGGTTGTTTGGTTGGAGATGAGGCTGGGTTGGGAAGGGAGAAGTGGTTGGGAAGGTTGTTGGGTGGTCTTGCATGCATGGGCATGCATGGTGGTGGGTTGAGAGGAGATGGAGGTGGGTTGTTGTGGTGTATGATGTTGATCGATGGTGGTATGGTGTGGGAGGGTGGTTGGTTGAGGGGCATGCATGCATGGGCTTGCATGCATGCATGCAGGGCATGGAGCTGGATGGTTTAGGTTGGTTGGCATGGTTGAGGCTGGGTTGGTGAGGAGGTGGATTCGAGTGCTCGAACTGAGCATGCGAGCACTCGAATTGAAGGCAGCCGAGAGAGAGTGTAAGATGGATGCAGGTTGGTGGGGTATGGAAGTCGGTTTGCATGGGTTGGGGGGGTGGTTTTGATGCAGACAAGGCTGCATGGTTTGTGTGAGGTTGGTGAGGTGGTGAGTGTGGGTAGGCATGGGGAGTGAGAAGGTGAATGCCGGGATGTTGGTTGTTGGAGTTGTTGTCGAGCACTCTAAGCATGGAAGTAGAGTGCTCGAATTGGGACCAGTAGCCTCAGCAGCTTTGGGGTTCAAAACTCAAGCAAGGTCGAGCACTCCAAATTGGAGTTTAGATTGCTCGAAATGAAGCCAGAGAGTTTGGGTTTGCTGGGATGAGGCTGCGAGCACTTGAAGCTGGGTGGTAGAGTGCTCTAAACTGGATCAGTAGGCTCAGCATTGTGGGTTGAAGAATTTGGAGCACTCAAATTGGAATTTGGAGTGCACGAAAGTGGCTCAGTAGCTTGGAAATGAACTGGCATATGGAGATTGAATGTTTCAGCCAACTTGAATGCATGGATGATCTTGCATGGATGGATTGCATGGCTGCATTGTGAGTGCATGGATGAATGCATTTGATGGATTGCCATGCATGGTGCTTCCAACCATTCATCCATCATGTAAGATTGCAACAAAGAAATGCATGCAACATAAAAAGGAATGGAATGCATGCAAGCAAGGTGTCTAGGCATGCACAAATGCAATATGGAATGGAATGCCGTGCATGGTTGCATGGATTTGGAGGTGATGAAGTCCCTTTTTTTTTTTTTTTTTTTTTTTTTTTTAATGATGCATGCATGAATAAGTGTAAGAAAATGAAATTTTTCAAAAAAAATGAAATTTTTATGCATAGAGAATTTTTGAAAATTTTCATGTCAGTCCTAAATTCAAGCCATGCATGGAAAATGTGAAACTTTGCACATTATTCCAATCCAATGCATGGATGATTTTGAGAAACCATGACCCAACAATGCATTGAAGATAAGAGGCTATGCATGTGAGAGCCATGTCGAAAGTCCGAGAAAATTGCCTGATAGAGCCAAAAACGTCCGAGAATGAAAACAAGAGTTAAGAAGGTCTAAGAAGCCAGTCTTAAAAATGTGGAACACAACTTAAGATAGTTCCAGAGAAAGTTAAATTTTGGCATTTCTACCCCGTTTCCCAGAAAATTGGCGAGGCACGAGCAATTTCAAGGAGAAGGAAGCTTGGAAATTGAAAGAATTGCTTCCCTTGCTTTGCTAAATTTACTGTCGATAGCTAGACAAAGCTAGAGCAGGCACTAATCCTCATAAATTGGATCCGTCAAGAGGACTTCCTCAACTTTTCAGGTTAGAATTGTGCCGTCAATGCAAGGCTTAAGCCTTTGGCCATTTACCTTGAAGAGTGATCCACTTGCCGGATCATGAAGTTCGATTGCTCCATGAGGAAAGACGGTAGTGACAATGTATGAACCATCCCATCTTGACCGGAGTTTACCGGGAAAGAGTTTCAAGTGGGAATTGAAAAGCCAGACCTTTTGTCCCGGGGCAAAAGACTTTTTGACGATATGTTTGTCATGAAAAGCTTTAGTCTTTGCCTTGTAAATTTTTGCGCTTTCATACGCGTCATTACGCAATTCCTCAAGTTCATTTAATTGCAACGCACGATTAGAGCCGGTTTGTTTGAGATCAAAATTGAACCTTTTTATGGCCCAATAAGCACGGTGCTCTAATTCTACCGGGAGATGACATGCTTTGCCAAAGACAAGTCGATATGGTGACATGCCAATGGGTGTCTTATAAGTTGTCCGGTAAGCCCAAAGCGCATCATTTAGCCTTACTGACCAATCTTTGCGGTCCGGTCTAACCGTTTTTTCCAAAATGTGCTTAATCTCCCGGTTAGAAATCTCTACTTGACCACTCGTTTGAGGGTGGTAAGGTGTAGCAACCTTATGAATGACGGAATACTTAGCAAGGACGGATTTTAGATAACGATTTCGGAAATGAGATCCGCCATCACTAATGATTGCTCGGGGCATACCAAAACGACTAAAGATGTGAGACTGAATGAAATGGATCACGACTTTATGATCATCAGTTTTGGTAGCCGCGGCTTCAACCCATTTAGACACATAATCCACCGCTACAAGGATGTACTCATAGCCATAAGAAGATGGAAATGGTCCCATGAAGTCAATCCCCCACACATCAAAAATTTTAACAATTAAAATGTTGGTGAGGGGCATCATGTCTCTTCGGGACATGAATCCAAGTTTTTGACATCGTTCACACGATTTGCAAAAATTGTATGCATCCCGGAACAAGGTAGGCCAAAAGAATCCGCTTTGAAAGACTTTGTTAGCGGTCTTTTTGGCACTGAAATGGCCTTCACAAGCAAGAGTATGGCAAAAATTTAAAATGCTTGTGGCCTCGGTTTCAGGAATACATCGCCGGATGATTTGGTCCGGGCAATACTTGAATAGTTCCGGATCTTCCCAAAAGAAATGCTTGACTTGGGAGAAAAACCGGTCCCTCTCTTGTTTGGACCAATGGGCTGGAATTTTGCCAACCGCAAGATAATTGACAATATCCGCAAACCATGGAAGAGTAGAATGTGAAACTTGAAGAAGTTGCTCATCCGGAAAGGAATCACGGATGGCTGCGAATTCTGAAGATTTCTCAATAAGTAAGCGAGAGAGATGATCGGCGACAACATTGTCGGTCCCTTTTTTGTCCCGGATGTCAATGTCAAACTCTTGAAGTAAGAGGATCCATCGAATTAAACGGGGTTTTGTCTCTTTTTTCGCTAACAAATGCCTAAGAGCGGCATGATCTGAAAAGACGATGACCTTGGAGCCAAGAAGATAAGAGCGAAATTTATCCAAGGCGTACACCACAGCTAGCAATTCTTTTTCAGTGGTGGTGTAGTTCAATTGGGCATCGCAGAGAGTTTTGCTAGCATAATAAATGACATGCGGAAGTTTATCCACACGTTGGCCCAAAACCGCCCCTAATGCATAGTA
The DNA here is from genome assembly GCF_030987335.1 of Cornus florida. NCBI lineage: Eukaryota > Viridiplantae > Streptophyta > Magnoliopsida > Cornales > Cornaceae > Cornus > Cornus florida. Next base: position 31,131,958 of record NW_026775580.1, on the reverse strand, counting down.
GGATGCATCACACATGATCTCAAAGGGAAGAGACCAATTAGGGGGTTTCATGATCGGGGCAGAGGAGAGGAGAATGCGAAGTTTGATGAAAGCTTCCATGCAAGCGTCATCAAAATTGAACGGAACATCCTTGGCTAAGAGATTACACAAGGGCCGTGAGATTTTGCTAAAATCTTTGATGAAGCAACGATAGAATCCGGCATGGCCAGGAAAAGAATGGATTTGACGGACGGAATTCGGAGGAGGAAGATTAGAGATTAACTCAACTTTTGCCTTGTCTACCTCGATTCCCCGCTTAGAAATGACATGTCCTAAAACAATGCCTTCTTGGACCATAAAGTGGCTTTTCTCCCAACTTAGAATGAGATTCGTCTCTTTGCATCTTTGGAGCACAAGAGATAAATTTTTGAGACACGAGTCAAAGGAGGAGCCAAATACGGAAAAATCGTCCATGAAAACTTCCAAGAACCTTTCAACCATATCGGAGAATATGGACATCATGCACCTTTGGAACGTTGCCGGTGCATTGCATAGACCAAAAGGCATGCATCGATAGGCAAAAGTACCAAAGGGACATGTGAATGTTGTTTTCTCTTGATCTTGGGGGGTGATTGCCACTTGGTTATAGCCGGAATAACCATCAAGAAAACAATAGAAGCTTTGGCCGGCTAACCTTTCTAGGATTTGATCAATAAATGGGAGTGGGAAATGATCCTTCCTAGTTGATGAGTTGAGTTTACGATAGTCAATGCACACACGCCACCCGGTGGTGGTTCGTTGTGGCACGAGCTCGCCCGCTGAATTTTCAACAACGGTGAGCCCGGATTTCTTGGGGACAACTTGTGTGGGGCTCACCCACTTGCTATCAGAGATAGGATAGATGATTCCCGCATCTAGCAATTTGATCACCTCTTTCATGACCACTTCCTTCATGTTTGGATTTAACCGGCGCTGGACCTCTCTAGTAGGCTTTGCGTCATCTTCCATATGAATGCGGTGCATACAAATGGAAAGGTCAATTCCTTTCAAATCTGCCATTGTCCAACTAATAGCTTCTTTATGCTCTTGGAGCACCGCTAAAAGGTTGGTCTCTTGGTCGTTTTGAAGGTTTGAGGCAATAATGACCGGAAGGGTTTGCTTTGGACCAAGGAATACATACTTGAGATGGGCCGGGAGCGGCTTAAGCTCAAGTTGTGGCGGAGATAGCAATGATGGGACCGGAGGAGTGGTGGAAAGTTGGGGAAGTGGTTCTTTTGGAATTTTCCAAGGAGGTACGTCCATGACAGCATTGATATCAAGCAAGGAATTGACTTCTTGAATGGCCTGATCAACATCAAAGTTTGAGAAGTCAAAATGGGACATGCAAGTTTCAAGAGGATCTTTGCCTAGAATGAAGGGGAGAGATTCTTCGACCACTTCATCAATGACATCCACAAGAAAACAATCATCCTCATTGGAGGGATGTTGAGTTGCATGAAAGATATGGAGTTTGACTTGCATGTTTCCAAAAGCGATGTCCATCACCCCGGTTCGACAATTAATTGATGCATTAGCCGTGGCCAAAAATGGCCTACCAAGGATCACGGGAATGTGCTTTTTTGGGTCATGGACCGGTTCCGTATCAAGAACCACAAAATCTACCGGGAAGTAGAATTTGTCCACTTTGATGATAACGTCCTCGAGAATACCTCGTGGATGCTTGACCGATCTATCGGCAAGTTGCAAAACCACGGAAGTCGGCTTAAGATCTCCCAAACCAAGTTGTAGGTAGACTGAGTATGGAATTAAATTCACACTAGCTCCTAAGTCAAGGAGGGCCCTCTCGATTTTGCTGTCACCAATGACGCAAGAGATTGTGGGGGCACCCGGATCCTTATACTTCGGGGGAGTGCTGTGCTGAATGATAGCACTAACATTTTCAGTCAACCTCACTTTTTTTGGCAAATGATTTTTAGAAGTGCGCTTTTGAGTGCACAAATCTTTGAGAAATTTTGCGCAGGGAGGGATTTGCTTGATAGCATCCAAGAGGGGCAAGTTAATCTTCACTTGCTTGAAAACTTCTCACATGTCTTGAATTTTACAATTCTTGTTCCCAAAATGTGTCGACTCTTGAAAACGTTGAGGAAACGGAGCTTTTGGCTCATAAGTAGTTTCCACATTTGGGGTGACATGTGTGGGATTTCCGTGAATGGTATTTGGACAAGAATTTGGATTAGAAGAGCTTAAATTTGGATTTTTCAAAGGAGAAACTTCCTCACTTTTGTCTCCATCGACCTTGTTGTCAACCACTCTACCACTCCGAAGGGTGGTGATAGCTTGAACTTGTTCATGAGTCGGCCCACTCGGAGGAGGGGTTTCGTCAATCACATGCATTCCTCTAGGATTTTCAAAAGGTTGAGAGGGAAGCTTGCCCTTGTCCTTTTGAAGCAATTGATTCACCGAGTTAGCTATTTGGCCCACTTGATTTTCGAGATTAGCTATGGATTGAGTATGAGAGTGAACCATTTGGAGAGTAGGCTGCAAGGATGTCAAGAGTTGCTTGTTGGCATCCATTATTTGCTTATTTAATGATTCCATCATTTGCTTGTTTGCAGCTACTATCTCGTCAGTTGGACACACAGGAGGTTGATTGGAGACATTTGGATTGTAAGGAGGACGGTAGCTTGAAGAGGCTTGGAAGGGTCTACCTTGATATTGAGAAGAGGGCTGATTTTGCCGCCCTTGGTTTTGGAAATGGGAATTTTGTGGGGCTTGTTGCCGCCACGAGAAATTCGGATGACCTCGCCAACCCGGATTGTAGGTGTTGGAATATGGATTGTTCCCGGGCCGCGAGAACATGGCATTAGCTTGCTCTTGGTTGGGATTGGGAAATTGCTCCGGTGTGGGGCAATCTTCCGAGAGATGGAATGGACTAGTGCATGAAGCACAAACTGAACTTGCCGAATTTTGAGACAATGAAGGAGGAAGATGTGGTGCCATCAATTGGTAGAATTTATGAGCGATGGCATCCACTTGAGATGATTCCTCCCTTATTGACTTTGGTTGACAAGGGTTGGTGTTGTTTGGAGTGGTTGCGGTCGGAGCCCTACGAGAATTGTGTTGAAGTGAATTTTCACTCAAATTCTCAAGTAAGGTCCAAGCCTCATCCGCATTCTTGGACATGAACATCCCACCACAAGAAGAATCAACCATGAATCTATGGTTTCGGTTAAGCCAGCATAGAAAGCTTGCACTAATTGCCATTTTGGGATCAAATGATGAGGGCATTTTCGAAGAAGATCTTGTAGCCTTTCCCAAGTCTCGTGGAGTTGTTCTCCATCAACTTGAGAAAAACTTAGAATGGAACGCCTCATCTGGTTAGTTTTACTCACCGGATAATACTTCTTAAGAAATTCTTGCTGCAATTGAGCCCAAGAAGTAATAGAGTTGGGAGCGAGGGAGTTCAACCAATATTTTGCCCTATCCTTTAGGGAGAATGGGAAAAGATGGAGATGAAGTGCATTGTCCGGAAAACCTCTCAACCGGATGGTCGAACAGATTTCAAGGAACTCATCAAGATGCTTATATGGATCTTCATTATCAAAGCCATGAAATGATGGAAGCATTTGAATGGTACTAGACTTGATCTCATATTGAGCTGCATCGATGTTTGGCATCACTAAACAAGAAGGAGAAGCATAGGTGGTAGGAATGAAATCTTCTCTAAGAGTCATTGGTTCTACATTAGGAATTTCAGCCCTTTCATTCCCCGGATTTCCTACGTTATCCCCCATTATATTGAATTCAGTTTCAAGGTCCCTTGTAAGAGTGGGTTCCCTAAGGTTCCGTCTAAGAGTTCTTTCAAGTGAATTTATATCAATAGGCGTGTCAAGTGTGGGTAGAGAGAGTGACCTACGGCCAAACATCAACAATTCACAACAACATCATCACAACAAATCTTTATCATCAACTCCACATACGATGTTCCCTTTCTCCTCAATTATCAAGACAGAAATTAAATTGGCCACGACAAGGACCGATGCTTGAACACGAAATTAAAACAGGATAAGAGCCTCAACAAGGGCTTCACAACTAAACTAAAACTAGATTTAACACATGCACAATATTCACAACTCGAAACTAGAAGTCACGAGACTTACCTGGGGTCCTCTAGACTTACAATTTGCTAGCATTCCCACGGTGAGCTTCGAGTCCCTAGAATCTTACAACACTTAAAACACAAAGATAGTCAAAACACACAAGGAATATTCACAAGACACAATATTCACAATCAAACTAAAATTAACCCTAAACTTTGGTTGCTAAACCGTTTGCAGTCCCCGGCAACGGCGCCAAAAATTGATCGGTTGATTAACTAACATCAACCTTCGCAATAGCACGAATCATTGTAAAATAGGGCTATTGGTCGGGTAAGTCGAACCACTGGGACTGCGCTAGTCTAAGGCAACCTAAGTGTTTAGAGTCATGCTTAGGATGATGAAGGGGTGTTCATAGAGGTTGTGTTTGTTGTCACTTAACTACAAATTCAGAATGTATACAACAATAAATTGAAGGAGATTAAAAGAGAAGATTTAGAGAAGGAAGTCTAGGGAAGTGAATCCACTCCAAACCTCTACACAAGCTAATTATATGATTGATTTGGGGAATTAATGTAGAGATGACCTTGATGAATAGCAATTCATGACTACTATATCATCTTCAAGAAATTCAATTAATTAAAATGTAAGAACAACCTATCAAAGCTCCACATGCTTAAATTACCTAAACTATGGTGCAATCCTCAACATGCTCACTAAGCTAGAGATTGTCAAACAAGTAATCAATTGATGAGAGCACATGATAACAAGTCACAAGGTTAATCCATCAAAAGAAATTCTTAAGCAATGAATTAACAAGCTACTCAAAATCATGTCATTAAAACCATTCCATAGTCTTAGCTCCATTGTCACTATGAAACTACAAGCCATACAACCATGAGATTAAATCATCTAAGACAAGAGTATTTAATGCAACATGATCTTTAGAACATTAAAACATCCATTACATTATGTAACATGCTCTAGATTATGGAACTAGTCAAATACACATTTCATTCCCCAAAATAAATCAAAAACTAGACATGCTTACAAGGAGGAGTTTCATCACCTCCCTAGATGGAGGTTTAGTTATCCATGGATACAAAAATGGAAGAAGAAGAAGAAGACTCCATCTCCATTTTCGAGCTCCTACTATAGCACTCAAGAACACCCTCCTCCTTGCTCTCTTCTCTCTCCTCTATCTTGCTAAAGATCAAAGAAAGATTGCAAATGTGTGGCCTTTGGTAGATTTTTATTCTCCAACACACCCTCTCTCTCTCCTCCAAGGAACACCTCCAACCACTTCATAAAGAAGGAAGATGGCATTGAGGAAACCAATGTGCAAGTGGCTGAAATTGAGCCATTTCCGAGTGCAATCTGCCTGATTTTCGAGCACTCGAAAAGTGGTCTCGAGCACTCTAAATTAGTGCAATGTGCAACATGCTTTTCTTGCTCAGCTGACCCACTTTGGTAAAACTGCTATAACTTTGTGCCCCGAACTCCGAATGATGATCTGTTTGAAGATTTGGAGAGCTGATTCAGTGCTTTAAAAACTTCATGTTTTGATGAAGACCCAATTCTCAAGTCTGGTTGGTCGAAAATGGGGAGAAAGGCAGTGCTTCAGTGCTGCCAGGCAGTTCTGCGCACCTCTGTTACGAAGATTATAACTCTCTGTTCTGAACTCCGAATGATGAACCACTTGAAGATTTGGAAAGCTGATTCAGAGATATAAATCTTTTATGTTATGATGGAAGTCTAGTTCTTGAGTTTGCTAGGTTGAAAATGGTGACAAAATTCAGGATCACTGCTGCCAGAAATTCAGAAATGGCATCCTTTTTGTTCAAAATTCCACAAGGCATCATTTTTGCTTCCTTTTTGCACTTTAACCTGAAAATGCATAAAAGCATGCAAATGGAGTTAATCTATATAAAATAATTAATAACTGGACTTTGTTAATGTAATTTAGGGCGCTTGAATATACAATATTCGGCACTTATCAGGTGCGTATTCGCATGTTGCCTCCTATTCAGGCTGAGACAGACCTACTGGACTAGCGAGCGTCCTATAGTGTGTACTATATATACATATATGGACTACTCTAGATATTGTTGAGTCTTTCTAGGATGTATCTGCGTATCGGATTACTGTTTGGATCGTAGTAGATCCGGACTTGCATGTGGGCCTGACCCACTCTATTATTTTTCAGGTGTTTGACAATACCAGGCTTAGAGCTTGATCGTGTTGATGCGGATACAGACACTCACTCTTTTAGTTATATAGGATTTCCTTTCTACTTTAATTTTGGTTTTTAATTATGTAAATTTATTCAAGGTTTTGGGATTAGGGGTCCACTAGGTGGATTCCTGAGTTGTATGGTTTAAAATTATATTAATTTATTAATTCAAGTCTGAGGATTCTTATTTTAGTTTTCTTCCAGCGTATTATTATTAAGTTTTTTTTAACTCAGTTTTTATTTTCTGCTTGTTTACATATTAATTGTTTGGTATCCCTCGGATCTGTGCTCGGACTTGATCACCCGTGACTCTAGAATCGGGGGATATCACATCTCCCGTGCCTGATCCATTGCCCGTTCCACCATCATTGGTTACCTCATCATCGCCGGCTGGTTCATTGTCTCCTTCCCCATCATTGATTGTTTCCTCGCCTCTGGATGGAAAGTCAAAATGGATGACCTCCTCAGTTGGCAGAGCTCTATCAATGGCAACAGTGGCGGGAAGAACAATGGTAGTGATGGGAGAGATACTTCGAGGACGAACAGGTGGGATAGCCCCAGAGGTTACAATCTCATTGCACTCAATGAATATATTCTCAACAGGAACAGGAAGTGGATCCTTGTAAACATTTAGCGGGTCAATCTCTAAAAAAGCGTCAATAGCATCCGAACTTGTGTAAGAGCTTGCTTCACTTTCGGGAGGCGAACGGTCAATAAAACCATCTCTATACTCTTCGGCGTATCTGAGAGCCCCAATTCGAGAAAAATGAGCATGAAGAGCCTTCATGCCACCATCAACTTTGCCTATAACATTTAGCAGAGCAGTGCGCTCGTTCGAGAATTTCTCTTCAGAAACAGAATGGGTCAGCCGTTCAGAAACTAGAATGCGTTGAAGGTTCCCTTTCTCAACTTTCAGAGCATCTCTTTCTGTCTACATAACATTTCTCTCTGTCTTCAAGACTTCCATCTCATCATGAAGGGAGTCTCGCTCGTTCTTTAAAGCATCTCTTTCAACCCTTAAAGCATCTATTTCCTTCTCTGATTCATTCAGCTTGACCAAGAACTCTGTGTTTTTGGCTTCTGCTACTTTTATTCCCTTAACAGATCTATTAAGTCCAAGAGAGAGGGCTTTAACTCTTTTGTTTGTCAGTTTAAGATTTCTCTAAAAGGTGATCATCCCAAATAAAGTCTGCACAAAGACACAAGCGTTCTAATAAGTACAAGTGTAAAGTGATCTGAACGAGAAAAATGAATGAAAGATGGTATAGAAGCTATAAAAGAGCTACCTCAACAGTAGCTGCGGGAAAGTGGTAGAACATTTCATTAAAGGACATTTTTTCCTGGGCTTGAAGATCTTGAGGGGTCTAAATGCCCTTGTAAAAAGCAAATAAGGTGGCAGGATCCTTGATCACAGAATCTGTGGAAGCCACAATTGACCCATTCTTTCGCTTGAGTATGGGGCGCCATGGAACCACTGCTGGGGAGGAGACGAAAGTTCTAGCTGATTCACCTTCTGGAATTCTTATTTGAGGTGAAGGAAGAGTAGTGGTAACCCTGCAAGTCCGAGCCCTTCGAGATGAATGAAGGTCATCTTGGTTAGAGCCACCCTCAGGCTGGGGTCTCTTACCCAGGCTCTTCTCCGAAGCATTTGTTCGGATAAGGATAGATCCCTCAATGTTCGAAGCAGTAGGTGGAGAAACTTCGTTTGGAATTTCAGAAGGATTATCGGTTGGCAAAAAGGGCAAAACCTTAGTTGAAGTGGATTCAAGAGGTTCAGAAGTAGGCTGCCCAGCGTTCTAAGCCATAACCGGAACGGTTGGGATGGCCATAGAGGTAGCTGGGGGAGTCTCAAGAGCAGCTGCAGAAAGGGGCCTCCTTCTGCTAAAAGAAAGAATCTGGATGTAGTCCATGGTAGCATCAAAAACTGATATGTCAGAAAAGTTGTCCGGAGTAAGCAGATCGGTAGCAGAGGGAATGTCGTTCAGTACTTTCTTCTGCAGAAGATCAAGTTTAGCCCCGCAAACACTGAAAACCAATTCATCATGAGGAATATGAAGGCAACAACAAATGAAGGTGCAGAAATGAGGAAGACAAATTTCACAAGGGCAATCGTTCTTATGCTTTTTATATAAGGGGACAGAGCATTCTCTAAAAATGGTTGGGATAGGGAAAGTCTGAGCGAATGGTGTTCACCAAGCCTCACTGACCCCAATCAAATTACTTCTCCAACCCTTTTCAGAGGCAAGTTTGTCAGTACATATAGACCGTTTTTCAAAGGGAAAGAAGTGGAAGTACATGTCATTGGTTCTGATTTTGGTGACTCGATAGCAGAGAAGAAGATCTATGATGTCTAGATCTAGATTCCTATCATGATTTAAAAGCAAGAGAACCGATATTACCCTAAGGAAATTGGGGTTAACTTGAAAAAGAGAAAATTTGTTAAAGACGTAACAGAAGAATGGGTGCAAGGGAAATCTAATTACATTTAGGTGAAGAACAGAGAAGAAGACCTCTCTTGGAAGAAGACCCTCACTGAATCTCTTGTCTAAGTCCTCGGGATAGATCCTAATGAAAACATCATTAGGGATTTCGTTCTTCGAACGAAGAGCCTCTAAGTCAGGAGCCATTGTAATGGTGGAAGAAATTATCAGTTTTAGGTTTTCGTTCTTTTAAGAAAAATAGTAAAGAGTAAAACCCTCAAAAAGTAACAAGGGATTGAAACTAACCTTAGAAAGAGGGTCTGCATAGTACATTGCAGCGAAATGAAAGGTGGAGAATCTCAAAGGAGGAACTCACTGGAGAAGACAAGGAAAACTCACCGGAGAAGACAATGAGAACTCGCTGGAGAAGACTAGTAATTGACAGAAGTGATTAAAAGAGACGATGCTTGGAGGTAAAGATGAGAAAGATAGAGTAAAGACAAGAGATGAGAGGTTGGGGTTTAAAAGAGAAAGCGACTCAATATCCAAAGAATTATGGTAGTGATGGTGCTTTAAATTTCACAACATGGGTCTCTGAGCCAATCGTTCACTTTCCCACCGCCTCGAGCAGTCTTGTCATGATTAGGTCTCTTCGATAATCTCATCCTAATCAATTAGGGAGAGATTATGGGAGTAGATGAGGATACCAAAATTGACCTGGGCCGAGCATAACTCAGTTTGCTAGAAGTTAGATCCGGGAAGAACACTTGACCTGGTTGGATGACTACTAATTAGGCCTAGTACCCAAAAGCGATCCTCAAGCCCAATCTCAGTGCGAAGGAAATGGGCCCATATCCAAGACAAGCCCAAAGATCGGCCCAGCGTGAAGAACTAAGTAGGAAGCTTCTAGAATAATTGTAAAGGTCTATAAATAGAGTGAAATGAGAGGGAAAAGCGGTTGAGATATTTTGAAGTGTAAAAATTAATCTTTCTAAATTGTGCAAAAGTAATAATAATTTTTCTTATTCAGCAATGGGACATTAGCCCATTCAAGTCCTTGCGTGAACGGTGTGTGAGTACTTACCTATAATAAAATAAAAAATTATCTTATTAACTAAAAGAAAATAGGTGATATTCACACTTTTAGAAAATATTCTCATTTTCTACTTTATTGTTTTAGTTAAAAAATGGGCATTGTTATCTTCAAAGTGAAATAAAAAAATGCATTAAGTTTAAAAGATAATGTTGTTATTCGACTTTCCATGAAAAATAAGTTTGATCACCTTGTATTCTCTTTTCTTTAACATTTCTTGATTCAACTGTCAATTAACTATCTATAATTTTGGACATCAAAACATTCAGCAAAAATAAAATAAAATTGTGGACCTCTAAATAAAACCTTTTCTATATATTCAATAATAATAATTCGAGTGTGATCCTGACAAAGCACAACAATTCGTATATAATGATGTTAGATGCCAACTTCTGTTTTCAGTTTTATGTAAAAAGAAATTTAGAAAAGTTAGAGCTGTCTTCAATCTTTCCTTCAAACACTTGCCCAAAAAACTTCGACATATTGTATGTTATATTTGTATACTAAACGAATGAGATCATTTTCCTTAATATTGTGTATGTAATATATATATATATATATATAAGAAAAGGGAGGATGACACTTTAAGCAGGAGAGAATAATTCGTTTACAAGTAAACATTAAATAATTAATAACAAGAGCAGAAAAGCTTTCAAACACATGCTCTTTAGCTAATTGTTCGTCCCTGTATAACGCTAGCTCCACTTCTTTTCATTTGCAGCATATTCTTGTCCATAAATACTTTTTGAAATGGAGCAAGTATTTATACAGAAAAGCAAATTTTCAACATTTATTTATTTTTTATTATTATTTTTACATGTACTAGTAGTGCTACAAATAATAATACAGAAAGTGTACAGAAGAGAATTCCAATCCCAAATCTTTCATAGCTTGTATTTGTATTCATGTACAATTTTTGTTTAAGCGGATGATACATCTTTTGAATACGGAGGATACTGAACAGGTGGTATGCGAGTGGATATAGGGTGTGTCGTATAGGGGTGGCAATATTTAACACAACACACTAATACGAATTGAACACGACATAGGATAAGTGAGTTTTGATTTGGCTTAATCGTATTTGTGTCATAATCGTGTCAACTTTAATTAATACAGTAATTGAACGTATCGTGTTCGTGTTTGATATGTCAATCCGTTTAACTAAATGTGTCAGATAAATGTGTCGTATTCGTATTAAAAATGACCCGTTTAGCTAAACGCATGTGCTGAATAAGCATGTCATGTTCATGTCAAAAATGACTTAAATGTGTCTTATTATATCGTGTCAAGTCTTAACTCATTTATTAAATAGGTTATACATGTCGTGTTGTGTTATCTGTGTAATAATCATGTCGTGTTCGTGTCAGGGTTTCTTAACACGAATAATAATTGTGTCGTGTTCATGTCAACCCATATAAATACATATACTCTGACACGATACGAACACGACCCGCCAACACGAATTGTTACCCCTAGCGTCGAGTATTCTAAGTAGTTTGTATGCCTAACCAATCCACATGCACTATTCAAATTGGTTGCCATGTCCCACATGTTCATAAAAACTACTCTTAACTAACTAGGTATGCCCAACCTTCCGAATAAAAAAAATAGAAAAAAACTTGGTATGCCCTACACACTCTACTGAGTGAGGGTGTGGGCTTCACCGCATGACATTTGACGTTAGATATCATGCGGTGAGGCCCACATCCCCACTCAGAACATAAAACGTGAGGTGGGGTCCACATTCTCACTCAAACATAATTCATCGAGCATCTTCAGAATTGGAAAGAGGCATCATTTTTCATCGATGTCATGTGACGGGCCCACACCCTCACTCGGAACATAATTCATTCGGCATATTCAAAATTTGAAATAGGTATCATTTTTTATTCTATCATGTCATATGGTAAAGCTAACACCTCAACTCAAACATAATTCATTCAACATTTTCGAAGATGTATCATTTTTCATTTTGGGGACTGAGTTCAGTAGCTTAGTTGGTATAATTAGTAACCACTCTCCTGCGTCGTGTGGAAGTTCAGGCTCGACTCATCATATCCTCCTTTTCTGATGCTTAATTTTTTTTTAAAAAATATCATTTTTCCTTTTATAATGAAAGGAAGGAAATAAAAATAAAAAAATAAAAGTAAATAAAGAAGGTGATCCAATCATCCAATTCAATGTTCCTGGGCCGCCTCCTCATTCAACAGGAATGGTAGCCACACACCATTTACAGTCGAAGACACCTGTAAATCTGTGTCTGCAATAAATTTTCCTTTTCCCTTCCATTTTTTGGAGGTGTGATTATTGCTTCTACTTTGGACCAGAAATTCTCTACAAGGGACAAATTAAGACGAGCATTAAAAACCTTCTTCACCAAGGGTCCCATAGCATCTTTTTTAGTGCGTGGGACCAACCTAAAATATATATATATATATATATATATATATATATATATATAATATGTACAAAGCACCTTTCACAGGGATGTTCTGGCTTTTGGTGACATTGAGAAGGCACGAATCCCATTCTCATTCGTCAATTTACTCAAAGACGACAAACGCAGACAGTGAGACATGATCTTACGTTTGAGTCTTGAATTATCACAGATATTTAGAGCACGTGTCACATTCTTCAAGTACTTAAACACTCTCAATATTAAATTAAATATAATTGATGTGAATGTAAATATATATAATATAAATCTTTTATATTTTTTTTGAAAAGTTTAAAGAGCAATTAAAACATTATTTTATATTAAGGACTTATAAAAATTAATTTGAAAGGTGTTTGTGTACATTTTTTAAAGTTTAAGTGAAATAACAGTATAATTTTTAAAATTAAAAGAGTAAGTGATATGCAAAGTATACATTAAAAATATTTGTCGCATTTAATTCTACTTTTATCATTTTGTTTGATTCTCAATATATATATATTGTTTTTCTAATATTTTCGGTAAGTTAATCTAATATGATAAAGGCCAATCATCTTATTCAATTAACAAAGCCAAAAAAAAAAAAAAAAAAGAAAGGTAGAAATCCAGAAAATATAGAAACAAGTCTAACAGAAAATATTCTAAAAGAAAGCTAAAACTGAAAAGCATTCATTAATTGTAGCTAAATTGCCAAAGAAACCCTAATTGTGATAAATCTCACTAATAAATTTAGAGATTAAGAGAATAGAAAAAGAATAAGAATAGAAGATAAAGTTACTACACATACATTATACGTGAGTGCAAGAAGAAGAAAATTTTTATGAAGCAGAAGAAGAAAAAAAAATTATGAGAGAATTTTGAAAGGGAAAAAAAATATTGTTTTGATTGAAGAAGAGGGAATGAAAATTGTCTCGAGGAGAATTGACAAAAAGAAAGAAAGAAAGAAATAATTATAGAGATTTTTAGAAAAGGTTTGTAAAATTTTATAATTTATATACATAAATATAAAATAAAATAAAAACCTAATGGGACAGCATGTAAGACGCTAATTATCGAACATGAAAACCCTCTTTGTTCGTCCAAACAAATAATAAAATCTAATGGAAAACGTCATTTGCAAATCTCTTTTCCAAGAGGACCAAAGAAAATCTCTCACCGCATTCCACTTTTAAGAGATGTAGACCTTGTGATTCTTGGAGTGCATATATTTAAAAGTCCAATATTCCTCAAAAGTAGGTTAGTGCACCACTCTTTCAATCTGTAGGCTGGTCTTTAAATAGGGTTTCCTTCTATGCTAAGAAATGAATGACAACGGTTTCAATTCTAATAAAAATGAAAAGCTATTTTTATTTAATGACAAAAAAAGTAAAACAAAGAACCTAAAAGAGAACACTATTTAACTTTAAGAAAAAAGATTGCCCAACTTCCCATATATGTAACTTGAAGAATATTTGTTTAGATAAAAGCAAAAAGGAGGACCAACTTTAAGAAGAGGAGTATGATTTTTTCACTACTACATAGTTTGATTAGTTTTTTCTATTGATTCATGAATTCATATATTTTGATTAGCTTTTTCTACTTTCTATTTTATATTTCTCCATTTTTATTTGAAAAGATGTACTTTTAAGGTAAGCAAAAATGATTAGACCTTCACAAGGAACAGGGTTACTTTCATGCATTCAGAGACATAAAAGAACAATTACTTGACTTTTTGGTCACTGAAATTAAGGGTGAGTAAACTATTTGCACTTCCCCCTCTTTATATGATGAGCATCAGAAGTGCTGAAAATTCATACACCACAAAAAATTCGTTAAACTTTTATGAACACTAGACTTAATTGGTCATGAACCAATACATAGAGCCATTGCTGTTAAAAATACACCACCAAAAGCATGATCATGAACTAATGCATTGAGAGGTCTATAATGCTAACATTTGAGACAAGTAAATGAAGAATGAGACAAGTAAATGAAGAATGAAACCTTAGATGTCAATTGATCCCTTAAGAGAGGGTACGATCAAAATATAATTAGTGTTTAGGTCTCTTTTGATTCATTTAAAAAACATAGATAAATAAAATAAGGAGTATGATATGAAAGAAACACATTAAACAACAATACCCACATCATACATCTACATAAAGAAAAGGAATTGCAAAGCCTATCAACAACTTATGATAAAATAGATATATACAATACTAATTTCAGTTTAATCTCACTAAAATATCATATATCTAACCTAAGTCTTGAGTGAAAAAATTGAGAGATACAACTAATGTAGAGATTTCTTGCTTTTGCCAGTTAAATTGAGTGAGAAAAATAGAAATATATGTAGAGGTTTTTATTTTAGAGAATTAAAAACTACTATACTACTAAAGGAACACACCAAACCTTATCAACAATATATATATATATATATATATATATATATATATTGGATTTTAAAGCTACTTAAGTATGTACATGCAAAAGAAAAAGGTTGTTACAGTGTGGGCCATTAGGCCAAACAGTCCATTGGACGGAAGTACAAGCCCAAAAAAAGGCCAGTGAGAGAAAAGCCCAACCTAACTAATAACCTTGGTTAATGGAGGGTGTTAGGACACACATCCGGTGAAACCAAAAACGGAGCAGACCTCAGGCGAGAGCTAGTCCGGGGGTCTTGGAGGGGGGCGACAATGAGAGGGGGAAACATTCCAATCGGCTAGGATTCTCTTAGAATCAGGGCAGTCTGCAAGAAAACCCAATTTCAAGATAGAGGTCACTGTGGAGCATATTTTCTAGAGGATGATCCTCTGAGAGGAGCACTTCTGCTTGAAAATCCTATCATTCCGCTCTTCCCAAGTGTGGTAAATTATGGCTGAGAAACAAACCTTGTGAATAAGATTGATGGCTGATTTCCTTTTTCCATTTACTGCTGATCTAAGAAATTATGGTTTCCCAATCCGTGATGGCGGTGTTGAATTACATTTATGTTTGATGAACCTCTAAATTGGGGAAATGAAACAGCAAGAGTAATGAAGAGGTGGTTATGAGATTCAGGGCTGTTGTGGCAAAGAATACACTAATTGTGGTGTTTAACCATTGATTTGCTATAAAGTGTTGGGAGCCTGCATTGCACTACCAACCACAAATTGAATTTCATACGGGGAATTGTGGGAGAGAGCCAAACGAGGTTCAACCATGGGATTGGTTCAGAGTGGCCTGCCATGAATAAAGTTGTATGCTTCAAACTAAATTTTCCCGAAGAGGATGCAATCCAGTGCTTTGTATCTGGCCTTGAGGAACACGGCTGTTGGAGGTAAAGAAGCTTAGGAATAGCATCTGTCAGTGAATGGGGGAATGACTAAGATGAATTACTTAATAACCTGTCCAGTGTAGTATCTTCATTGAGTCTAGCCTCTGACATGAGTGAGATTGGGAACCTTATGCAAAGAGGACCTCCAGGGGCCCAATTGTCCCACCAGAGGTAAGTGTCACTACTATTTCCAATTTTGTTCTTAATTAGTATTCTTGCATGGTGCTTGAGTTGTAGAATTTTCCTCCAACTCCATGAACATGGAGATGTAATCTTGAGAGTCCATAAATTTTTGGATCTGATTAGGTGGGTTTTACACCATCTAATCTACAATCTGTCTGAATCATTTGAGTGTAGCTCCCATAAGTGCCTCAATATTCTAGCTTTATTGGATAGTTCAAGATTAAGGATGCCTAAAACGCCTAATTCTTTAGGCCTGCATACCTTGTTCCACCTTACCTTCACTCTAGTAGCTTTCATTTCTGGCCCAGACCATAGAAAGGATCTAAAGATCTTGTTGAGCACATCAATTACAACCTTTGGGAGGAAAAAATTCTAGACCAGTAGATTTGGGTAGACACAAGGACTGCTTTGACAAGTTGTAGCCTACCTGTATAGGATAATGATCTAGAAGTCCAATGAAAGATTCTGTGAGTAATTTTATCAACGAGGATGCTGCAGTGTGGAGCTTTGAGACTAGATGTGATCAAAGGAACTCCCAAATATTTGACTGGTAGAAACCTAACCCCAATTCCATGAAGATTTGAAATTGAAAGTTCTGTGTGAGGATCAATACCTGAGCAATAGACTGAGCTTTTTATGAGGTTTATATCTAGACCAGACATAAAACAAAAATGATCCAGTGCACATTTAAGCACTGAAACAGAAGTGATATCCCCATGGCATAGGAGAAGTAGGTCATCAGCATAAGATAGGTGAGTGATCTTGTGAGCTCTACATCTCCAATGATACTTGAAAGTGGTTGCTTTCTCCATAAAGTTGTTAATAATTAAGGACAAAGTGTTCATGACAATGACAAAAAGAAAGGGAGAGATAGGATCACCTTGTCTTAGCCCTCTCCTACCCTTGAAAAATCCGTAAAATTCACCATTAATGGGAATGGTGAAAGAAAGTGAAAAAAAGCAAGCCTGGATTAAATTGGAAAATTTGGTAGGGAAGTTGAGCAATGTAAAGCATGGGATGATGAAGTCCCATTTCATAGAGTCAAAGGCTTTCCTAAGATCAATTTTGATTGCACATCTAACTGGTGAGGAGTCCTTATGGTAGCCCCTGAGAAGTTTATATGCCAAAAGAATTGGATCATAAATTTTTCTCCCTTAAATGAAGGCTACTTGAGAATGGTCAATGATGTGAGGCAAGGTGGTCTGCAACTTAGATGCCAAAAGCTTTATAATGCATTTGTAGCCTGTATTGCAATAGGAAATTGGCCTATAATCATGGATGGAATATGGGTTTTGACACTTTGGTACAAGAGAGATGTAAGTGTTATTGGCCTTAGCAAGTAACTTCCCATTTCTGAAGAATTCTGAAACTGCAGAGAGGACTGATCTTCCAACAATTTGCCAAGCTTTGTGGAAAAAGGATGCATTGAAACCATCAATGCCAGGAGCCTTGTATATACTAAGGTTGAACATGTAGGTTTGGATATCCAAATGAGAGGGGATTTCATCCAAATAGGGATGCAAATGAGGAAGGACCTATTTGGTGAAGAACTACTGTAGATCAGAGATATGATAGGTGGGAAGTGGGGAGAATCCAAGCAAATTTTGAAAATGAGTAATCACCAAGTGAATAATTGAGTCTCTATCTTTAATAACTTGACCATCCTCCAGAGTAAGTGAGATAATCTTGTTTCCGTTGTTTCTGGATGAGAAGGACTTGTGGAAGTAGGAGGAATTGCACTCTCCAAGCCTAAGCCATGTCATTCTAGACTTCTGTCTCAGCATGTCTTCTTGTGAATTGGACAACCACATAAACTCATTGGTAAGCTCTTTTCCCATCATTCTTAGGTTTGAATCAGTGGGGTTGATGTCTAGATCCATTTGGCATGAGTCCAGCTCCCTTTTGACAGCAAGTAGCTTAAAATCAATTGACGAGCCCCTTTCTATGTGATAGAAAATTGGCTTTTTAATGCGAGAGGTCGCTTCGTAAGGTCAAAATATGATTGTGGTTTAGGAAGCCTTTAAAAGTTAAATTTACATTTATAAAACCACTACTACAACTAATGAAGTATAGCGAGTAGGGATCGTCTGCATAGATTATACGTGTTGGAATTTAACTTCGACTCTAATGTATCAAATGATTGCAAATGAGGGTTTGGTTGATTAAACTAAGGTGCAATGAAATTAAAATGCAAGTAAAATAAACTAATGAGAGATAGGGATTTAAGAGATATGAAGAAAGGTCTTACGGTGTTGGACTCACCACTAAGCTCATGCAATTAACCACTTGCTTAATGGGAAATATATTGTTGCAATCTAGATATAGCCACAAGCATAAACACAATTTGCATGTAAAAGTGTAAACTATCTAATGCAAGAGTGAATTGTCTACCTAACCAACAAGTAAACTAAGTGTAGAACAACCCACCAAGACAAAGGCATAATCCATCAATTAGTTAAGAAATGGATCTAATGAGAACACACATCAATCTATAGAATCATGGAATTTGCAATAATAAGTGTGGAGTACCAAAGCAAGCAAAGATTGTTTACCTACTTACAAACATGAATTAAATTGTAAAACAACACATCAAGTGTAAGTATAATCCATTAAATTAATTTACAAACTCATTCAATGAAAACCATGCTTAGCCATCACTAAATCCTTAATTAATCACATATAGACATGCAACCAATATAGAGAATCTAGTGTAGAGATCAATTCCCAAATAATCACACATAAGACAACATGTAATTAAAATAGAAAATTACTAGGAATAATTAAATCAACAATCATAAGACTAACCATTAATCACAACAATATATATAAATTCCCAAAAATAGAAATACAAGGGTTTAGATTACACAAGACTTAGAGCTCATCCAAGCCTTAAAAGAAGAGCCTAGCCAATCATAGAGGAGGTGGATGTGGTCATGAAACCCTCAAGGATAAGCTCCAAATATGGCTCCATCTTCTTCTTCCTCTTTGAAGCTCTAGAGAGAGAGAGTATGTGGATCTAAAGATGTGTTTTTGAGATGTGCCTCTACTTCCCTCTTTTCTTCTAACCCTAATCTCTAACTTTCTAGAGAGAGAAAACTAAAACAATATAGAAATTACAATGTAAAAATATGAATCTCTACAAAAATGGTTCAAACCCTCTTATATGTAAGGCTTTTAGAGCCCAAAAATGTGAGAACTCGGCCCTAGGATCTCCCCTTTCAAGCAGAGCCCGAGTTGGTTCGAAATGAACTTTAGATCTGTATTTTTATAACTTATGCGAACGGTTCTATCGATCCAACCAACAGTGTGATCATTCAGAGGTATAGTGTGATTATTCAGAGCTCGATCGTTCAGAGGTATGGTTCAATCATTCAGAGTTGGTTTGATCGTTCCCAGATATGATCATTCATTGTTCGATCATTCAGGGTTCGATCGTTCTAACTAGGCAGTTTTCAGCATCAGCCTCTTTTTGCTCCAGCTTCTTACCAAGACTTAGTTTGACTCCAAAAAGGCTTTAATGGACCAAAATTAGCCCATTTGAATCTTATTGACCGAAACTTAAATATTGTTAGTTCCTAACAATGAACTACAAATAAAAGAAAGAAATAAACAACTAAACAACTATGAACTAGAAAACAATAAATAGATAACACCACTTTCATAGGGAACATGATTGCATTTAGCGTATGCAACAAGCCTTTTGAACCCCTAGGTTACCCCCAGTGGATAAGTGAAGTCTCGTAAAGGTTTCCAGAAATGATATCCACAAACATTAAGCTCTTTCTCACTGAAGAGACACCAATATTCCAAACAAGCATTAGGAGAAAACTACCTCAAGTATGCAATTTTTCAACCATTTTCAAGCAATCTCCCAAAATTTTAACATCAAGCAAGCAAGTATGGTCCTCCACACATAAAGACAATGGTCATGCAAATCAGAACAACTCTATAGTCATTTTTTAAGTGAACCGGTATCAACTATGTTGCTATCTTAGCCAACTAAAGAAATGATCACATTCGGCCTCAAGCTAACACACAAATCTAGTACCGATCATCAAGATAAATAATGAACTTTTTATTAAAGCTTTATTCAATTAGGTGTGCTTATTCTTTTCACTCGATTTTTTTTTCCTAACCCTAAGGATCAAAGATAGAAGCATGGTGCAATGTGTTGATCTATTAAGCTTTCTAGCGATCCATGAGGTCGAGCGTTAGGTCAATGACTCCCAAACCAGACGGCTTTAGGGCATTAGGTATTTAAACACCCCCAAGGACTTACAAGCTCAAATTAACTAGGTTACAAATCAAAACAACCTCCATCTAATCATTTCCCACTTCTCACCTTTTGGGAGAAGTCCTCACTTTTTTTTTTTTTAATTTTATTTATTATTATTATTATTATTTTTAACCTAGAGTTTGGGCCCTCCACCTTTCGGCACGAGAAATTCAGTGCTTGATAAGGCTAGAATCCTGGCTACTTAGTGAAAAGGGTTTGTTATCCATCAATGAAAGCTTTCAATGCACTACAAGCTCAATTGGGATATAACCAAATCAATAATCAACAAAGCATGTACCCCACAAATGAATGCTAGTGTGCGCCTGTGCTAGTGTAGAATCCTAGAGTGAATCTCAAAATAATCACAAAATCAAGATGATGTGGACCACAAGTGAAAGTAAGATATTAATCTTTTAAAAAATTTACTCCTAAATGGTATCAACAAGGCATACAAGGAGTATTAGACTCTCAAGTTAAATAATTTTTAAATTCTAAGCAATATAGGCCTCTAAAGATCAAAATCATTGCTAAAATGGATCCCAACTCTCAATCATGCAATTAAGTTTCAAACTTAAGTAGAATGCAACAAAATCACCTTACCCCAAAACTTAAACAGCACATTGTCCTCAACGTGCAATGAGAACAATGGAAAAGATAGAAAGAATATACTGTGGTGGCAAAGACATGAAACTCGGTAATGATCCATTATGAAAATGGTTTCCCCCAAACTTGGAATCAACAACCTATTTGAATAACTACACTAGCAAACTCATATCAAATATCAAATGTGATAAGAATAATTAAATCATTCATTCTAAGGCAATATAACACAAGATGCAAGAGAGATATGAAATCAAGCCCTAACTAAAGTATGAAAGTATGCATGACTACACATAAGGGCATAATGGTGATTTTTTTTTATATTTTTCTTTTTAGGAAAGTATGTACAATGAAACAAAGACACAATGTGTCATGTGGGTGCTAAGTTTAACGCTTCCAGTAAGACGGAATACTTCTTTAAAAGTTTATTTTTTATTTTTTTTTTATTATTTTTAGAACATTACATATATGTACACAAATAACAATAAAATGCAAAGAAATAAAAATGTAATAAATGAAAATGCAATGAAATAAAGAATGCAATTTTTTTTTTTTTTTTTTAAGATAAAAGTTACTAAATAAAATAAAAGAAAATGACAAAAGTTAAAGAAAATGAAAAATAAAATAAAATAAAAATAGAAAGAGGAGAAAGTCAAAGGGGCAAAACTGTGATTGATCCTGACTTGGGTCAATCATACCATGATCAATTTCTATGCTCGCACGATGGGACAGAGAGCATGAAATTTGTAGAGCTTCGAAATTTTTTCTAAGTATGGAAGTGAGATCGATCACAGGGACAACCAGATCGATCAAAGTACACTTAGAACGATTGAACAATAAGTTTGAACGATGGACAGAGACCTGAAAATTTGCAGAGAATCTCAAACGATGGGACAGAGGCCTGAAATATAATCATTGGTTGACTGCAGAGATATTTGATCGATCGAGGGTGCACTTGTGATCGATTGAACTAGCACTAAATGCCTCATTTTGAGATGAAAGTGCAGAAAATCCTATGCTGTGACGTTCCGAATTTTTCACAAACCCGGATGTGTCAGTGTGGCCCGAAAGTTGATCCAATAATGGATCCGGAATGCGAAAGTGAAAACAGAAAACAAAGTCCTTAAGGAAATACAACATACTTAGGAAACCCAAGTGACTTTCAATGAAGTCACAGAACACACGAAAACAAAAGCGGAAGTAAATGACTGAAAATGGACCAAGTATGCCTCTAAGGGCAAAATGGTCAAATCATAAATTAAAAAAGGAAAAGAAAATTTGACTCCAAAAAAATCAAGTGAGGTTTATATAACCTAATCTAGTCATTTCACAACATTCTAAGAGGTTCCAAAAACTTTGGCCAAAAATCCCACAAAACACCCATTCGCGATTCAAGGAAAATCAGACACTGCCCCATAAAAACATGAATAACTCTCACTGTGATTTGATTCTGAGAATAGAATTGGTGCCATTGGAAATCTAACTCAAAATTCTTGAATTTAGGCTCAAGAATGACCCCATTTGAGTTAGAAATGAAGAAGATATGACTATTTGAAGTTCGGATAATAAAGCTGGCCCAAAACAAGAGAGTAGTGAACTTGGGGCATTTAGGTCGGCCGAAATTCCATTTTGGTTGGCCGAAATGGTCGCTTCAGCAGACCAAAATGGAAGGAAGGTTCTATTGAAATGAAACCGTGTGCTTCGGTAAGTCGAAATAGGGAACCGGTCGACTTGTTGTGACCCAAACAAAACTAAAGCTACTGGAAAATGCAATTTTCGAGGCTTAAATGAACTTTTTTGGAAAAACACGAAGAAGAAACCTCCCTTAAAATCACATTTTCCAGTTAACCATGATGAAAGGAAGAGTTATTTTTGACATAAAAATCCCAAATTGCCCATATACTCAGTTTTAACAAAAACTAAAAATACAACTTTACTTCAAGTGTTCAAATGGTCAAAATTGGTGTTGTGTGCTAAAACAATTGTGCACGTAAATGTAATAAGTGATTTAAAATATGCGGGAATGGTCCGTGACCCCAAAATACGCCCAATGCAAAAGATGACATTCCCAAGCCCCAAAATCATGATAAATGCCCTTTTAAAACAAATTATGAAGTTAATCATAAAAGATACACTCAAAGAATCTTTTTGCCCTTGGCCACACGTCACATATAATAAAAGAGCACTAAGGAAAGTGGTAAAAAACAATTCCCACCATCCAAACTGAAATTGACATGCTAAAGCTTCGCATTTTCCAATTTTCCTCTTATTTAAGCATAATGTCAAATAGCATGAAAGTAAAGTATAAGGTCATTGGCCCTTGGCTTCATCATATACATGTCAAATAGGTCTCAAAGGGTGCATTTAAGCACTTATTACATATCCCAAATAGAAGGTACAAGTTTTGACATATTTAACCCAAAATAAAGCAAAATTCATGCTAGAAGTGCATGTAGAGAAATCCGCCAAATTCATCAAGTCACAAGCAAGTTCAAGGATGTTGTGCATCTCTAACACGGTTCCTTACGTGAAAAATGTCTCAACAACGAGGGTGAGTAAACAAGTTACTCGTAGGAAATGAACATGCATATAACCTAAAGTTTTACAAGTCTTTATAAGTTGATATAAATCAATCCATGTGGTTCATGCCACCTAACGTCTATGTCCAATGTGAGACTAAGGGAGCATCCTAAGCTACATTAGAACATCCACATCATAAATCACAATAAATAAGCAATTAAATAATATTGAAACATTAAATGCCAAATAACAAAATATAACTTCTCAAAGTAAACAACTTGAATTTAAAATGCGAAATCAACCAAATGAAAAGACTAGGACATGCGGTCACAAGACTGAGCAAGCTATTTCGGGTAATTACGACCCTCAAGGAGCTACCTAGTGCACACTTGTGACTAAGAGAGACCGTGTCCTCGTACTAGAGCCAAACCTTAGCCATCACATAAACTTTCGTCCCTACAAGTCTTCCAAAATCAAAAAATTGTGCACAATAAGTATATACACATATACCAAACGCACATAATCAAAGACTACACACAATCAAATTGTGGAAACCCACAAGACATGCCCTAAGTCCTCAACTACCATGGCATGTAACATAATAGACCTTGAAAACATCAAAGGTACGAATAAATCATAATTTCATTAAATGGAAACTAATTAAATACAAATTAATTAATTCCTTTAGGTTGCAAAACATCACCAAATGACATGAAATTAACACATAATAAGCAATATATCATGAAGAACTCAAATATCAAATCAAAAAGTCTAATTAAGCCACAAAAATACTTAATTAATTTTTAATTAACTTACTTAATTAAAAATCTCTAGATTTCAAAAGTCATCCAAAAATTTCAAAAAGAATATATGATGAACTACAAGTCATGGGTTCTCCAAATATCATATTATTAATTAAATCTAAGCATGCTTCAACTATGAAATTAAATCATCATTTAATTAAAAGAAAAACCATTTCTGGATCTAAACTTTAAACATGCATTTAAGTTATACAAACCTCAAAAACATGTAAAACACTAAGATTATAAACATGAAACACCCCCTACCTCACTTGAGATAAAAATCTCAAATCCCATCAAAATCAAACTCCATAAAATACGATGAAACTTCGGGGTTTTGGTGGGGACAACAAGTAGATCAAGAAGCTTTCAAGAAACAAGACCTAAATCCAAGCTTGAACTCTCAACCCAAAAATCAAAGTGTTGCAAATCGGAAACAGATCGGATAGAAATGACTTCGTCGTCGAGGAGATAAAAAAAGTATAAACCGCGAAGATGAAATTCAAAGAGGAAATAGATGAAAAGAGGAGAGAGAAGGGGCAGCTCTAAGGTTCTTCAATGGAGGCTAGTGGCTGCTACTTTAGAAAATAAAAAGTTAGAGATGCTCCTCTCATCCACTAACCCTAAATAGGTCAAAATGGTGTCCTGAGCAGTCCGAACAGGCCCTGTCCGGGTCCAAAAAGTGAAATAAGTGAAAACGCGCTCAAATGCAGATGGTTTGTGAATGAAAAAGTTTTGAAATATAATTCTAAGATCAATGGAAGAAATGGGGTCGAAAAATGAGTCCCGAGTAAGGAGATATGCCCCGGACAAGATTGATAAATAACGGGGTTCGAAAATTCAAAATAAATGAAATAAAAATTCAAACAATATTCTGGAAGTGCTAGAGTCCATAAAAGTGAAAATAAACCCCTTATGAAAGTTTGAACCCAAAACAAGAAAATTTTTCGAAAACTTTCCATAATTACACAAATGCCCCCCACTGAATAACCCAAAAAGTGAATTTCTTATAAAGCCCAAAATGAAGTGCCATTCAAAAGATACATTTAAAAGAACCTTAAATATAAAATTTCATCAAAAGATAATTACGAAAAACACTCCAAGTAAAGAAAACAATTTTCAAGAATTTTTGCATTTATACCCCTACGGGCAAAAGTAAACATCTAGCATGCTTTTCTATAAAAGTAAAAATGTGGATCACATAGAAATTAAGTAAAATGAATGCATGCAAGGTCGGAATCAAATTCGAGCACGACCCGATAGGTTACGTAAAATGAAAAGATAGTGAAAAATGACGGAAAAAGAAAACTCGGAAAAAGGAAATCAATAGAAAAAAATTATTCGTAAAATTTTGAGAGAATGGAAAAGTAGGAAAATGACCAGGTCGTTACATATGCTAAGCCCCAATGATGGTAACAAGAATGGAGATTGAAAAATGGATGGAAGAATGTACACAAGAACGAAAAATAAAAAGAAATGAGGGAGGAATAGAGTTTTAAAACTCTACGAAAACTAGTGTTTAACGTCTCTAGCAAGACATTGGGTCAACTCACTAATCAAAATAATCAAAAACTGGATATAAAACATCATTATTGATCATTTTTTTCATTTTCTCATTTGATGCCTCACTTACAATAATGAAATCATCCTCTAAAAGAATGACTTGAAAAGAAATGAAAGAGATGATATTGTTCCTTTCTTCCACGGTCTTGAAAATTAAATCAATAATGGACAGCATTGCACTTGGCAAGACAAAGTCTTTCAAGGACTCAATTGGATTAATAGGAATTGCACTCTCTCCATCCCCTTTCTCTTCCTTAATGATCAACATCACCTCACTTTCCAAGTTAGCTAAGTAGTCCATTAGAGAGTTCACTTCATTTTTGGAGCTTTCAAGGTCAAAACCACAATTTTTATACATTTCAAAAAGGCATGTCTCAAGAGGGTCTTCGGAGACAATAGAAGGAAGGCTCTTTTCAACAAGTTTTGATGTGTCGATTTATTTTATTTTACCACTCACAATAGAACGAATCTTTGTAGGATAACCACTATCTAGAGAGGGTCGAACCCACAGGGAGATGAGTATTTATATTTGGTCTTTAATTAATCTCTATGGTTTACAGGTAACTAGTGAAATTGTTTATTTAGTTGTCATGATTAAAAACTGAAATTAAGCTAAAATTAAGCTAAATTAAACTAAGTTATCAGAGAGAGAAAGGTCTTAGGGCTTTGACTTCACCGGAATTATCATATTATGGTTAATTGTTTCAACTCTAGGGTTTTAACAAGTTATGTTTTAAATGAATTGAACTCAATAACATTCGTTCAATTCGGGTTTTAAAGAAAGATGTTCTATAAAATTCAGTTAACTATAACCTATATGCGGTTAGCATGGACTATCCACCTACCTACTTTAACTACTTTAACTACTTTGCAAAAAATCCATCTTTCCTAAACATAGACTATAAAAACATTTTTTTATAAAAACGTTGGAACACCATTATATGACCTCTATTCTTATGTCTAAAGGGCTTCGCCAGATACCGTCCAATAAGATAGGTTGAGAATAGAAAACAAACCGTTATATCTAAGACAAGGTAATAACAATTTGAAATCTATTTAAAACATTAAATCCAATTGAGTTGTCTCAATTGCTCATAGTCATATAATCAAAACATAATATACATTAAAATATCCTAGAGTTAAGAACAATCAAACCATAATACTAGATTGGGTTAGATCAGTACCCTAAGAGAGGAATTAGCTACCTATGACGATGCCGGATGTCATTTGTATTGGAGTCGTCTCCATCGTCACGGACGACACTTTTCTTCTCAGAACCTTCACCTTCTAAGGTTATGGAAACCCTAAAAGCTACCACCACAGTATCAGCCTTCTAAAACAATACGAGAAAAAGGCACTTTGCTTGCTTGAATTGAATGCTCAATGGCTCCTTTGCTTGCTTCCTCTCCAACAATGCACCTAGTTAAGTAAGAACAACACAATAAGTAACCAAAAAGAAAAATAAAAATAAAGTAAAAACACAATCAAAAGAGTACTAATCCTAATCAATTCCACAAATACGACGTTGCCTAATCCTCAGCAACGGCGGTAAAAACTTGTTGGTCCTTATATTATAGGTCGCGGTGACCACAAGCTTGGAGAAACATGCAATTTAGGCGAGGGCCAAGTTTTACATATATAAAGCCGCTACTATCTTTACTAAAAATATAGCTAAGGCGAGTAGGGATCGTCCCAAGGGATTGGAGTCGTACTTGAATGTGAAAATGCAACTAGGGTCGGTAGGTCGAGTGATCAAACAAGTAGTTGGTTGGTTATTTAAATTAGAGAGCAACTAAATTAAATTAAGTAAGAATGCAATGCTAAAGAGAGTAAGTAAAGGAGAGAGAGATCTTGAGGTTTAGAGATCACCACCAAGCAATGCATTTCTATATCATTGACAAATGATTAATGAGGGCAATTAGGGTGTTGCAATATTGGAGTGTGTGTATTTGGTTGATTCAACAAGCAAGGATGACTAGTTAAACATGTATTGTCTAAACATCATGTGAAAGGTATAATATATCTAAGCTATGAAGCATATATTGTCTAAACAACATGTGAAAGGCACAATAAATCAAAACAAGTTATTAATCCTTTCATTAAGCTCACAATCCAAATACAACACAAGGATAGAAACATATGCTAATTGCATTCACAAGCTTGTATCATCAAACAACAAGCATAAATTATCCTCCCATTTAACACTACACTACAACTCCATTACATCTACACCACTAGCATGAAAATAAACTAGGGGAGAGGCACAATCCATCAAGAGGTAAGCATGAACCATCAAGAGAATCACAAAAGCATTCCTTTAAGCACTATGTTTTGACAACCTCTAAATCTATGGCATCAATACACATAGACATGCATCAATAACACCAAATCTAGAGACAAGTACATGAACATTAATTCTAGCATACATAGACATATGGATAGAATGAAATGATCAATTGAAAGCATTAAACCACATAAATCATTGAATAAACAAGTTCTATATATCAAAGTGTCAAAACATCAATTACAACACTAATCCCTCAATAATACACAAGATTAAGATATAGAAAGCATGCTTGGGGCTAACTCTAGCCCCAAGAGGATGTCTAGCCACTCATGGTGAGGATGCTCCAACCGTCAAGGGCTAACTCCATGGAAGAGGTTTGCTCCTTGTTGATGAAGATCTCCAGTGGTGTCTCTAGCCTCCTCCTCCTCTAAACTTCCTCCCCAAGAGATGATATCAAAAATAAAATTGGCTCCCCTTTGAAAAAGCAATCCTTATCCTTATATAGGTAGGTCAAAATGACACCCAAAATAAGTTGGGGTTGTGCACACAATATTCCCTAATGATTGGATAAAGGACAACTTTCAATGGGATGGAATTTTAACTTTTTCGCACTGGAGGAAGTTCGATTAATCGAAAGTAAGTGAGATCGATCGAACTTAGGCTAGATCGATCCAACTGGCTGAGCTTTTTGGAAAAACATAAATCCGAGATATTTATGGGAAAAGGACAAAAGTGGTTAGTGGGTGGTACAGTTGTGGATAGGATCAATCATTTGGATAAGGACAAAGGTGTTCAATCGATCGAAGAATGATGTTGGATCGATCGAACTTTTGGACTTAAGTGCTTTGGGTCAAGGCTTGGATCTATCTTGAAGTGCTGAGATTGATCAATATTCGATCGATCGAACCTTGGACTTGGATCGATCGAACTTGCTACTTTGCTTCATTTTGCTTCTTTCTTCCTCCACTTTGCTGCTTTCTTTGTTCAATCCCATAATTGCTTCAATTAAGCTCTTATTTGGCTGAGTTAGCTTATTTTCAGGATAAGTGCCTGAAAATGGAAATAATACGAAATCAATCAAAAACGGTAAAGTAAGATAGATAAAGGTACTAGAATGCTTAAGCTTAAGGGGTTTAAATACGCACTTTTCAGTGCTCATCAATGACCTCTACAAGCTAAATTGTGATAGAAGGTTAGAATACTATTAAATTCACTCTCAGGCACACATCTACGAATGATTTGATCAGCACAATATTTGAAAAGCTGGGGATCTTTCCAATAATATATCTTAATTTGAGAGAAGAATCGACCTTTTTCTTGCTTTGACCAAGACAAAGGAATTTTGCCTATTGCGAGGTAATTCACAATATCAGCAAACCAAGGCAAATCCATATGAGATACCCCAAAAAGCTGTTCATCCGGAAGGAATTTGTGACGGCCCAAGGTTTTTCAACCCTATGCGTCAGTGATGAACCGAAAGATGACCCTATAACGGATCCGAATTGCGAAAGTAAAAGATGAAACAACATCCCTAGGGAGACAACATGTCTCTAGGACACCAAAGAGACCTTCAATGAGATCACGGAACCTAAAGAAAACAAATGCGGAAATAAGATTTCAAAAATGGACAAAAAGGAACCCAAGGGTAAAATGGTCATTTCCATCATAAAAGTGAGTACTACCGAGCACACCGTTGGAAATAGAATGAAAAATTAATGAATTTTTACTCAAGAATCACTTGATTCGGAGTCCGGACGGCAAAGATATCAAGTCTTGAAGTCGATGGAAGAAAAACCCTATCCCGGTTCGAGCCAAAAACTGACACCCCTCCACTAAAATTTAAATATCTTGAGCTACCAAAGGAATCTAAAACTCTAATTGGTACCATTGGAAAGCTTATTTCGATGCGGTCATTTTAGACTCGAGAACAGACCAATTCAAAGTTAAAACGAGGAAGATATGACAATTTGAAGTTGGAGGTGCAGTGCTGAACCAAGACACACAAACACACACCTATGAACAGTACTTCGAGCGCTCGAACTAGGACTTCGAGCGCTCGAATAGTACATGCCCAAGGCCAAAACTTTTTGCCCAAACTTCAAGCGCTTGAACTCCCCTTTAGAGCGCTCGAACTACTGTAGCTGCACCTGAAATGCAACTTTGAAATGCAATTTTGAGGACTTCCTGGGCCTTTTTTGGAAAAAAGTTGTGAAGTAACCCCCCTTAAAATCATGTTTCCTGGTCAACCATGTCAAGATCAAAATTTATTTTTTAAGAAAAATACCAAAAATGCCCTTGAGGTCTGATTTAGCAAAAAAAAATGTAAATGAATGCTACTCTAAGTGTTCATTTCATCAAGAATGGTGTTGTGTGCTAAAGTGAGCATGTACACATATGTAAAATGAGTAAATACATGTGTTCCAATAGCCCATGGTCACATAACATGTCATATACAAAATACAACCTGTCAAACCTCGAATTCTCATCATTTCATAAGACAACTATGGGATTAAACTAGCATACATTTGATATAAATGTACATGGCACTTGGCCTCATGTTATGCATACAAAATAGACATCTTCAAGTGCTCTTAGATATACATTACACATCAAGGAAGCCATCTTAGCTTCTACAATACCATACATCCATGGTATACAAAATTTAACATCCAAAAGGAAGGCATGCTAAACAAGTGCAAGTCAATATACAAAAATGCTTCAAATAACTCAAAATCTTCTAAGGATGATAAGCATCCAAGAACATGGTCTTTTTACCTGAAAAATAACCCAAACCACTAGGGTGAGTAATCAAGTTACTCGTAGGAGAAGCATATGCGTATACCCTAAAGTTTCAATATCATTGTAAGATCAATATAGACGAATACAAGGGAGCATTTCACTTAACGTCTATATTCAAGGTATTCTAAGGGATCATCTTAAACTTAATGCAATGATTCTATTACAACACAATATCAAAAGGATGTACTTAACAACATCAAACCGCATATAACAAAATTTACAAGTTACAAATAGCATTGATTGTCAACTTAGAAATGAATACGAAATCAAAAAAAAAAAAAAAAATGGAATCCCTGGACACCTAAGCTCGGAATTCTGCCGAGACCTCAACGGTTATTCCGGGCATTAACCCGTAGGGAAGACCACACTAAGTGCGCACTATCTCAATTGGGGAGAACTCATACCTCCCGTACTAGAGCCAAACTCTAGCCATGTTACTAGTAACCATGTCCCAAGAGAATCCAAAATATATATCAAGTTCAAAACTTATATATATAAATAATAAGGCATATTAACCACCTTACAAGCACAAGAACTTCGAAACCACACAACCATGTCTTAGGGTTCCAAGTCTAGAATGGCATGATAGATGACAAGTTCTTAACATAATATAATGCACAAAACAATATCATTAACTTATCCATTTAAGCATGCCTCAACAATAAACCATATATACTAAATGTTTGCATTTTAGCAAATAGCTTCTAAAACAATCATGATTATCAATAGTAATCTACTAGAATGTAGGATTACCATCACAATAGCATAGTAACTCAAATCATTAAGCTTTCTATACAACTTTAACAATCCTACTCAAGATATATACACAACATACATGCTTGATCAATGAAATCCTAAGTCAATCATAAGGATTTCCTATAGTATGCAATACTACAATTCTAAAAGCATGTATACAATATATATTAAACCCCAAAGGATTTCAAAACACTTAGAAAATAAACATACTACCACCCCTACCTCAATAGAGAATTGTATCTCTATAATCCAAGCTACCAAGCACAAAATGGAAAACAAGTTTAGGGTTCTTGAAGAGGAGAATGAGAGGAAAATTTTCTCTCCCAAGGTTCTTAGTCTAAGGTGTATAGAAGTGAGCCAAATTGAAGGGGTAAGCTATGAACTAAGCTTTCCTCCAATGGTGGATTTGTTAGGGTTCATGTGAGATAATGAAATGAAGAAAGTAAAGTGTAAAAATGGTGAGTGGAAGGGCTAGAGATCCTCCACTCACTATGTGCTCTTGCACTACCTCTCTCACACACACAATGCAAGACTACATCATGGCCTTACACTTGTCACTAATCCAATGCCTCTTCCAAGACTTAATCCTCAGCTTACACTTGTCAACAATCCAATGCCTCTTCTAAGACTTAATCCTAAGCTTACACTTGTCAACAATCAATGGTTACATGTGCACCAATCTAAGGCCAACACATGGATGAATCTCCACCCACCAAATATCAAGAGGTCATGGTGCCAAGTCTCTTCACCTAAATGCCAACAAATGGCTCCATGAGAGTGTGACACTTGTCACACTTTCCAAAAATTGCAAAATGGTCATTTTTCAAAATATCTTCTAAAATAAATTGCAAAAAGGTCCCTCAAACGAAAAATAATTTTACATAATTACACTAAAATCCCAAAAGTTATGAATAATTACACTAAAGAGACATTCATGCCCTTTATGAAAAAATAAAAGTAACTAGTATGCTTTTCAACAAAAGTGAAAATACCAATGTCATGGAAATCAAGTATCATGAATGCATGCAAAACCGGAATCAAATCTGAACACCCGAAGTGAGGTTAAGCAAGGAAAAACGATAAACGAGTAAAAGACGAAATAAGAAAGAAAAAAAAATGGAAAAAGAAAATCACTGAAAATGGAAAAGGAGGAAAAAGACCGGGTCATTACAACCTACCCTCCTTAAATGGATTTCGTCCCTGAAATTGAGCCGTACCTGAAAGAGAGAACAAATGGGGATACCGAGAGCGAACCTCCTGCTCGAGCTCCCAGGTAGCTTCCTCAACACCATGATGTCTCCACAAAACTTTAACCAATGGGATGGTCTTGGTCCGCAAAACCTGTTCCCGTGAATCAAGAATTTGGACTGGACCATCCTCGTAGGTCACATCCTCATCAATAACAACATCTGTCCACCGTAAAACATGCGATGGATCCGGCTCATACTTCCTCAACATAGATACATGAAAGACGTCATGAGCTTTATCTAAGTCTGGCGGCAATGCCAAATGATAAGCAACTTCACCAACGCGCTCCAAAATCTGAAATGGTCCTATGAACCTAGGAGACAACTTGCCTGTCTGTCGAAATCTCAGAAGTCCCTTCCGTGGAGAAATCTTGAGAAAGACGTGGTCCCCTACCTCAAAAGACAAGGATCTCCTCTTTTTATCAGCATAACTCTTCTGCCTGCTCTGAGCTGTAGCCAATCGCTGCCGAATCAGCTTGATTTTCTCTGTAGTCTCAATGACAAAGTCAGGACCCAAGGCGACTGTATCACCTACCTCGGTCCAATAAACTGGAGATCTACAAGGCCTGCCATACAACGCCTCAAAATGTGCCATTCCAATACTGGTCTGGTAACTGTTGTTGTACGCAAACTCAACCAAGGGTAAGTAGTCTTCCCAACTACCCCCAAAATCCAAAATGCAAGCCCGTAGCATATCCTCCAATATTTGAATGGTACGCTCCGACTGACTATCAGTCTGAGGATGGAATGCCGTGCTAAAGTGAAGCCCCGTGTCAAGAGCCTCTTGAAAACTCTACCAAAAGTGAGACGTGAACCTGGGATCCCTATCCGAAACAATGGATACTGGAACCCCGTGAAGCCTGACAATCTGCCCCACATACAGTCCACTAAGTCTTTTTGCATTGTCTATCACTGCGATAGGCAGAAAGTGAGCCATCTTAGTCAATCTATCAACAATGACCCAAAAGGGATCATTCCCTGCCTTGGATCTCGGAAGTCCCGTCACGAAATCCATAGTGATGTGCTTCCACTTCCACTCTGCCACTGGCAGTGGTTGCAACAAACCTGCCGGTCTCTGATGCTCTGCCTTCACTTGCTGACAAGTAAGGTATTTAGCCACGGACTGAGAAACATCCTGTTTCATACCCTTCCACCAAAACTGTCTCCTTAAATTGTGATACATCTATGTACCACCTGGATGAACTGCGAGTCAAGAATGGTAAAAATCTTGAAGAACATCGTCACGACAAGATAAAGGGACAAACATCCTCCTTCTATACCTGAGACCACTGTCTGAATGCAAGGTCCAACCCTCTACATTCCCGCCGCCTGAAATCTGATCGTGGATGGACTTCATCTCCCCATCCTCATGCTGTGCCTCAATAACTCTGCTAACAAGAGCCGGTTAAGCCACAAGGCTAAATAAAATAGCCGGTGAAACATCCTCATACAACTGTAAACCAAGATCTGCAAGCTCTTTTAACATCTTCCATCTGTGAATGGAAATGCTAGCAAGAGTACCCCGTGACTTCCTACTCAATACATCGGCCACCACATTGGCTTTCCCCGGGTGATACTGCAACACAAAATCATAGTCCTCCATGAACTCAACCCATCTACGCTGTCTCAAATTCAAATCCTTCTGAGAGAAGAGATATTTGAGACTCTTGTGATCGGAGAAAACTTCGAACTTCTCCCCATACAAATAGTGTCTCCACCCCTTAAGGGCAAAGATAACTGCTGCCAACTCCAAATCATGTGTCGGATAGTTCAACTCGTGAGTCTTCAACTGTCGAGACCCATAAGCTACCACCCGTTCAGCTTGTATGAAAACACAACCCAAACCTTCCAGTGAAGCATCACAATAGATCACATAACCCAAACCACGTTCAGGTATGATCAAAACTGGAGCTGATGTCAACCTGACCTTCAACTCCTGAAAAGCAAAATCACAAGCCTCATTCCATATGAACTTGACTCCCTTGCGAGTAAGTCGAGTCATTGGTGCCGTTAGACGAGAGAAATCCTGAACAAATCTCCTATAATAGCCGACTAGGCCAAGAAAGCTCCGAATCTCAAACACTATCTTCGGCTGCTCCCAATCCATTACAGACTTAATCTTTGACGGATCCACTGCAACACCGCCCCCTGACACGACGTGTCCAAGGAACTTCACCTCTGGTAGCCAAAATTCGTATTTCTCGAACTTGGCATACAATTGGTTATCCCTAAGGATCTGCAAAACTGCTCTCAAGTGATACTCATGCGCTTCTCTTGAAGCTGAGTACACGAGAATGTCATCAACGAACACCACCACAAACTTATCAAGATAGTCACTGAATACACGGTTCATTAAGTCCATGAATACTGCTGGGGCATTGGTCAAACCAAATGGCATCACTAGAAACTCATAATGGACATACCGTGTACGAAAAGCAGTCTTGGATATATCCTCATCCTTAACCCTTAACTGATAGTAGCCCGACCTCAAATCAATCTTCGAAAAGCATGTCGCTCCCTTCAGCTGATCAAACAAGTCATCAATCCTAGGCAAAGGATACCTGTTCTTGATCGTAGCTTGATTCAACTTGCGATAATCGATGCAAAGTCTTAAAGACCCATCCTTCTTCTTCGCAAAAAGAACCGGTGCTCCCCATGGTGAAGCACTAGGACGAATAAAGCCCTTAGCTTTCAAATCATCCAACTGACCTTCAGTTTATCAAGTTCTGCCGGTGCTATACGGTACAGTGCCATAGAGATGGGTGCCGTGCCGGGAATGACATCAATGGCAAAAACCACTTTCCTTAAAGGAGGTAACTCTTTCAGTTCCTCTGGAAAGACATGAACAAACTCCTCAATAACTGCCGGAAGAACACGACCTAAACTGCTATCCTCTTCAACTAGCAAACTAGCCAAGTAGGATCTGTAGCAACTCCAGTCACCAATGTTAAAAACCATTGCCGGGTGGGAATCGCTCTGATCTCCCACAAAATGGAAACAATCTCCCTTGGAAGTGCAAACAAACACCCTCCCGCGGAAGCAATCGATTGTAGCCCGAAAGAATGATAACCAATCCATCCCAAGAATGACGTCAAAACCCGTCATGTCGAGAACAATAAAATCAAACTCCAAAGTCCGTCCAGCTATCTCAATAGCACAATCCCGACAAACACGATCCAAAGACACTGACCCCCTACTGGTATGTCAACACAGAGAAAACCGTCCCGAAGTGTGACCTCCAGACCCAATGAATGTGCAAATGATGTAGAAATGAAAGAATGTGATGCACCCGTATCAACAAGAACTCGTGCCCAAGAACTAAAAACTAGAAAGATACCTCGAACTGAAGAGGTGCTTGCGGAAGCATCCGCCTGTGGAAGAGTGTAGGCTCATCCCTGAGTCCCTGAGCCCTGTTGTGAACTGCCCTGATAGCCTAGTCGATGTGTAGAAGCAGTAGGTGTAGAACCTCTGGCTGGATAAGTGCCAACTGGCGCCACTGGGTGTGGTGCTTGAGGAACTCTGAAACCAGACTGAACCACTGCAGACTGAGCCGGTTCCATCTGTGAATCTGTGCCACTACGTGACTTATTCAACAACTTTGGACCATCCTTTCTGAGATGACCTGGCCGCTTGCAATAGAAGCAAGCTCCCTGCCCTATCTTTGTAGAAACTGAAGTCTGACTGGCCTGCACCCGAAGCTGTGGGCAACGAGGCTTGATGTGCCCCGGCTGCTGACAATGGTAACAAACCACTCCCTGGGTTGATCCCGAAGATACAGGAACTGTGGGTGCAGAACGATTCTGCTGTGATGCCCCTTGTGAGTGAGTTTGTGACGGCCCAAGTTTTGTAAACCCAGTGCGTCAGTGATGACTCGATAACGGATTTGAAATGCGGAAGCGAAAGGTGAAACAATGGTCTCTAGAGATACAATGCGTCTCGAAGACACCAATGTGACCCTCAATGAGGTCATGGAACCCAATGGAAAACAAATGCGGAAGTGTCGTTTCAAAAATGGACAAAAAGGAACCTAGGGGTAAAATGGTCATTTTGTAAAAAAAAAATGGATTCAAGTGCTATCGAGCACACCACTGGGAAGACAATGAAAAACTAGTGATGATGGACTCAAGAATTTCATTATCGGGATTCCGAACGAAGGAGAAACGACAAAACAAAGAAAAACGAGCAATAAAGCTAAAAGGGTAAACTGGTAATTATCCAGAAATATCTGGGTGCAACCGAGCACACCGTTGGATATTCAATGAAAAACTAATCAATTTAAAAAAAAAAACTCACTTGATTTGGAGTCCGGATGAGGGAGAAAGGTCAAAAACAAAATCGACGTCTCGGCGGCCCGACGAAGGCCGTGACAGCTACAGTGCCGTCAACCCACTACTGCTGCAACTGAGAGTAAAAACGGGCATCTAAAAGGACTTTTCTGGAAAAACTCAAAGAAGAAACCCCCCCTAAAATCAAGTTTTCTACCCGACTTGTGGCCAGAAACCAAAAATATGCATTGTCAAATGTCCAAAATACCCTCAAGAAAATCAGGTCTAGAGGTCAAAAATCGTTCCAAACTACTGCCCAGAGAAAGGAAATGGGGCTTCGGAAGGTTTTTAAATTACCTAAATTGAAAATGCAATCTTAAAATAGACCCACAAGACCCCCAGAAGTTTTGGATCGGTCGTCACGCTTTTCAAAAAAAAGTCGATGAATAGTACCAAGTATATTTGTACTAAAGTCGGCAAAAACCTGGCAGCAATGATTTTTTGAAAAAAAATAGATTGTTGAGGGCCAAGATGGCATTTTATGGAAAAAAACAAAGAAGAAACCCCCCTCAAAATTGAGTTTTCTATGTGACTCGTGAGGAAAAATGAAAAAAATGCATTTTAAAATACCAAAAATGTCCCTAGAACAGAATAGGGTAAAACTCCCTAAAAATGCTACTCAGAGTCTTTGTTTCATCAAGGATGGTGTTGCTTGCCAAAGTGAGCATGCAAGCATATGTAATGTGATAAAAGAGATGTGTTGCAATGGCCTATGGCCTCATGGCATGTCATATGCAAAATAGAACCCTTCAATGCATTAATCCACATATCTTCCATATGCAACAATGAAGTTCAAAGTTAGCATACATTTCACATAAGTGTCTTTGGCCCTTGGCCTCATTACAACCACATTCTAAGAGTGTCAAAAGGTGCACTTAAGTGCACATTACATAACTTAGAAAATAAGTGCAAGTTTTATCAAAGTAAGCAAAAGTAGGACAAGATATGCTAACATATGCATATTCTATGTCATCAAAAATACTTCAAGAACTCTAGTGAGTCCAAGAATGCTGTGTATCCCACACTAAGGCTTCTTTACCTACAAAACACCCATTAACTTAGGGGTGAGTAAACAAGTTTACTCGTAGGGAATGCATGGGTTTATCTTTGTTCCAAGTTACAATCCAATACCATTTAATTCATGCTATCAAGTGACAACAGAACTTTCAACATAACACAATGAGATGTAATTTTACATAGTTAACAACTTGGAATTTAAATGCAAAATCAAACCAAAGTGGATACTTGGACGTCACGCCGGATCAAACCGAAAATGTGGTTACTTTAGGGTTACTAGCCCATGGGTAACCTCCCTATGTGCGCACTAGACTTGTAGAGGGACTTTCCCCCGTACTAGAACCATAGCCATAGTTATAACAACGACATCCCCAAGTTTCCAAAATCAACATTTTGTGCACATTACATATATGTATCAACATAACATATATATATACAATGTAAAGCCATCAACATGCACAAATCAATTTTGGAAACACAATACATGCCCTAAGCTGTCAACTAAAATGGCATAAAGAATATTGAATGATCATTATGCAATTTGCCACTAATTACAACAATATCATTCAACAACAAGAACATAACCTTATAAGTATGATAGAAGTTTAAAATCATAATTTAAACAATTAAATAAAACAACTAAATTCCCTAGATTTCATTTCTCATCCAAACATGCTCAATTTAATATATGTTGTAGTACATGTCATGGTTATTATATAAATCACTTCAAAACTTGATTTAAGTCACGGGAGCATATAAATAAAAATTAATTAAATTTATTCATTAATCCCTCTAGATTTTAAAACAACTCTAAATAACTTCAAATTAACATAAGTTATGAATCAAGCCATGGTCATGTTATTTATCAAGTCTAAAGTGAATTACATACAAGTCACAATTAATCATTTATTTCTTATTTTAATACAAGACAAACATATAACTTCGATATCACTATAGGAACAAATAAAATCACTTGGAAGATAAATGATAACACCCCCTACCTCAATAGAGAATTGAATTTCTATAATCCAAGCAACCAAGCTCAAAATGGAAAACAAGTTTAGGGTTAATGAAGAGGGGAATGAGAGGAAGCTTTTGTCTTCCAAGGTTTTATGTCTAAGGTGAATGTAAGGAGACCAAAATGAAGAAGAAAGCTATTAACAAGCTTTTCTTCAATGGTGGCTAGGTTATGGTTCTTGAAGACAAGTGAAAATGAAAATGATAAAGTGTAAAATAGTGAGTGGAAGGGCTAGAAATCCTCCACTCACTATGTGCTCTTACACTACCTAAATGGTGAACCTACACTTGTCATGAATCTATGGTTCATTCCTAGGCTTAATCTCAAGCCTACACTTATCACCATCCTATGTAAACTTCCAAGACTTAATATTGAACCTACATTTGTCAACCATCTATGCTAACAAGTGTACCAATCCTAGGCCAACAAGTGGGTGAATCTCCACCCTCCACATGTTATCATCCAAGGCATCAAAGTGTTTCCATACAAATGTCAATAAGTGGACCAATGAGAGTGTGACACTTGTCACACTTTCTGAAAATTGCAAACAAGTCCTTTTTGAAAATATCTTCCAAATTAAATTGCAAAATGGTCCCTAAGACGAAAAATAATTACTTTACTTAATTACCCAAAAACCCCTCAAATTATGGATAATTACAAAAAGTCTTATTTTCATGGCTTTTACAAAGAAAGTAAGCATTTAATATGCATTTCTACAAAAGTAAAAATGTAGATGTCATGGAATTTAAATATCATGGATGTATGCAAAATTGGAATCAAATCCAAGCACAAAAAATGAGGTTATGCATGGAAAAATGAAAGAAACGGGAAAAAGACGAAAAAAAAAAATCGCCGAAAATGGAAAAGGAGGAAAAAGGCCGGGTTATTATAAGTACTGTTCCCTGTCTTAGCCTTCTTCCACTGACTCCCGAAAGATGATGGATTATCTCCGCGAGGCTACTTATGTGAACCCCTGATCCGTAACTGATCCCGTTCCTCTGCTTCAGCTAGCATAGCCCTCTGAACCACCTCCCTGTAGGTCCTCAAATCAAGAATGGAGACCCGTGGCCTAATGTTAAGATGTAGTCCATCCTGAAACTTCATTGCCCTGGCCTCGTCTGTTGCTACCATATCCTCAGCATAACGAGAGAGAGAAGTAAATCGTGTCTCATACTCAATGACACTCATAGTGACCTGATAAAGACCTGCGAACTGTGTCCTCATCTCCTGCCTCATAGCCCAAGGAAAGAAGCGCTTGAAGAACAAACCCCTGAACTCATTCCAAGTCATCAACTTAACATTGTGGACATTGGTCATAGACCTCCACCAGATATCTGCATCCCCCATGAATAAAGAAGCAGTCAAGGAAATCCTCAACCTGTCCGTGGGTACCGCCATACTGTCTAACTTGCGAACTATAAGGTCCAACCAAGCTTCTGAGACTAGCGGATCTGAACTCCCCGCAAATGGATCAATCTTGACCCTCTGAAGTCGCATAAAGTACTCCAGTGCCTCATTGACTATCGGTGCCGGTGCCGGTGCTGGAATCTGTATCCCTGCCACCTGCCTGAGTATCATCTCCTATAGGGATTCAACAATTCCCTGAGTGATACCCTGAGCCACTTGCTCCTCGTTAGTCTGTGCCCGTGGCGGATCAGCATCTACGCCACGAACTGGAATCCTGGGCCTTCCTGGACCCCTCGTGAACTCGATGTCAGCCACCTGCTCCTCAGTGCCCTGACGTGAAGACTCTCCATGTGTGACAACCATGGTGCTAATCGCACGAAATAAATGAGGTCAACAATAACTCAAGTTATTATAACCAAGTGCACTTCACACTATGAATGCGCAAGACGAGATATGCAACATACCGTCATGCTGAAGCAATTAAAGAAAGCTCTTAAAATAATTAAGCACTTAAGCAGATAAGCATACATCTCAAACAAAGGTGCTCTTAACCACATAGGCATATAAGTATAAAGACATGTCAAACTACTAAGCATGTTATCACGAAACATCTAAACACGTTATAAAGTCAAAACATGTTATCAAAAGCATGTGAATGCACCAAAGTACATCAACAAAAGCATGATATGCACCCAAAACCCGTCATCCTAAGGTGTTTAAACCTAGGAGCTCTAATACCACTTGTGACGGCCCAAGGTTTTTCAACCCTGTGCAGTGATGAACCGAAAGATGACCCGATAACGGATCCGAATTGCGGAAGCAAAAGGTGAAACGACATCCCTAGGGACACAACATGTCTCTAGGACACCAAAGAGACCCTCAATGAGATCACGGAACCCAAAGAAAACAAATGCGGAAACAAGATTTCAAAAATGGACAAAAAGGAACCCAAGGGTAAAATGGTCATTTCCATCATAAAAATGAGTACTACCGAGCACACTGTTGGAAATAAAACAAAAAATTAATGAATTTAGACTCAAGAATCACTTGATTCGGAGTCCGGACGGCAAAGATATCAAGTCTTGAAGTCGATGGAAGAAAAACCCTATCCCGGTTCGAGCCAAAAACTGACACCCCTCCATTAAAATTTGAATATATTGAGTTACCAAAGGAATCTAAAACTCTAATTAGTACCATTGGAAAGCTTATTTCGATGTGGTCATTTTAGACTCGAGAACGGACCAATTCGGAGTTAAAACGAGGAAGATATGACAATTTGAAGTTGGAGGTGCAGTGCTGAACCAAAACACACAAACACACACCTATGAACAGTACTTCGAGCGCTCAAACTAGGACTTTGAGTGCTTGAATAGTACATGCCCGAGGCCAAAACTTTCTGCCCAAACTTCGAGCACTCGAACTCCCCTTTAGAGTGCTCGAACTCTTGTAGCTGCACCTGAAATGCAACCTTGAAATGCAATTTTAAGGACTTCTTGGGACTTTTTTGGAAAAAAGTTGTGAATTAACCCCCCTTAAAATCATGTTTTCTGGTCAACCATATCAAGACCAACATTTATTTTTCAAGTGAAATACCAAAAATGCCCTTGAGGTCTGATTTAGCAAAAAAAAATGTAAATGAATGCTACTCTGAGTGTTCATTTCATCAAGAATGGTGTTGTGTGCCAAAGTGAGCATGCACACATATGTAAAATGAGTAAATACACGTGTTCCAATGGCCCATGGTCACATAACATGTCATATACAAAATACAACCTGTCAAACCTCAAATTCTCATCATTTCATAAGACAACTATGGGATTAAACTAGCATACATGTGATATAAATGTACATGGCACTTGGCCTCATGTTATGCATACAAAGTTTTGAGTTAGACTAAGATGATCAGGTAGATATGATAATTTTGATGACCAAGGCATAAAAAAAAAAAAAAAAACACAGAAAAATTTGGTATGTATGCAAAGCAGCAAAGGAAAAATTCTTCACCAATATGAATGAAAAATGA
The DNA here is from genome assembly GCF_030987335.1 of Cornus florida. Lineage (NCBI taxonomy): Eukaryota > Viridiplantae > Streptophyta > Magnoliopsida > Cornales > Cornaceae > Cornus > Cornus florida. The sequence continues at coordinate 31,089,586 of NW_026775580.1, read as the reverse complement.
AAAAAAACATGATGAAAAAGAAAGAAGAAAAAGAAAAGTAGAAAATGATCAAGTTCAGGTTTGTACTTAGATTACTTGAGTGATTAAGTCCTTAGGAGTGTGTTCTGACACCTAATGCCTTAAGATCGTCTGCTCTGGGAGTCATTAGCTGAAAGCTTGTTACATAAGGGGTTTAGGTTGCCTAGATTACTTGAACAATTAAGTCCTATGGGGTGTTTTAAGACTTAATGCCCTAAGACTATCTGGTTTGGGAGTCATTGGCTGAAAGTCCTATGGGGTGTTTTAGAAAGCTTAATAAACCTGAACATTGCACAGTATCCTTTTTGAAAAATGCATGCCCGAAAAAAAATAAAATGCCTTGGGAGTTGTGATAAGCGCTGAAAAGTGCGCATTTAAACCTCTTAAGTTAAGGTATTCTAAGACCTTTATCTATCTTACTTTCCCGTTTTATTCTAATTTCGTGTTATTGCCCTTTTCAGGTGCTTATCCTAAAAATAAGTCAATTCAGCCAAATAAGAACATTAAAGGAGTTAACTCAAGCTGAATGGAAGAAAGGAGCATAGTGGAAGCAAAATGAAGTAAAGTGTGGAAATTTAGCATGTTCGATTGATCTCAGCATTCCTTCGATCGATCGAAAGTTCATCGATCTAAACAGTTCAAGATGGATCCAAGCCCTTGTCCTTATCCAAAAGAATCCAACTAGTTCAATCGATCCAACATTTCCCAGATTGATCAAAATGATTCGATCTTATCCACACCTACCACCCACCTACCACTTTTGTCTTCTTCCCAAAAATATCTCAGAGATTTGTCTTTATTCAAAAAAGCGCCGCCAAGGAAGATCGATCTCTGCAGCATTCAATGGATCTCAGCCATGTTCGATCGATCTCAACACAGTTCGATCGATCGAACTTCCTCAGGTCTGAAAAAAAATAGATTCCAGCTCATTAAAAGTTGGCTCATAGTTCAATCATTGGAAGAACCATGGTGTATGAGCCCAGACCATTGGGTGTGACACTTGACCTACCTATATAAGGATTTTGAGCCATTTTTACATCATAACTCGTAACATTCAACATATTTCTTATATTGGAGAGGAGGCTAGAGATTAGAGAGCTTTACACATCTTGGGATTTTTTTCATTCTTCTAGGATTTCCATCAAGAAGGAGGTCATTCCTACCATGGAGATAGCCCTTGAGGGTTGGATGATTACTTCAATGAGTGGCTAGACATATACTTGGGGCTAGATTAGCCCCTAAGTTTGCTTCCTAGACTTAGTTCTTTGTATATTTTTGGGGATTTATTTGTAACAATGTTTTGATCTTGAATTTATATATATATCTTGTGGTTTCTACTTGATGTGTATGGATTAATGCTTTCAATTGATTATCTACTTATAACCATATGTCTATGTATATTATAATCGATGATTCATGTGATACCCTCGGATTTCCGGATGCGGGTTGGCCAAGCCCACGCCCGATTACCCGAGGATGTCGAACCAATTAGCAATAAACAAACAAAGAATACAATTAAGATAAACAGGAATAAATAAAAATGCTGAAAAGAAACTAAAATGATAATCTAAAAAAAAACTAGAACCTCATAATAAAATTTTATAAATAAGAAATTGTTCTGATACATTCAACTTCTCCATTTCTAATACAACTCGGAAATCCATCTGGTGGACCCCTAATAAAACCAACCCTGGAAAACCAACAACCGAAAAGAAATCCAATGCTAAGCCATTAGGAAATCTCCTACGTCGTCGGAAGAATGAGTAGCTATCTCTGCTCAGTACGACCACGCTCTAAGGCCTAGATCCGTCCATTACCTGAAAAATAATAGTGGGTCAGACCCACGAACAAGTTCTATCCTAACTACAATCCAAACAGAGACCCGATACGCAGATACATCCTAGATGTCTCAACCATATCTATATAGTTCGTAAATAGATATATATATACACACTACAGGACTCTCACTGGACTATGATGAGGGTCCCAACCTGAATAGAAGGCAACATGCAAAACGCACCTGAGTGGGCATGACTATATAAGCCTAACAGGGTATACCTCAACCGGCATAGCCAGCTACGCATCCTACTGCATATACGCTCCCTAACTGATGATCCTGAGACTCAAGCTCATACCGCGGTACCATAAATATATATTTAAAGTTCGATCGTATCCATCCATAAGAAATCCAGTTAGTCGTTCAGCTTGTTCAGCCGCACAGACTAACATAAATTATATGTATATAAATTCCCTCTAAATAATATGTTGTGTCGATCAACTGTTCGTCATCTAGACATGACACATAATTAGGATTTAAATGTTTTAATTAAATTCCTAACCTTCCTATTACAGAAATATAAACAACCATCCAATATGTCATTCAACTGTTTTAGTTGACAAGAAATGAAACCATGTAGGATTTAACTAGATTACTTAATCCATTCTGTATGTATGAATGGGTAGGAATTAGCATTGTGACCTAATCTGTCCCTCCGTATGCCACCGTCCCATACTGGTGCATACCATGCAAATGATCCGTAAATAATACAACATTTTAAGTAATACATTAAATAAAGTCCACATAATCCACTTAGTTGATAAATACAGGGTTAAAACAGTTCATCAACTAAATATCCATAATAATAACCATGTAATTAACGAGACCAACTTTAATTGTTCGCTAATTTACAATCCAGCGTCCATTCAGGTAATTGACAGAAAATATATAATTAATTCTTCAATTAACTCCAGGCCAACATCCATAAGATTAACAGAACCTAAGTATTAGTTTAGCAATTTAAGTCCAAACCATAATCCCAATAATTGCAGAGTAGTGCTTAATATCACAGCAATTAAAATCCAAGCTTAAATCCATGTATTGCAGAAAAGAACTTAGTATTTCAACCATTAACATCCAAGGTATGCGCAGATCAAACTTGATAAATAAATGACCCTAGAGTGCAACCAAAGTAAGATTTATAATCAAATATAGATTCCGTTAAATTGCTAAAATTAAATTAGGCAATTAAACTCCTTCCATCCGTTAACAGTCTGCACCGTTGTATACTTTCTTACGGTTAAATCCATGAGCACAAAGACATTAATTTATTTAATGTGGCTCTAATATAGCATAATATCATGTTTAGAGTCCATTCTACAATCCGTTAAAATTTTAAAACAAGATTTAGCAATTTAATCCTTCCTATCCGTTAGCAGCGTACAAAGTTGCTTATTTTTACACTATTTATTCCATTTGCCTTATGGACCAAATTATATAATTAGAGCGATTAAAATCCATGGAAATTACTTTTAGAATTCTCATTCCAGTCCCTGAAACCATTTAGAATCCCAAACAGTGTCCAAACGCACCCAAACACAGCCTAACCAAGAGAGCCTGCTCTCAAAACCACAGAGCAGGCTCTTTGCACCATGGAGCCTGCTCTTGGCTTCCTAGAGCCAGCTCTCCTTCTCTGAGAGCCTCATATGTCCAGTTTTGCTCCGTTTCGCCTATCACCTTCGTCTCCGGCCATTCCCAACCTTTTGTTCATCTTTAATACTGAACCTAAGAGTCCTATTTATACCCAATATCATCCCCATGACTTGTTCACAACAGTTCGAATCAATTACAGTGATTAAAACCGTTACCGATTTAACATGCTTTTAAACCAAACTGAAAACCAGAGATGCAAGAACTGTGACAGTGTAATTCAACGCATACAGATAATTGATTTAACATATAACAAGCATGTAAAATTTAATTAATGGTCACTTAAAACCCTAGAGACTATCTAAGGATACACAGAACATCGGCCAATGGGAGAGAGAAAGAAAAGAACTTGCCTCTGTGGTTTTTGAATAAAAAACCTTGTTGCCGTCTTCCTAAATTTTTCCGGCGATCATAACTGCCGTCAAGAACTCCTCTGCTCCAGTTCTCCTCCACAAATAGACCCTCTACATTCCTCCTTGGTCCAGCCTAATCCATAACCAAAACCTTCAGCAAGGTTGCTATGTTTTCCTCACAACCTCTCTTTGTTTTCTCTCAATATCTCTGAACGTGAATAGGGTTTGTGTTTTGTTTTTCAACCCTAAACAGCCTTAATACCATATATTTATAGGTGTATAGGAAAACCTAATTCTAATTAACTGAGGAGACGCCACCGCGAAATAACAATTAAACCAACTATATGGATAAGTCGACGCTTAATAAAAAGATAAATCTCCAGAATTATATTTCACCCTATATAATAAATAAAAAATATAATTCAATTGTTAATAATTATTATTAATCCAAATATATATATATATATACCCTTATATTCCTGTATACACATCCATGGGTATTAACCGTACCCATTTACTCCATACCATCCAATCTCATCCTTAATAAATTAAACACCTTAATTGAAACAATTCATTTAACCATTTAATTCAAGTCACCTATTTTATAATTTCAATTAAACAGACAATGCCAGTTAAACAAACAAATTAATTTACACAACAACATAACTCAAATTCCACACAAAAACAGGAAACCATCAAAACACGTAGCCATGTAAGCACCTAAAAATAATAAAAGCAATAATGAAATCAATAAAATAAATAGTAAAATTCCAATTATATCCCTTTTAAAACTAGGGGTATTACATTCTTTCTCCCTAATAAACGGAATTCCGTCCTCGAAATTCATGAAACTCTGAATGATTTTTTTTTTGTTAAAAAAACTCATTTCTGTTCTCGTGTGGACTCAGCTCTATCAGTATAAATATATTTTTATTCATAACTCGGCAACTAACCCATGCCTCCCTAAGTATAGTTATTTATACTTTGGCAAATCAACCATGCTCCCTTTTTGTGTATTGTGTTAAACCTTGGCAAATCAACCATGCCGATAATACAACCATGTCTGTTGCAAATCAGCCATGCCGCCTTAAGGATATTTAGTTATACTTGACAAATCAACCATGCCGACAATTCAATCATGTCTTTGGCAAATAAACCATGCCATCTTAAGTCTATTTAGTTAGACTTTGGCAAATCAACCATGCCTTAATTTAACCATATACCAATTTTAAACTTAACAAAGAACTAAATCACCCATAGTCCGAGCATGCATATCAAACGCATAACATTAATTTAAAAACCAACCAATCCAGATAGACAAATTAACCATATCCTACATCAGCCGGTTCACTTGACTAGACATTCGATGTCCTGATGTACCTTATAATCATCCGAGTGCATTGAAAAGAAGTGCCGATTTTAAATCGCAATTCATTCGGGCCACACCAACAGAAACTAGTAAACCTCCGTCAGCCCCTTAAGCTCTAGTTGAGTAAAGTAATACCTCCATGAAGATCAACCCCAATATTTGCAGTTGATTTTCTTAATTTTTGTGATAACAGCTAGTGTCATTATTATACAGGCTAAAACTTCAACCGCGAACTCAATAAAGAATCGCAAATTTTGTAACATCCTTGCGATTGTTGAGAACGTCCACTTCCCTATTCCCTTCCACCAGACAGAACTTAATGCAAAGTGTGAATCACCACTTTGATGCATCTAAGTCATCTTGTAATCCCCTCTATTCATATGAACGAATATCCTACCAGTCTAAAATAAACCAGAATTGAGCTGATTTAATATATAAACTAACCAACATCCCAACCAAAATCCTGACCCTTTGTAAAAGTTAGCAATCTCTTAACAAAATCCGTGGAAATGCTTTATCATTTTCCACCTTAGTATTGAAAACATCCACAAGGATCTAATGATCTCTAATGATTCACCTTGATCACCTAATAAAGATTAGGAACGGTGTCAAAATCACTACACCCCTCTGTTTGCCGATCCTCCAAACATCTGCTTTATATTGTGAAGCATTTTTTTTTTTACCAGGATGAATAAAGAACTAAGAGTTGGAAACCGCAGTCTTTACATCCGCTCTCCAATTTGTCTATAGAAAGTACCGTTAGTCTGGTACCATTAGCTTTCGTCTACACCTATTGCTTACATCGGAGCATCATCAAAAGCTAACCCTGCAACTGTATCTATGTATCACCAGTTAGTGTTAAACTTACCGATAATAAAATCAACCGGTAATTCCATTTATCGAAAGTCAACTCATTATAACTTTTTCACACACACCGTACACTGCTTCCTTATATGGGCGGTCGTTCTCTCCTTCTTGACCTTGACACACCTTACCTCTTTAATATAGGTAGGTGTCAATTTGACTCCTTGTCTCGTTTTAATTGAATATGGAACTTTTCCCCTCCTCCATATAGTCATAAATGTCATAGCAACAAGTTATTGTTACGAAAAAATGACCCTAAAAAATTTCCATATTTTATAGTGTCCTGGTTATGAATAGACTGATGAAGATTTAGTCAGTCTACTAACCTCTCTCAGCATCATTCCAATAAGTACCTACTAGCGTGAAATCCTCCGTCCGAACCATAGTGGCATTACAGTGATCTTTATCTACCATAACCTCACGAATACCGCCACATTAAGATCCACCATTATTAGGGTGTTGTAAAAACTAATCCCTACCTAGCATAGAGCATATCAAACTAATCTTTTTAGATTATTTGACTCGTATTGACTGTTTAACTATCCTATCCTAAATAACATACCTTAATGATGTATGCCCAGGTCAAATAAATTGGCTAGAATTATGTATTTCTACCAACTCCTATGACCTTATGCCCATAACCCTAGTGCACATAGCGCAATTACTCTATGTTATTAAAACCATAATTGGCTGATCACATACTTATGTCCCCAACCAATCTATATTCCCAATCTGGACTAATTAACAAAAATGAAACACGTAATAACAAAATGAAACACGTAGATTCACACATTATAATTTAAAATATAATTCTACTTAAGACATCCTCTATTCCAGAGAAGAAAACCTCCTTTGAAGTCAAGTTGCCAAATTATTTCACAAAAGTTTATTTCGTAGTTTCGTTGGTAATCATCCAACCTTGAAATCTATCCATTAAACATAGCTTAATTGTACAATCGTTTGCCTAAGCAAATACCCAAAGGCTTAACCCTCATCCTCCTTATACGCAGAATGTAAACTGTCTATCGCGGCTCTACAAAGTAACTTAGAACGTTACAACCTAATCCCCATACGCTCTAGAATATGATATAAAATCACATCTTCGTTCTGATAAGAACTCCATCAAATTCCGACCTTCCAGAAGAGTACTTCTTAAATAACTCCCGGAGAGATAATACGAAACTTTAACTATATGTAGATTGGTTTACACTAACTCTACTAGTATCATTCACTATACTGCTGGTGAATGAGAGCACACTCGTGCGATCTTTCATCCTCAAACTTCAATATCCCTTTTCTTGGATACGCTGAAATCTCCTCCCTTAGGATCATCTTTAGACTCCTACTCTTCGTTTGTTTCCTTTTTGAGAACAACTGAAGTTGTGTTGGCCCTGATATACAGTGACCTAACACCTACACCTTAATCCTTCCGTGGCGTATACTTTCTAAGTAATGCCAACCTCAGAACTAAACCTTCGATCCCAAGTTCTGCTACTGGCAAAGAACTCGATACCGTACTCCTTTACTCCTTTGGGTCTTTATTGCTTTCGCCTTGGACCCCATCCTCCTCCAAGTGTCAACCATTCCATAACTATGGAATATAATTGACATCAGCTCCTCCTAACGAACAGTAAAGAAAGTACAACTAATCCTAATATGGCTCTAAATTTTTTTTAAAAGATGTAACGCGGAAGTCTTATAATGAAAATACTCCTAAGGACACTAGAACCTGGAGTGCTCTGATACCAACTGTGATACCCCCGAATTTCCGAATGCGGGTTGGCCAGGCCCACGCCCGATTACTCGAGGATATCAAACTAATTAACAATAAATGAACACAGAATACAATTAAGATAAATAGGAATAAATAAAACTGCTGAAAAGAAACTAAAATGATAATCCAAAAAAAAATTGGAACCTCATAATAAAATTTTATAAATAAGAAATTGTTTTGATACATCTAACTTCTCCATTTCTAATATAACTTGGGAATCCATCTGGTGGACCCCTGATAAAACCAACCCTGGAAAACCAACAACCGAAAAGAAATCCAATGTTAAGCCATCAAGAAACCTCCTACGTCGTCAGAAGAATGAGTAGCTATCTCTGCTCAGCACGAACGTGCTCTAAGACCTGGAACCATCCATTACCTGAAAAATAATAGTGGGTCAGGCCCACGAACAAGTTCTATCCTAACTACAATCCAAACAGAGACCCGATACGCAGATACATCCTAGATGTCTCAACCATATCTATATAGTCTATAAATAGATATATATATATACACACACTATAGGACTCTCACTGGACTATGATGAGGGTCTCAACCTGAATAGAAGACAACATGCAAAATGTACCTGAGTGGGCATGACTACCTAAGCCTAACTGGGTATACCTCAACCAGCATAGCCAGCTACGCATCCTACTGCATATACGCTCCCTAACCGACGATCCTGAGACTCAAGCTCATATCGCGGTACCATAAATATATATTTAAAGTCCGATCCTATCCATCCATAAGAAATCTAGTTAGTCGTTTAGCTTGTTCAGCCACACAGACTAACATAAATTATATGTATATAAATTCCTTCCAAATAATATGTAGTGTCGGTCAACTGTTCGTTGTCCAGACACGACACATAATTAGGATTTAAAATTTTTAATTAAATCTCTAACCTTCTTATTACAGAAATATAAACAACCATCCAATATGTCGTTCAACTGTTTTAGTTGATAGGACATGAAACTATGTAGGATTTAACTGTTTTAGTTAATCCATTCCGTATGTATGAATGGGTAGGAATTAGCATTGTGACCTAATCCGTCCCTCCGTATGCCACTGTCCCATACTAGTGCATACCATGCAAATGATCCGTAAATAATGCAACATTTTAAGTAATACATTAAATAAAGTCAACATAATCCACTTAGTTGATAAATACAGGGTTGAAACAGTTCATCAACTAAATATCCATAATAATAACCATGTAATTAACGAGACCAAGTTTAATTGTTCGCTAATTTACAATCTAGCGTCCATCCAGGTAATTAATAGAAAATATATAATTAATTCTTCAATTAACTCCAGGCCAACATCCATAAGATTGACAGAACCTAAGTATTAGTTTAGCAATTTAAGTCCAAACCATAATCCCAATAATTGCAGAGTAGTGCTTAATATCACAACAATTAAAATCCAAGCTTAAATCCATGTATTGCAGAAAAGAACTTAGTATTTCAACCATTAACATCCAAGGTATGCATAGATCGAACTTGATAAATAAATGACCCTAGCATGCAACCAAAGTAAGATTTATAATCAAATATAGATTCCGTTAAATTGCTAAAATTAAATTAGGTAATTAAACTCCTTCCATCCGTTAACAGTCTGCACCGTTGTATACTTTCCTACGGTTAAATCCATGAGCACAAAGACATTAATTTATTTAATGTGGCTCTAATATAGCATGATATCATGTTTAGAGTCCATACTACAATCCGTTAAATTTTTAAAACAAGATTTAGCAATTTAATCCTTCCTATCCGTTGGCAGCGTACAAAGTTGTTTATTTTTACACTGTTTATTCCATTTGCCTTATGGACCAAATTATACAATTAGAGGGATTAAAATCCATTGAAATTACTTTTAGAATTCTCATTCCAGTCCCTGAAACCATTTAGAATCCCAAACAGTGTCCAAACGCACCCAAACACAGCCTAACCAAGAGAGTTTGCTCTCAAAACCACAGAGCAGGCTCTTTGTACCATGAAGCCTGCTCTTAGAAGCATAGAGCCTGCTTTTGGCTTCCCAGAGCCGTCTCTCCCTTTCTGAGAGCCTCCTTTGTCCAGTTTTGCTTCGTTTCGCCTATCATCTTCGTCTCCGGCCATTCCCAACTATCTAAGGATGCACAGAACATAGGCCAACGGGAAAGAGAAAGAAAAGAACTTGCCTCTGTGGTTTTTGAATAAAAAACCTTGTTGCTGTCTTCCTAAATTTTTCCGGCGATCATGACTACCCTTAAAAACTCCTCTGCTTCGGTTCTCCTCCACAAATAGACCCTCTACATTCCTCCTTGGTCCAGCCTAATCCACAGCCAAAACCTTCACCAAGGTTGCTCTGTTTTGCTCACAGCCTCTTTCTCTTTTCTCTCAATATCTCTGAACGTGAATAGGGTCTGTGCTTTGTTTTTCAACCCTAAACTGCCTTAATACCATATATTTATAGGTGTATAGGAAAACCTAATTCTAATTAACTGTGGAGACGCCACCGCGAAATAACAATTAAACCAACTATATGTATAAGTCAGCGCTTAATAAAAAGATAAAACCCTAGAATTATATTCCACCCTATATAATGAATAAAAAATATAATTCAATTGTTAATAATAATTATTAATCCATATATATATATATATATATATATATACCCTTAAATTCCTGTATATACATCCATGGGTATTAACCGTGCCCATTTACTCCATACCATCCAATCCCTTCCTTAATAAATTAAACACCTTAATTGAAACAATTCATTTAACCATTTAATTCAAGTCACCTATTTTACAATTTCAATTAAATAGACAATGCCAGTTAAACAAACAAATTAATTTACACAACAACGTAATTCAAATTCCACACAAAACAGGAAAACATCAAAACACGTAGCCACGTAAGCACCTAAAAATAATAAATGAAATAATGAAATCAATAAAATAAATAGTAAAATTCCAATTATATCCCTTTTAAAACTAGGGGTATTACAATTCATTTGCTTTTGTCTAGATTTAGTGGAATTTATGCATGTCTATGTGTATGGATGAAGTTAATCTAGAGATGGTCAAAACGTAGAGCTTAATTGAACACTCTTGTAATTTATTTGCTTATTCACACTTATTTCTTGATGGATTGTACCATAACTTTAACTTACTTAGTTAAATTTCATATCTTTAGTGTAAATGTAGTGTAGTTGCTTTAAATTCATAGATAGGTGGACAATCTACTATTGTTCCTTGGTGTTCCATACTTATGAATACATTAGGTGTATGTTTCTAGATAGTTGTGTGTGCATGAATTATGGTTTCGTTGAATGAATTTTGGTCTCATTTGATAGGTTGTGCTTTCCATTTGAATTGGCGTGACAATCTATACTTATTTGCCATCCATGCCTAATTTTAATTAATGTCACACACACACACACAAGTTACAAGTTAATCTCACCATTAATATACAATTGCTAGTGTCTAGAGAAGTCAAGCTTAGTGGCGAACTTTAGTACCCCAAGTCCTCCCTTCTATATTTTTCTCTACTTTATTAATCATTGAATTTTGTTTACTTTAATTTCATTTGCATAATAGCTTAATCAATCAATCCAACCAATCTTTGATCACTCGGCCTACTAACCTTATATATTGTTTCCATTGCAACGATACCCAAAATCCCTTGGGACGATCCCTACTTATCCTAGCTATATTTTTAGTTAGAGGTAGTAGTGTGTGATACCCCTCGGATCCGAGACACGGGTTGATCAGGCCCAGGCCCAAACCCGAGGGAAATATCAACTAATTAAGTATTTTAAAAACGAACACAGTTGACAAAATGAAAAAAGAATAAATATTAAAAGCTAAAAGAACTAAAATAAAATACTTAAATCCCAATAATCCAAAACCTCCGAAAACAACTCGGGAATCCATCTCTAGTGGACCCCTAATAATAATCCAAACTGTAATAAAAATAACTGATAGAACATCTAGAAGTAAGCTATGGAGTGAAGTCCTACGTCGTGGGTAGAGTGAGTAGAAATCTCTGCTCAGCACGATCAAGTCTAAGTTTGGAATTATCATGTACCTGAAAAATAGAAGTGGGTCAAGCCTACGCGCAAGTTCTATACTACTACAATCCAAGGAGAGATCCGATACGCATATACATCCTAAACAATTCAACCATAGCTAATAGTCCGTAAATATATATATAGTCACACTAAAGGACTCTCACTGGACTATAGGCCGGTCTCAACCTGAATAGAGGTAACATGCTAAAACGCACACGAAGTGGGCATGTGTACCTAAGCCTAAACAGGGTACACCTCCAACCATCGTATCCAGCTATGCATCCCAATGCGTATACGCTCCCTAACCGTCGATCCTGAGACTCAAGCTCATATCAAGGTACCATAACAATATATTTAAAATCCATCTTGTATCCTAGTAGTGCCACTTAACTAGTCGTTGCCATGACACTACAATCAATAGGACTTAACTTTTAGTTAATCCAATTCTAAATCCCTAGTAGGTAGGTCTTGATATTTTGAAACCAAACCATCCCTAGTATACCACCGTCCCATACCGGTGTATACTATCCAACCATCCAGCAGCTGATAACACAGACACTTAAGGTAAATATCAACTAAATTCATACATCCGTCACCAACACTAACAGTTATCAGGTAAGCATCAATCAACATAGTTAAACTATATACATAAACATGCTCAGTTTAGGTTGTTCCACAAGATCTGATATAGTGACAAGATTAATTCAAAATATCATTCAACACTCAGCAGTTGATATTATAGACATTTAGAGTAAACATCAACGAAGTCCATACCTCCAATAGTTGATACTAATAGTAATAGTGCAAGCATCAAAACAGAATTACAGTATATAGACATGCTTAGTTTAGGTTATTTCACAAAATCCAGTTAATGTTAAGTTTAAAACTTAATATCAGTCACACTAACACATCCTACACATGTATAATTCAGATACATGATCATGGTATATGGTGAAACATGTTTCAGTTAACGTATCCGTTATAGGAAAAATTGCTAACACAGAGAATTAAATAGTGTAATTCTTTCAACTCTAAAACAGTGTACTTATTTGTTTAAGTTCTCTACTGTCCAAGCTAATCTAAGTAATTAGTTAATGAGCATTACTTCTGGAGCCTTAATACAACCATATACCTCATATAAATTTCCCCCATATAGTCATAAATGCATCTAAAATCACAGAATCATCCACTGTATGCAATATCTCACAGAAAAACGAAAAAATAAAAATCTGGAGCAAGGAGCCTGCTCCAACAAGTGTGGAGCTAGCTCCATTGGCCTTGGAGCTGGCTCCCACACCTTGGGAGCCGCCTCCCAACACAAGGGACCCGGCTCTCTCCAAGGGAGAGCCGACTTTCTCCCTCTCTGCCTCGTCTCCTCTTCTCCAACGTCTTTTGCATCCCTTAACCCTCACCGCTATGGATTCCAGACACCGTAACCAAACCCCAGTGTGTTCCCAGTCCATGTTTAAGTTCAGTTTACATTACATACATAGCTTTAAACAGAGATTAATGCAAGCAAACATCATGTTTTAACAGTTTTACAAAGCATAAAAACATACAGCTATCTTTCAAGTTTAGCATAACAGAAAACATTTTTAATTGATTAAATCAATCCTAGAACTGTTTAAGAATGCAAAGAACACGAAGCCTAAGGGAGAGAGTAAGGATAAAACTTGCCTTACACCGACGTCCGTCTCAATTATCCGGCAAATCCTTTGTTTGTTCTCTGTTTTCTTCCTAGCCGTCTCCAAAACTTCTCTCAACCTTACTACGTCGTAATTTTATTCTACAACCCTAAGCAAACAACTTAGGTGAATATTTATAGGCCACACTAATCCTAGGCTCTCTTAAACCCTAACTGGATTTACTCGGTCCATAGATAAATCTAGGTTAAAATCAATGCCGGCTGTAAACCTAATGTACAATTATATAACAGTCACGTTGAAAACATAATTACATTTAATTAAAACAAATCCATTTAAACAATTCAATTAAACTGTTGAACCATTAAATTTAAGTAAATTAATTCAAGTAAAACAACCAAATAATTAACTATAATTAAATCAATTAAATTAGAACAATTAAATAAGTAAATTCAATTATTAACACATATGCGTGTCAACAATTAAAAATGCAATTGAAATAATAAAATAAATACCAAGACTATCCTTTTTAAAATTAGGGGTATTACATGGTGGCTTTTACAAATTTAAAACTTGGCCACATTGCACACTCACATTCTTAGTTCAATATCTTTTGCAAACTTTTGGTGCAACCAACGGCTTTAACACACCAAGTTTTTGGCGCCGTTGCCGGGGATTTAATTGGCAACGCTGTGTTTTGGAAACAAATAGGAATTAGTACTCTTTTGATCGTGTCTTTTCTTTATTTTCTTCTTAGTTACTTATTGTGCTTGTTCTTAATTGAATAGGTGCATTGAGTGAAGGAAGTTGGGCAAAGGAGAATGGAAGAGCAAGGAAGCCAAGTGGAGCTAAGCAGGGCAAAAACACTAAAAATCTAAAAAATTGCAAAGCAAATTGCGAGGAAGTTGAAAGTTAAATTGAAGTTGCTTAAGGACCCTTTGTGAGATCTTTCTAACTCAATCTCTAGTTAAATCATCGGCCCACGTGAAGGATTATTTTTCATTTCTTAGATAGATCGCGAGCCCGCGTGGAGGCAAATTACTTTTCTTTGCATGTTGTTCAAGCATAGGAGTATGGGATCATTGTATGTAAAGATTTGTTGATTTGTTGTGGGGGTGAAGTGTTTGTTACTTGCTTATTTCTTGTTATTTATTTTGCTAGTGCATGCATGGTCGTAGGTCATTGAATCCTACTCTTGTCCCTCTTAATTTTCATCTTGAATCGGTTGTTCGTAATCTTATGGGAAGAGGTAGTTCTCATCACTCCATTTCATCAATGGAAGAGTAAAATAATGACCATGTGGAGGACCTTGGTTACATAGACCAACAAGGCATCCTCCACCCTAATGTGCATCATGAAAACATCCAAGTACCATTAGGCATACATAGACCATTCATTCCACCACAACAACAAGGCCAAATTCTATTGGGAATACCTCAACCAATCTTTGTTCCACAACCTCCTATGGTTCAAGATAACCATGATATTCGAGTAGCACCACCGGTTGTAAATCCCCCTCTTTCTTTAAGAGACCATTATGTGCCTAATGAATATAATGCACCCACTTGCATTCAATTGCCTCCATTTAGAGCACATCACTATGAAATCAAACCACAAACCATTTAAATGCTTCCTAACTATCATAGACTTCCAAGTGAAGAACCCTATAAGCATTTGGATGAGTTTCTTGAAATATGTTCTACCGTGAAATATACAGACATGCCAGAAGAAGTGTAAAGACTTAAATTTTTTCCTTTTACCCTCAAAGACAAAGCAAAATATTGGTTTAACAATCTTAGGCCTTTTTCGATAACTTCTTGGGCAGAAATGTAACAAGAGTTCTTGAAGAAATACTACCCGATTTCGAAGACCAATGCCATGAGAACTTCCATTCGTGAATTTTCTCAAGGGGATGGGAAAATGTTTCATAAGGCATGGGAAAGATTCAATGACTTGCTTAGGAAGTGCCCACATCATGACATACCTAAGTGGCAATTAGTTCAATATTTCTTTGAAAGTTTACCGGATAATCACAAGGGTATGGTTGATGCATCTATGGGTGGTTCTTATCTTGATAAGTATGAAAATGATGTGTGGCAATTGTATGAAAGTATGAGTGAAAATTCCATGCATAGATCTTTATCTTCTAAAAATGGTAGAAATCTAGGTGGAAGGAAGAATGTTGGCTTGTATGAAGTTGACAACTCCAATGATATAGCCACCGAGATGAAATCCTTATCTCAAAGGTTTGATTAATTTTTGATCAACCAAACTTCGGCGAATCAAATGTCTTCCTCCCTTAATTATGTTCATCATCGTGCAACTAATGAATCATGTATGACTTGTTCTAGTGTGTTACATTCTACTTCCAATTGTCCCCATGGACATGTACAAAATGACAACCATGAGCAAGCAAATGCCATTTTTGCTAACCAAGGGAATAATCCCTATGACAGTCATTATAATCCAAGTTGGAGGAACCATCCGAACTTTTCTTAGAAAAGCTAAGGGGAAGGCTCAAACCCTCCCCAAGGTGGTTTTCAAGGAAAGTATGTTTCGCCTCCAATGTAAAGTTAAGGTTCCCAAGGTTTTAGATCATCGTCGTTTCAATCACATGGAAACCAATTCTCTAATTCTCGTTTTCCAAATCAATCATATTCTCAAGGAAACTCTAGGAGTCCTGCTTTTGAAGAAAAAGTTTTGACTGCTTTAGGCACTGTAGAGGCAAACACTCAATTGTTTTATTCTTACTCTCAATCCATTGCTAAGCTAGAAACCCAAGTAGGGCAAATAGCTAGTACTTTAAATGCTAGAGAGAAAAGGGAAAATGCCTTTGAATGCCCCACCAAAGCAACAATGTGTTGTGGAGACTCATTCTTCATCGGAAGGTCCCACAATTGAGCATGTCAATGCGGTGACAACCTTGAGAAGTAAGAAGATTATGGACAACCAAGTAGGTATGTCCAATGAAGAGAGTGAACCGGTGCAACCAAAAGTTGACACCCGTCCTGTTTCACATTTTATTCCTCCTTCATTGCATCTGTATGATCACCATGTTCAGAAAGCATTGAAAAATGATTTGAAAGATGAATCAAAGCATGATTTGAAAAAGGACTTGAAAAATTCTTGTGTTGATGATGTTTCAGAGAAAAATTTTGAAAAAGCTTTTGAGCCAAGAGCTCCATTTCCGGATGCCTTGAAAGGATCCATTTATCTTGATAAACAAAAGAGCAAGACCAATGAAATCATTGAAATGTATAGGCAAGTGAAGATTAATCTCCCACTTTTGGATGCAATTAAGCAAATTCTGGCTTATGCCAAGTTCTTAAAAGGTCTTTGCACCCAAAAGAGGAAGAACAAAAGCTAAGCACCAAGAAAAGTGGTCTTGACCGAGCAAGTGAGTTCTATTTTACAACATAACACTCTCCCAAATTTCAAAGACCCCGGTTCACCTACTACTTCTTGCATCATTGGTGAACATGTCATCAATCGGGTTTCTAGACTTAGGAGCAAGTGTTAACCTTCTTCCATACTCGGTATATGTCAAATTGGGCTTAGGAGACTTGAAACCGACGTCGGTAGTTTTACAACTTGCCGACCGATTAATCAAAAAGCCTAGGGGTATCATTGAGGATGTTTTGATTAAAATTGATAAGTTCTTCTTCCCGGTCGATTTCGTTGTCATTGACATGGAACCGGTTCCAAATCCCAAGAGCCAAATTCTTGTTATCCTTGGCCGTCCATTCTTGGCAATTTCAAATGCCAACATCAATTGTAGGACGGGGATAATAAAAATCTCATTTGGGCATATGAAAGTGAAGTTGAACATCTTTAACCCAACCCCGAATTCAATGGACCAACATGAAGAAGTGTGTGTTGTAGAGGAGTGTGTAAACCATGAATTCAATGAAGTTAAGTCTTTACTTGATGTTGAACATTTCTATGGTCTGTCTACTAACTTAAAAGCACAGAAAGTTGCATTGAAGTCAAGTGTTCTAAGGGCATGGAAGCCCAAGAGTTGTTTTGACCAAGGACTGTCAATGTCATTTGAATCAAATCCAATGAGTTCCTTAGGGAGCAATTTGTTGGGTAGGATTCAAAAATCTATTCACCCCGTCAAGGAGGGGTTGCATAACAAAATATTTAATCCGGGTTAAAAGAGCCCAACGTCTTGCTAGAGACGTTAAAGACTAGTAAATGTTTCGTAGGGTTTACAATCCTATTCCTCCCTCATTTCTATTTTACCTTTCATTTCTTGCGTCGTCTAGATATGTTTTGGGGTTTATACACATTGATAGGAACTATGATTGAGAATGCATGCACTTTCAATCTGAAAATAGGCATTTTGTTCCTGTTCGATCGATCGATCGAACATCCCTTCCTGCATCCAATCATCCCTCTGTTCCATCGATAAAAAATTTCTTTGGATTGATCTGAAAGTTCCTAAATTGGTCCAACTTTTTCTCAGATCGATCTTCACTCCACACTTGGAAATTTTTTTGAGATCCATAAAAAAGGCCTCTCTATGCATCGTTCGAACTTGTCTGCAGGTTTTCACCTATTCAATCGATCAAAGTATCTTTTAGATCGATCTTGCCTTGATTGATCTGTACTCACTCTGTTGAATTTTAATTTAGTAAAAATCCAAAAATATTTTGAATTTTTAGTTTATTTCATTTTATTCTCAAAAATTTCAAAAATATTTCTAATTTTAGGAAATTTTTCAAAAATCTAAAAATATTTTCATTTTATCTTATTTATTTTTATTTTTATTTTTATTTTTTGTTTTTATTTTTATTTTTATCTTAAAAATATTTTCAAAAATTCCAAAAGATTTTTATTAATTTTATTTATCAAAAATTTCAAAAAATATTTTCTTTTTAATTCAATTTTATTTAAAAACTTTCTAAAAATCCAAAAAATATTTTCAATTTTCAAAAATCCAAAAATTTCCAAAAAATACTTTGTCATTTGAAGCATAGATCGATCTGTGTTTTTTCAAGATTGATTTATGTTCGATCGATCTGAGATTTTTCCAGATCGATCGAACTTGTCGGGACCAGTTTTTAAAATAAAACCCTAGGGTCATTTTAATCGATTGATAAATCGATTTCAGACCCTCATCTCTCGCCGGTGCAACACCTTTTATTCCCAACCTCCGGCGAACTCTCTGGCAAGCTTCCAAGGCTTCGAATCTTCCATCCCCATCTCAGATCTCCCATTCCTTTCTCTCCCGATCCACTTCTCTCCCGTTTGGGTATGTTAAGTTGTAATTTTGGGTTTTGAGTTTCAATCGTATATTTTTGATGTTGCTATGTTAGATATGAGCTTCCCATGTTTGATTCTTGCCATTTTTGAGTTGATGAAGCATGTGTATATATGTGTATATATATGTATCTAGATTTCTGTATATATTTGATTCCGAATGTGATTTTGGGGTTCACGTGCCAAGACAAGTGACCAATATTGTGTTGCTGTTATGTGAGAAGGCCCCACAAGCTTGCTTGGGTGCCCCTGTGCCATCCACGTCACAGATCTGTGACTGTTCGCATTTTTTTTGCAGAGTTCGATCGATCTCTATTTTTCTTAGATCGATTTAAGAGAGATTGATCTCACTTAAGTCCAGATCGATCCAACTTGGATCGATCTCATCTTTTCTAGATCGTTAAAACCTCATAGATTTGCCTATACACTTCACACACCATCTTTTATGTTCCATACTATCTTATTTATGCCCAATGCCTATGTTTTCCACATTGGATACATTCTATACTTATATTGTTTAGCATGTTTCACTTTGTCACTATTTATTTGGCTGCGTCATCACTTGCATAGATTCATGATTATTATTCTGAATTGTCTATCTTATTTGACATATATGTTTTTATATATTGTGCTTTAATTCTTTATGCCGGTACTAACTTATATTGTAAGTGTTTTTCTTTCTGTTTTTGCAGGCCATGGCTAGGGTAAAGACTGTTGCCCGTAGGCATTATCCACGCCGAGTGAGGCAGCGAGTAGAGGAGTAGGCAGGACCATCTCATGTTTAGACCCCATTCCGGAGCCAGCTCCAGAACAGGTTGATGAGGCTGAGCAGCCAGAGCAGTTAGAGGCAGATCTAGCTCAGTCCCCATCAGCCGACTCTAGACTACAGTCTTCAGCTTCTACATCATCTTCTTCAGCTGAGACTGCGCATATACCTTCTCCCTCACCACCACCGGCACAGCCAGGCCAGGACCGCGACAGACCTATCAGGAGATACTCACACCTTGAGGTGGCGCATGAGTCAGTATTTGATATTGTTTTCTTCTCCCGATATCTCCTGACCCGGTCAGCTTACGATGATATTGATCGGAGGGGCATTTTAGCTATTTTGGCCCCAGTCACTTATCCAGTTTACCCGCAGCTTGTTCGGTTGTTCTACTAGAACCTTCGGCCGGCGCCGAGTAACCTGTCAGAGCTGCACACTACTATTGATGGCCACCCCATCTAGATCACAGTTGATATTCTTGCCTGAGCTTCTCGGTGCCCGCATGTCTGCCCTTTTGATGTTCATTATCCTCTCTTGGAGTGGAGGCCTTCTTACGCGGACATAGCCATGGCACTGACTAGCCACTATGCAGATGGCGAGACTTTCGCCACCCGGACTTATTTGCTCGATGACCTTTGGTTCTACGATTTGGTACTATTCTAAAATGTATTTATGGCGGGCCATAAGATCCAGAGGTGTTCAGACTTTTTGGTTGCTTTATATGCATTCTATACAGGCCACTGGTATCTATGCCGGTACTCTACTAAAGTGTTATGATGAGATTGTACTCGACTTACATCAGCAAGGCCAAGCCTAGGCGGGCCACTTTCCTCCCATTTGGCCATTTTATCACTCAGATCCTCTGAGATTTGCGCTGTCCTTTCCACTCAGATGAGTATCCAAAGACAGGAGCTTGCCATTATGGCAAGAAGGAGTGGAATAAGAGCTACAATGCTCTTATCAAGAGTTTGGTGGAGGACGCTGTTCTAGCAGTTGAGGAGCTTGAGGAGGAGGAGATAGCAGCAACAGACAATCCAGCAGATGCACCGGCGACTGCCGTACATATAGAGATCGATCTGGACTAGGAGCCTCCTACAGAAGAGTTACCACATCATTCTTCAGCGGGATTGTAATACCCCTAATTTTAAAATAATATTTTTGGTATTTACTTGAGTTTTTATTTGCATTTGTTTTTAGTTATTTAATTGTTTTTGTTACTTGAATGAATTGATTGGCTTAATTGTTTCATTTGATTTAATTAATTATTTGAATTCTTTGGATTACTTGAATTAAATTATTGGTTTAATTGTTTTATTGGATTTAATTAAATTATTTGAATTCTTTGACTTATTTAAATTAAATTAATTGCTTATTAATATGTAACTTGTTTTAATTACTTTAATTAGTTAATTGAGTCATTTAGTTAATTCACGTATAGGTGAGCCGCCGTAGGTTAGAACTGAGATAGTTTTATGGGCCGATTAGGATGGGGATTAGGGCTTAGTCTCTGATTATTCATGGACTAGGGTAGTAATATACACCTATAAATATAAAGCAATACATGGTTTAGGGTTTAGGGAACAAACACGTAAAGTTGTAAACCACAAACAGAGCCTCTAATCTTGTAGTGAAAACCAGAGAGATACGGAGAGAGCCAGAGTGGGAATTTGGGTGGTTCACAAAGTAGAGTTAAGGAGGGAAGTTTGATGTGTGTTACTAAACTGCAATAGGATCATCAAGGGTGGTTTAACACAACTAATGTTGCTGGAGAAGATAGAGACAATAGTTAGAGCTTTTTATCCAAAGTTTCAAAGGCAAGTCTCTGTTCTTCTCTTTCCCATGAATCTGTGTTCTGTGCATGCTTAGTTAGACTCCAGGAATTATACTAAGTTTTAATTACATCGTTTATGCATGTTAAATCAATTTCAAGCATCATTGAATTATAATCTGTTTCTCAGTTTTTACAAGTTCAGTTTTTATATGGTTATCGTTGCTTTAAACATTGATCTGTAATTCAATTCATAGATGTATAACTCTATCTTGTGATCAATCTGGGATGAGGATGGGACCTTAAAACATGTAATATAACTAAATTTAAGGACTGGAAACCACCGGAGTCAGAGAAGACAACAGAAGAACAGACGTTTTCCTTGAAGTGGATAAGGCTCTCCTTAAAGTGGAGAAGGCTCTCCTTGAAATGGATAAGGCTCTTTTGTTTTCAGAGCCTTCTCTTTCTCCTTTAATACGTAAAACTGATAAATTGAGGTCTGTTTGGTTAAGCTGGATTTTTCTAAGGCTGTCTATATGCTACTGAATAATGTAATTCACTGCTTAAGACTTATAAAATTATTGGGAAGCAAGCCTACATTTAGATATTGAGGTTGGGATTAATCTAAGCTTAAACAGAGAGTTTGTAGGTGAAGGATTGGAGAATTAACTTCTATTGCTTACTGTTTTTGAAACTTTGATTTCTCTACAAAATCTTAAATTAAGAATCATGTTTTCAGCTGTGATTTAGGCATATAGTAATTTGATTATGTGTATGCTTAAATGGAGTTAACTGGTGTTTAAATCGGCTATACATAGCACCAGTATGGTACTGTTTGGAAAGGTAGATTGTGTAATCTTATTTTATAAATTTAAAGGACTGGGATTTGGATTTTAACTCTGTTAGTGGATGCATGATTTAGTTTTCCACATGTGAAATTGTATTTGTGCTTAATTTGGAATGTAGTTGATAACTATTTATACTGTTTTTGGTCAACTATGGTAAATGGAGGATTTAAATGCTATGACTCATATTAGCAATTTAAATGGTTCGAATGTGATGTTTAGGTTCTGTAATGAATGTCTAATGTCATGTTATATGTATTAAACTGTATTTATGCATATCCTGGATAATGGTTGATGGATAACAATTATTGTCTTTACAATTATGTTGTTTGGAAGATTGTGTGCACCGGTATGGGACGGTGGCATACTAGGGATGGATTAGTAAAACACTAAATCCTACCTATTTTGGAATGAGTTGGATTAACTATAAAAAGTTAAGTCTTACTTATATGGATGTGTAATACCCCTAATTTCAAAAGGATAGTCCTGGTATTTAATTTATTCTTTTAATTGAATTTTCAATTATTTAATTGTTTATTTGACATATTTGTTATTTGTACTTGTTTAAATTGTAAATGTTTGTTACTTGAATTATGACTTGTTTTATTGTTGTTTGTACTTCTTTATTTTTGGTATAAGTGGTTTAATTGCGTTGTTTTAATTTTTGGTTTAATTGTTTAACTAATTGTTTTTTTTTTAAATAATTATTATTATTATTATTTTTTTGATTTAATTAGTTGTTGTAATTATTGATTAATGGTAGGCATTTATTTAATTAAATTTAGTTAGTGTGCACGTGATTGTATTGCATGCATATAGGTTTTTGTATTGGGTTTTCAGTTCAGCCGTCGTAGTTTTAACCTAGTTTTTCTATGGGCCGTGTAGATTATGTTTAGGGTTTAATTGAACCTAAGGTTAATGGCCTATAAATATTCAAGTAATTTTCTGACTAGGGTTTTAGAAAAAACTGTTATGATATAGTAAGGGATGAGGGAATTGGAGACGGCTGGGAAGGAAAACAGAGAGCTAACAGAGAGAGTTTCGCCGGAAAACTGAGACGAACGTCGGTGTAAGGCAAGTTCTATCCTTACTCTCTCCCTTAGGTTTCGTGTTCTTTGCATTCCTAAATAATTCCAGGATTGATTTAATCAATAAAAACATTATCTGTTTATACTAGAACTTGAATTATCACAGTATGTGTGTTTGCTTGCAAAACTTGCTAAAACGTGATGTTGCTTGCAAAATTCTCTGTTTAAACCTATGAATGGAATGTAATTAAGACTTAGACATGGATTCGGAACACTCTGGGATTGGATAACAACTTCTGGAAATCATAGCAGTAGGTACAGAAGGTGCAACGGGCGTCGGAATCAGAGAAGAAGGAGCAGAGAGGGAGAGAGCCGGTTCTCCCTTGGAGAGAGCCGGCTCCTTTGTGTTTGGAGGCGGCTCCCAAAATGTGGAGCCGGCTCCAAGGTCTAAAGGAGGCGGCTCCACATTTTGGGAGACGTCTCCTTTGGTGAATTTTGTTTTCTTTTCGTTCTCTGTAAGTTTTTCATGCAGCAGAGTGATTTTTGGGATTTTTGGATGAGTTTAGGTCTGAGTGTGGAAGGTTTAAATGAGGTTCATGGCTGTGTTAAGGTTCCAAGAGGTGTATTAATAAACTAAATACCTAGGTAGCTTGGACAGTGGATGGTTTAAACAAATTAACGCAATGCTTAGAGTTAGAAGATTTAAATTGCTTAATCAGTTATGTTAGTAAATTTTTCTGGAATGAACAATATTTTTGGAACATGTTTCACCATGTATCATGATCAGTTGCTGAATTATATCTGTTTTGGAAGAGTTAGTGTTCAATAATATTAAGATTCAGACAACTTAGCACTACTGGATTCTGGGAAATACCATGGATTAAGCATGTATATATACATACTGTAATTCTGTCTTGGTACTTGCATTAATACTATTAGTATCAACTGTTGGAGGAATGGACTTTGTTAATGGTTACTTTAAATGTCTGTAATATTAACTGCTGAGTTTTGAATGATAATTGGAAATAATCTTATCATTATATCTGATTGAATGAAACAATCTAAACTGAGTAAGTTTGTGTTTATACAGTAACTATAATTCTTGATACTTACATTATGTCTGTTAGTATCAGTATTGGATATAAAACTGAATCTATTTATGTATATATCTGATTCTTTTTATTGATGCTTACACTGTGCCTGTTAGTATCAGTAATGGAAATATGGATTTAGCTGATGTTTACTTTAATTGTTGATGTTATCAATTGCTGGATGATTGGATAGTATACACCTGTATGGGACGGTGGTATGCTAGGGATGGTTTGGTTTCAAAATACCAAAACCTACCTACTCTGGATTAAGAATTGGATTAACTAAAGGTTAAGTCCTATTAATTGTAGTGTCATGGCAACGACTAGTTGAGCGGCACTACTAAGATTCGGGATGGACTTTAAATATATTGTTATGGTACCTCGATATGAGCTTGAGTCTCAGGATTGACGGTTAGGAAGCGTATATGCATTGGGATGCATAGCTGGATACGATGGTTAGAGGTGTACCCTGTTTAGGTATAGGTACATATGCCCACTTCGTGTGCGTTTTAGCATGTTACCTCTACTCAGGTTGAGACCGGCCTGTAGTCCAGTGAGAGTCCTTTAGTGTGACTATATATATATTTATGGACTAATAGCTATTGTCGAATTGTTTAGGATGTACATGCGTATTAGGCCTCTGTTTGGATTGTAGTAGTATAGAACTTGCGCGTGGGCCTGACCCACTTCTATTTTTTAGGTACACGACAGTTCCAGGCTTAGACGTGTTCGTGCTGAGCAGAGGTCTCTATTCACTCTTCCGACGATGTAGGATTCTCTCCATAGTTTTATTTCTGGACGTTTATTACAGTTGTTTTATCTTCCGGTTGGATGTTTAATAAGGGTCCACTAGAGATAGATTCCCGAGTTGTAAACTGATGTAGTTTTGGAGTTTGGGTTATCAGATTCTAAGTATTTAATTATAAAGGATTTTACTTTTAGTTTCTTCCAGCTTAAACTTTATTTATTAAATTCATTTTGTATTCCGTGTTCATTATAAAATATTAATTGTTAAATATTCCCTCGGGTTTGGGCCTGGGCCTGATCAACCCGTGTCTCGGATCCGAGGGGTATCACAGTTGGTATCAGAGCACTCCAGGTTCAAGTGTCTCTAGGATTCTATCGTATAAGACTTCCGCGTAGCGTTTTCTCTTGAATAGAGCTTAAGTTTAGGATTCATTGAATTCCTTCACGGTTCGTTTAGAAAGTACTGATGTCAAATGTATTCTGTAATTGCAGAATGTTTGGCACTAGGAAGAGGATAAGGGCCGCGATGAAAGCAAAAAAGGGCCCAAGGCCAAGGAAGGTTACTCCGGTAATTCCCCTACGAAGGCCGACCAAGAAGGTGAAATTGGAGACTAGGGAGTTGATTCCAATAGGAGTTGCATCAGAGTACAAGTCAAGGAATGTTTCTTGTGTGCGGGATTAGCCACCATACTGTGGACCTAACACAACTTCGGTGGTGCTCAAAGCTGAGCCAAGCGGAGAGGAAGACCCCGAAGAAGATCAGGATGGAGGAGATACCGGAGCATCCAAGATGGAGGGCACCAGAGGTCAAGGATGACTGCTCTTTTAAGAGTACTTTTAATTACTAGTAAAAGAGGAGGTATTAGTAAAAGTGTGGTACGGATATAATCACATACATTAGGATTATGTTAAAATACCTTACGGTTATTGGTTTGGCGGTTTTGGTTTGAAAAAGTTCTTAATAAAGTGAACTCACAGTTTTGGTTATTTTATTTTGTTTTGTGATGGCATATGTGTCAGTTATACACATATGGTTTTATTAAGCTGTATTAGAATGTGTATGTTGGGCTCATAAATGTTTATCACAGAGGAGTGATTGGTTTTGCTCAGGCTAACAAATAATTGCTTGTGGTACATTATGTTGAGGCAGGAAGATTACCAAGGAGTTTATAAACGAACTTGTGTAAGTTGATATGGTAGGAAGGAGGAATTCCCAAGGTAAAATGCTAGTCTAAAAATGGGAAGATTATGTAGTATTTTTGTTTACTTATTATGTTCTGCTTTACGGCGTATTAAAAAATAGGAAATTTTCATAGATCAGTTGGTGATACATTTATATAATAGACCTTAGGATATTTGTTTTAGGCAATACTGCCATATAGGATGGACCCGTGACACTAGATATTGGTAGACTCAGATTTCTAGCAAATCCTTTGGTCTTGGATAGGCATACTTATGCCATGATACTTGGGATGGATTGGTTACCACTGCCAGGCTCAAGTAATTCATTTTGAAAAGGTCTATTGTGTTCACCATACTTGGTCAGGATATTTACGTTGTCATTATGCCATATTCTAGTAAGGTCACTAGCACCTATTTGTTTCATGTGGAGGAGGAAACAGAGGAGGGAACTACTGTATCATTAGATAGTGCACCGATTGTACAGGATTTTTCGAATGTTTTTTTTGGAGATTCCAGGGATGCCACCTAGCCGAGAGATCAACTTTGTGATAGACTTAACTCCAGGCACTACGCTTATTACTAGGGCACCGTATAGGATGGCACCAGTGGAGATGCGCGAGCTGAGGGTTAGATTCAGCAGCTACTCAGCCAGGGTTTCATTCACAGGAGTACTTCACCCTGGGGAACTGGGAGGAATATTTGCCACTTGTGGAATTTGCTTATAACAATAGTTTCCAGAAGACTATTGGGATAGCACCTTTTGAGGCGTTATCTTCCGGTTGGATGTTTAATAGGGGTCCACTAAAGATGGATTCCCGAGTTGTAAACTGATGGAGTTTTGGAGTTTGGGTTATCAGATTCTAAGTATTTAATTATAAAGGATTTTACTTTTAGTTTCTTCCAGCTTAAACTTTATTTATTAAATTCATTTTGTATTCCGTGTTCATTATAAAATATTAATTGTTAGATATTCCCTCGGGTTTGGGCCTGGGCCTGATCAACCCGTGTCTCGGATCCGAGGGGTATCACAGGATGTCTATGCACCGGTATGGGACGGTGGCATATTAGGGACTGCTCAGTTCATAACACTGAGACCTACCTATATTGGGGATGGATTAGTTCAAACACTAAGTGCTACCTATATTGAAATAAGATGGATTAACTATAAAAGTTAAGTCCTACTAATAACTAGGTGTCAGGTCATTAAACCTTTTGAATGGCACACTTGGAACGGACTTTATATATTTATGTTATGGTACTATGGTATGAGCTTGAGTTTCATGACAATGGTTAGGGTGCGTATATCGCCTAGGATGGATAGCTAGATAGTAGTGCTGTTCCCTGGTAGGTCTAGGTATATATGACCATGTAATGTGCGATTTGTATGGTATCTCTACTCAGGCTGAGACAGACCTATTGGACTAGTGAGCGTCCTATAGTGTGTATTATATACATATATGGACTACTCTAGATATTGTTGAGTCTATCTAGGATGTATCTGCATATCGGATTCTTATTTGGATCATAGTAGAATAGGACTTGCATGTGGTCTTGACCCACTCTTTTATTTTCCAACTGCTCGCCAGTGCCAGGGTTAGAGCTTGATCATGCAGAGCAGATACAGACTTCCATTCCCCCGACTACGTAGGACTGCTTCCTTATTAGTTTGGATTTTGATTACAGTTATTGTATTTTACAGTTGGGATTTTTATTAGGGGTCCTCTAGATGGATTCCCGAGTTGTTAAATAATTGGAGGTTTTGGATTAATGAATTTTAATGATTATACTTTGACGATTTTTCAATTAGAGTTATTTTCAGCCATTTATTATTTATTTCTTATTATTTCAATTTGTATTCTGTGTTTGTTAAATATTAATTGTTTGATATTCCCTCGGGTTTGGGCCTGGGCCTGATCAACCCGTGTCTCGGATCCGAGGGGTATCATAGGGATCACCATTACATTTCCAGGAGTAGGCTTAGGATGCATATCATTTTCCTAATCCAGTGGTACCTGAGGCTCCAGCACCGATACACGGCTTTGGAGAGCGTATCCAGGCCTTGGAGGACGCAGTTGTCTCTCTTCGGTCAGATGTGGCATCTCTCCTCTCCGATGTCTTGACTGCGCTGCAGGGCATATCCAGAGATATCTGGGGATCACGCCCCACTCACTCTACCTCATTTGCCTGATCTCTATTCCTCTCTTTCATTATTCCATTATATCTGTGATACATTACTGTTTTTTTTTTTTTTTTTTTTTTTTTTTTTTTTTTTTTGATACTGTTGTGATATTTTTGCGGCCAGTCTGTTGGCCCTATTACTGTGATGTACCATGTCCTGTTTTTATTTTCCTATTTTATGCATGATCTTTTGGATGTCATATTCTTCTATTGATATATCTGTCTGTGACTGACTCCATTATCAGGTGCATCCCAGTGACTTCAGTGAGAGAGTGCTGCCCGAATTTTTCAGGATCACCATTTTCCTCTCTCATTAGTTCATTTCTTATCCTATTTACACTTGCATGTCCACTGTGCACTGTTATTATCCCTTTTTATTATTTGATGAGTTTTATACCAGTGCTATCTTTTCAGAACCACAGTGAATCCTAAGTTTGGGGAGGTTATACCACCCACTTTGGATACTTCTGTCCCAGCCATTCCTTACCATAGCCGCACTGGTATACTCTTTCCTTTATTCTCTTTGCACATTGAGGACACTATACCATTTAAGTTTGCGGGTAATGGGTATTATTTACAGTATTTGTGTTCAATTTAAAATTTTGAGCATGACTTGTGTATTTGAGGGATTTCTATGATTGGTCCATAACTAGTTATTATTTTGATCTTTTGCTTAGAATTTCTATGATTACATGACTTGAGAGTCCAATACTCCTTGTATGTCTTGTGGATGCCATTTAGGAGTAAATTTTTTGAAAGATTGATATCTTGCTTGCATTTGTGGTCTACATCATCCTGATTTTGTGATTGTTTTGAGATTCACTCTAGGATTCTACACTAGCACATGTACACACTAGCATTCATTTGTGGGGCACATGCTTTGTTGATTATTGAATTGGTTATATCCCAATTGGGCTAGTAGTGCATTGAAAGCTTTCAACTTAATAAAAGTGGATAATAAACCCTTTTCATTAAGTAGCCGGGATTCTAGCCTCATCAAGCACTGAATTTCTCGCACCGAAAGGTGGAGGGCCCAAACTCTAGGTTAATAATTGAACTTACTAAAAAAAAAAAAAAAACAATAAAAAAGTGAGAACTTCTCCCAAAAGGTGAGAAGTGGGAAATGATTAGATGGAGGTTGTTTTGATTTGTAGCCTAGTTGATTTGAGCTTATAAGTCCTTAGGGGTGTTTCAACACCTAGTGCCCTAAAGCCGTCTGGTTTGGGAGTCATTGACCTAACGCTCAATCTTATGGATTGCTAGAAAGCTTAATGATCAACACATTGCACTATACTTCCATCTTTTATCCTTAGGGATAAAAAAAATAAAAAAATAAAAATTGAGTGAAAAGAATTAGCGTATCTAGATGAATAAAGCTTTAATAAAATGTCAACTCTTTGCCTTGATGATCGGTATTAGATTTGTGTGCTAGTTTGAGGGTAAGGATGTGATCATTTCTTTAGTTGTCTTAAATAGCAACATATTTGATGTCGGTCTACTCAAAAAGGATTCTAGTGTTGTTTTAATTTGCATGATTATTTTTTTAATGTGTGGAGGACCATACTTACTTGCTTGATGTTGAAATTTTGGGAGATTGTTTGGAAATGGTTGAAAAATTGCATACTTGAGGTAGTTTTCTCCCAATGCTTATTTTCAATTTTAGTGCCTCTTTAATGAGAATGAGCTTAATGTTTGTGGGTATCATTTCTGGAAACCCTCACGAGACTTCACTCGTCCACTAGGGGTAACCTAGGTGTTTAAAAGGCTTATTGCATATGCTAAATACAATCGTGTTCCCTATGAATGTGGCGTTATCCATTTATTGCTTTCTAGTTCGTAGTTATTTAGTTGTTCATTTCATTCCTTTACTTTGTAGTTCATTGCTAGGGACTAGCAATATTTAAGTTTAGGGGTGTGATGAGCCCTGAAAAGTGCGCATTTAAACCCCTTAAGCTAAGGTATTCTAAGACCTTTATCTATCTTACTTTCCCGTTTTATTCTAATTTCGTGTTATTGCCTTTTTCAGGTGCTTATCCCAAAAATAAGTCAATTCAGCCAAATAAGAGCATTAAAGGAGTTAACTCAAGCTGAATGGAAGAACGGAGCATAGTGGAAGCAAAATGAAGCAAAGTGTGGAAATTCAGCATGTTCGATTGATCTCAGCATTTCTTCGATCGATCAAAAGTTCATCGATCTAAACAGTTCAAGATGGATCCAAGCCCTTGTCCTTATCCAAAAGAATCCAACAAGTTCGATCGATCCAACATTTCCCAGATCGATCGAAATGATTCGATCTTATCCATACCTACCACTTTTGTCTTCTTCCCAAAAATATGTCTAAGATTTGTCTTTATTCAAAAAGGCGCCGCCAAGGAAGATCGATCTTTGCAGCATTCGATAGATCTTAGCCATATTAGATCGATCTCAACACAGTTTGATCAATCAAACTTCCTCAAGTCCAAAAAAAAATAGATTCCAGCTCATTAAAAGTTAGCTCATGGTGCAATCATTGGAGGGACCTAGGTGTACGAGCCCAAACCATTGGGTGTACACTTGACCTACCTATATAAGGATTTTGAGTGATTTTTACATCATAACTTGTAACATTCAACATATTTCTTATCTTGGAGAGGAGGCTAGAGATTATAGAGCTTTATACATCTTAGGAGTTCTTCTATTCTTCTAGGGTTTCCATCAAGAAGGAGGTCATTCCTACCATGGAGAGAGCCCTTGAGGGTTGGATGACTACTTCAATGAGTAGCTAGACATCTACTTGGGGCTACAGTAGCCCCTAAGTTTGCTTCCTAGGCTTAGTTCTTTGTATATTTTTGGGAATTATTTGTAACAATGTTTTGATCTTGGATTTATATATATATCTTGTGGTTTCTACTTGATGTGTATGGATTAATGCTTTCAATTGATTATCTACTTCTAACCATATGTCTATGTATACTAGAATGGATGATTCATGTGTTTTTCTTTAAATTTAGTGAAATTTATGCATTTCTATGTATGGATGATGTTAATCTAGAGATAGTCAAAACATAAAGCTTAATTGAACACTCTTGCAATTTATTTGATGGTTCACTCTTGTTTCTTGATGGATTGTACCACAACTTTAGCTTACTTAGTTAAATTTCATGTATTTAGTGTAGATGTAGTGTAGTTGTTTTAAATTCATAGGTAGGTGGACAATCTACTCTTGTTCCTTGGTGTTCCATACTTATGAATGCATTAGGTGTATGTTTCTAGATAGGTGTGTGTGCATAAATTGTAGTTTCATTGAATGGATTTTGGTCTCATTTGATAGGTTGTGCTTTCCATTTGATTTGGCTTGACAATCTATGCTTATTTGCCATCCATGCCTAGTTTCAATTAATGTCACACACACACACACACAAGTTACAAGTCAATCTCCCCATTAATATACAATTGCTAGTGTCTAGAGAAGTCAAGCTTGGTGGTGAACTCTAGTACCCCAAGTTCTCCCCTCTATATCTTTCTCTACTTTATTAATCATTGAATTTTGTTTACTTTAATTTCATTTGCATAATAGCTTAATCAATTAATCCAACCAATCTTTGATCACTCAACCTACTAACCCTATATGTTATTTCCATTGCAATGGTACCCACAATCCCTTGGGACGATCCCTACTCACCCTATCTATATTTTTAGTTAGAGGTAGTGGTGGCTTTTACAAATTTAAAACTTGGCCACATTGCACACTCACACTATTAGTTCAACATCTTTTGCAAACTTTTGGTGCATCGGTATGGCACACACCAAGTTGGAGTTTGAAAAGTCTGCATGTGGATTAAGGAATAGTAAGGAATAAATGCAAGTATGGACTATAAGCCGCACATTTGCTGTATTTTACTGATTAATGAACTACAGGGATGATATGATTTGAAAATAGGCTTGAATAAGCTTGCTATGCATTTGAGGCACTGATTTGAGAAGTTTGTGGGTAGCTTTACAGGAAACCCTCACGAGACTGTAACTCGTCCATTAGGGGAAACCTAAGGGTTTAAAAGCTTGTTGCATAAGCTAAATGCAACTGTGATTCCCACGAAAGCAGCTTTTTAATCCTGTATTGCTAAGGGACTAGCAATATGTTAGTTTGGGGGTGTGATGAGCGCTGAATATATGCATATTCGAGCCCCTAAATACATATATGTTAAGGCCTAAAGTGATATTTCTATCCATAATTAGACTAATTTATGTTTAATGTATGTTTGTAGGTACTTTCCTAGATAAATGGTTAAAACTGGGACTTTATGATGATATCGAACCTTATAGAGTCATTGTCAGTCATTCAGAGCAAGCTGAGAGCTTAAATGGTGAAATTTGAAGCAATTCAAGCCCCCGAGCTTGAGCCCAAGTGTTGAGGCTCGAGCATCACAACAAAGAAGAGAAGAAAAGTCAACAAGGCCCAAATGCTCGAGCCTTGTACCTTAGGGCTCGAGCCTTACTATAGGGTGCTCGAGCCTTAACCCTCAAGCTCGAGCATGAGGCGTCAAAAATTAAAGAGTTGATTTAATTAAAAGCTATGCTCCCAGGTCTCGTGCCTCACCTCTAGGATTGAGCACCATTCATTAAGGATCGAGCATTATCCACTGATGCTTGAGCCTTGAGCCCCAAATGCTCGAGCCTGGTACCTAGTGCTCGAGCCCATGAAGCTTGGATCGAGCAATGTTAAAAGAGTTCAACCCCAAAAATATTCTAAATGTTGAAGAAAAAGACGCTTCGGAAAATAGTTGAAGAAAATTGGCTAAATGTCAAAGTGAAGATCGAACACCATTTATGGAAGCTCGAGCATCAATCCAGAGAGGCTCGAGCCTTGTTCCTTATGCTCGAGCATGAACCCTAAAACTCGAGATTCTGTTCCTGAAGCTCAAGCCTTTTATGACATGTCAGATTAAAAGTTGCGGGATTACTCTGTTTACCAACCGTATCTCATCCCAGTTGGGCAGAAGACCTAAAAGTCCTCCAAATACTTATTTTCTTCTATAAAAGAAGGCGTAAGCCTTGATAGAAGAGGTCTAAAATTTTAATCTCTTTTGACGGTGTTATTCAGAAGGCTGAAGGTGTGGTTGCTTTTAGGGATCCTACATCCTTAGAAGTGAAGATTCTAATAAGAGAAGTGCCATCCGTGACGATGGAAATGAACTCAACACAGATAATATCCAGCCTCGTCATGAGTAGCTAATTCCTCTCTTAGGGCACTGATGTAACCCAACCTAATATTATGGTTTGATTGTTTTAACTCTGGGATTATTTTAATATGTGATTATTTTCTTGATTATATGACTATTAGCACTTGAGGCAACTCAAGTGGTTTTCACGCTTTGATAGATTATGAACTGTTATTCCCTTCTCTTAGATGTAATAGTTTATTCTCTATCCTCAACCTATCTTGTTGTGCGGTATCTGGCAGAGTCCTGCCGGATACAAGAATAGAGGTTATATAATGGTACTTTTATGTTTTTTACAAAAGAATATTTTCATAATCTATGCTTAGGAAAGGTGGTTCATTCGCAAAGTAGTTAAAGTAGGTAGAGTAGGTAGGCAGATAGTCCACGCTAAATGCAGATAGGTTATAGTTAGCTAATCTTGTAAAACATCTTTCTTTAAAACCCGAGTTGAACGAATGTTATTTAGTTCAATTCTTTTGAAAAATATCATTGTTAACCATAATATGATGGTTGTAGTGAAGTTAAAGCCCTAAGACTCTCTCTCTCTCTGATCATTTAAATTAGTTTAATTTGTTCTAGTTAAATATTTTGTTATAATTTTAGTTTGTTAAATCGTGACAACCAACAAACTTTCTAACCAAGTAACCTGTAAACCGTAAAACGAAATTAAAGACACTGCAAATCTCATCTCCTTGTGGGTTCGACATCTTCCTTACATAGAGCTATCCTACACGATATCGTTCTATTACGAGTGGTTAATTTATTATTGCGAGATACACGAACAAATTATTCTCGCATCTAACAACTTCACAACTTCCTTCAAAACCACTTCCTTCATATTAGGATTCAATCTTCTTTCCCGAGATGTTTGGGAATCCTCCTCCAAATGAATCTGATGCATGCAAATTGTGAGGCTAATTCCTTTTAAATCTGCCACACTCCACCCATTAGCCTCTTTATTTTGCTCAAGAACTTTTAAGGGACTAATTTCTTGGGAACTTATAAGATTAGAAGCAATGATCATCGGGAGGGTGTCATTTAAACCCAAGAAAACATACTTAAGCTTGTCCAGAAGTGGCTTAAGCTCAAGCTTAGGTGGAGACTCTAAGGAAGGAATAGGCGGAGTACTAGAAAGTGGAGGAAGAGACTCAAGTCTAGATTTCTATGGAGGAAAATCTGTGTTATGAGTGGAGTTGAGCAAAGAATTCACTTCAGCGATCAAAGATTCGATATCAAAATCTTCATAATTGAAGTGATTCAGACAAGCTTGTAAAGGATTCTTGGATAAAATAGTTAGGAGTGATTCCTCAACCAACTCATCAATAACATCAAGGAAGAAACATTCACTATCATCGTGGGGATGATGAATAGCATTGAAGATGTTCAACTTGACTTTCATATTTCTAAAAGATAAATCCATGACTCTAGTCCTGTAGTGTGATACCCCTCGATTCTAGAGCTACGGGTGATCAAGTCCGAGCACAGATCCAAAGGATACCAAACAATTAAGTATATAATCAAGCATGAGAATAAAAGAAATAAAGAATAAACAATTAAGCTGAAAAGAATCTAAATAATAATCCTTGAAATTCTAATTATCTAATCCAATAATTCCAAAACCTCCAATATTATTAGAACTCAGGAATCCATCTTTTGAACCCTTAATAATATCACAACTGCAAAATAAATAACTGAACTGAAAGAAATTCCAAAACTAAAATATAAAGAAGAGTCTTACGTAGTCGGAAGAGTGAATGACTGTCTCTATTTGGCACGAACAATCTCTAAGACTGGAACTATCGAACACCTGAAAAATAATAGTGGGTCAAGCGCACGAACAAGTTCTACTCTACTACAATCTAAACAGAGACCCGATACATATATACACCCTAGACAACCCAACAATAGCTATATAGTCCATATATAATATTTACACAGTAAGGGACTCTCACTGGACTACAAGGCGGTCTCAACCTGACTAGTAGGCAACATGCAAAAACGCACATGAAGTGGACATGAGTACCTAGACCTAATAGGGTACACCACTAACCATCATAGCCAGTTATGCATCCCACTGCATATACGCTCCCTAACCATCGATCCTGGGACTCAAGCTCATATCGTGGTACCATAATTATATATATAAAAATTCATCCAAAACCAAGGTAATGTCATTCAACTGTTCGTTGAGCTGACACGAATACTAAGTAGGATTTAACATTATAGTTAATCCATTCCCTTATTCCATAATTGGTAGGACTTAGCGTTTTTGAGCTAATCCGTCCCTAATATGCCACCGTCCCATACCGGTGCATATAATCCACAAATCCAATAATTAATGATTTAAATAATAAATTTAAACTTTAATTAATCCACAATAAGCATAATAAAAATATGTAAATTAACATGATTATATTATGCCGTTGATACAAGATTAAAACCGTATAATCATACATAGAAAATTGCTAATGTAGAGGTAAGCAATTTAAATAATCCAAACCAAATACAATATGCAAATTTATTTGAAAATATCCTATTGTTCAAGTTCTTAGCAACATTAGGTTTATTATTCATTAGTACACACTCTGGGATTTTAGTATATCCTTAGAAATCATTTAAATCCCCCATCGAAGCTCCAAAATCAATCTGAACCCCAAAACCCAATCAGTGTGGCTAAAAACTCGTCAAAACAACACACAGGGAAGGAGCCGCCTTTTTCCATCATGGAGCCAGCTCCCCCCTTAAGGGAGCCACCTCCCCACTAAGTAGAGACGGCTCCCACAAGAGGGAGCCGCCTCTTTGCAACAGGAGCCGCCTCCTTTCAATAAGGAGCAGGCTCTTCCCCTCCTATGCGTTGTCTGCTTCAGCTTCGACGACTTCCAATGATTCCGTTCGTCTATGTTAAGGTCCTTAAATGTCTGAACTAAGTCCCAAATTATTCCAGAAAATTATTTAAATCCATTATACATTATTAATACCAATTAAAACAAGTATTCACGCAAGAAAAATTCAAGATACAGCAATTATAATCTTCATTAACATACATACTATTTTAATTTGATTCCACATGCATACATGATCAAAATTAATGTCTGATTAATCCTGGAGATACCTAGGCATGTTCAGAAACACAAGTCTAGGAGAAAGAGTAAGAATAAGAACTTACCTTTGAGATTTCGGATTAAAATCTCAACATCATCTTCCTAAATTTTTCGGCAATGCTTGACTGTTTCCAACTCCTCTGTTGCCCTTGGTTCAACCCAGGAGCAAGCTTCAATAACCTTTCCTTGGTTCAGCCCTTATTCTTAGCCAAAACCCTAATTCCTCCTCTTTCAATTTCTCTCTAAAACTCTCTATATTCTGACGTCTCTTTCTCTGCTGCTATAAGGGTTTACAAACCCTATTGCAGACCATCATATGTATTTATATGTTAAACATAATCCAACCCTAGTCATAATTGAAATCTAAGTCTGACGAAAAGAAAAATAAAATATAATTACATATAATATAATGCCCTATACATGATAATTTAATATATACATAATTTATAATTTTATATATATATATATATATATAACCTACTAACTGAAATTACTATTATTAGCATTAATAATAAATAATTATTAATAACAATAATACTCTATCCTTATATGCATATATAATCAATTATATATATACAACCATCCATATATGAGTAAATATCTGTACCCATAATCAACACCCATTCAAGTACCCCATACGACCTAATTATTAGTCCATTACTACTATCCAAGCCCAACTCCTTAAAAATAAAATAAACACTTAATTTAATCAATTAATTACAACTAAATACTTAGCACATAAAATAGATAGCACACATCATTTAATCACATTATTTAATTAATCAATTTATTCAAATAAAACAATTAGTTCAATTTCCACATAAGCATACAATTTAAATGAAAAAAAATAATTCAATTAAACAATTAAACAAATAGCCAAATATTCAAAAAATGAATTTAAAAATGCAATAAAACCATAAAATAAATGCCGAGACTATCCTTTTAAAATTAGGGGTATTACATTCTTCCCCTCTAATAAAAGGAAGTCCGTCCTCGGAATTCACTCTTACTTTCTTCTAATATTTCAGGAAACTACAAGCGAATGACATCCTCTTGTTCCCAAGTGGACTCAACCTCATTATGATGACTCCACTGGACACACACTAAAGGTATAACTTTATTGCGAAGAATCTGATCTCTACGATCTACAATACGACACGGCGGCTCCACATATGTTGCATCCGGCTTCAACTCAATGTGATACCCCTCGATTCTAGAGCCACGGGCTATCAAGTCCAAGCACAGATCTGAGGGATACCAAACAATTAATATTTAAATAAGCACGGAATACAAATATGAAATAAGAATAAAATAATAATACGCTGAAAGAATTTTAAATTAAAAATCCTCAAAAATTAAATAATAAATTCCCAACTTCCCAATATCTGTACAACTCGGGAATCCATCTAGTGGACCCCTATTCAATCCCAAACTGTAAAGTAATACAACTAAAATAAAAATACAAAGCTAAACATGGAAAGCAGTCTTGCATAGTTGGATGAGTGAGTGTCTGTATCTGCTCGGCACGATCAAGCTCTAAGCCTGGAACTTGCGAATACCTGGAAAAAAAATAAAAGTGGGTCAGGCCCACATGCAAGTTCTATCCTACTACAATCCATACAGAAACACGATACGCAGATACATCCTAGATAGCTTAACAATAACTAAAATAGTCTATATATGTATATATATACACACTATAGGACGCTCACTAGACTATAGTGTAGTCTCAGCCTGAATAGAAGGTAACATGCAAATCGCACGTAACGTGGTCATGTATACCTAGACCTACCAGGAAACAACAATTATGTCCAGTTGTCCATCCTAGGCGATATACGCACCCTAACCATAATCGTGAGACTCAAGCTCATATCACGGTACCATAAAGATATATATATATATATATATATATATATATATATATATATATATATAATCCATTCAAGATATGACATTCAAATGTTTATTGACCTGTCATATATATAAGTAGGACTTAACTTTTATAGTTAATCCATCTTATTCCAGAATAGGTAGGACTTAGTGTTTTGAACTAATCCGTCCCAAGTATAGGTAGGTCTTAGTGTTTTGAAGTAAGCCATCCCTAATATGCTACCGTCCCATGCCGGTGCATATACATATATATAAGTAGGATTTAACTGTTATAAGTTAATCCAACTTATTTTCGAATAGGTAGGACTTAGTATTTTGAACTAATCCATCTCTAATATGCCACCGTCCCATACCGGTGCATATACACACAACAAATCCACAATTGACAAAACAAAATAAGTAGTTTATCAATTATAATCCAGAACAATATAATGATAATCAGAATTATTACTGAACACATTATAATGAAATTCTTAATTGTAAATTTCATAAGAATCCATAAATCCAATAATTGATGAAAATCCAAACAGTTAATATATCAACCATTCTCCAAAGTATGCATCAACATAAATTAATACATATACAACGATATTAGGCATTCATTATAGAACCTAAAAATCATGTTCCAACTATTTAAATTGCTAAAATCAATTAAAGCATTTAAATCCTCCAAATCGTTCATAAATTGATACAGTTTATAACAAATTAAATACCAATTTAATCCCAACCAAGCATAGTTAGTTTTAAGTAATTCACTATACTTATACCTCTATTTAAATATGTTTAAATATTATTAAATCATATTTACAAGAATCTCCAAGTTCCAGTAGGTAAGTTGTTTAACAACCAAAGTGCAACATGTAGGACTTTTCCCTAAGTTCACACTGTCCATTCCTTATTCCATTATTGAATTATTGTTTCCCTATATTCTTACAGGTCTATAACAATTACCTACACCATTTAACACAATTTAAACGGATCAAAAAGACCCAGTATAGCCCAAACATAGCCTAAAAACAAGTAATACGCAATTTTTGGCGAGAGCAGGCTCTCACAAATTCAAAGCCTGCTCCATAAACTTGGGAGTGGCCTCCCAACATAGGAGATCAGGCTCTTATAGCCTTGGAGCCTGCTCTTTAGAGCTAGGAGCAGCCTCTATCTTTGAGGGAGCTGGCTCCCTCCTTTTGGGAGCCTGCTCTTTCACTCCTTGAAGCAGTTACATGTTTCTACTTCGTCTTCCTCGCCTCCGGTGATTCCCATGGCCTCTGTAATTGTTTTAATACTTGTTCTAGTGTTCAATTAATGTCCCAGACTATTTAAAAGGCATCAACATGCATCAACAATCTCAATTAAACAAGGCTTAAACAACATATACAGAAGGATACAAGTAAACGGTTTAAGAATTTTCAAAATACTTTAATACAACGAAGCAAATTCCAATTTAAACATGCATCACAGATATGTTTTAGCATTAATTAAACCCCTGGAGTCTACCTAGGCATGCACAGAACACGGGTTAAAGGGAAAGAGACAGAATAGAGACTTGCCTCTGATTTCAGTTTAGAAATCTTAAACCGTCGTCTCTAGCAACTCCGATGACCTTAACTGCTTTTACTGACCTCTGTTGCTCCTAGTTCAACCCACGAGCATGCGTCACTAATTTCTCCTTGATTCAGTCTAAGTTTTACGCCAAACCCTAGCATTCCTCTCTCTATTTCGCTCTCTGCCTCTCAATACTCTCTGTTTGTGGTTTATATGATAAACCCTAGACAGACATCATATATATTTTTATAAGTAGGCGTCTCTAGAAACCTAATTCTAATTTCCCTATAATCCTAAGTCGGCTAAACTAAATCCCGTACTTACATAAACAAAAATATAAAACCCTAATGTCACGAATGTAAAACATTTAATCACCAAAAACTAATATATGAAATTCCACGTAAGCTTATAGTAATGAACAATTAAAGCAAATTATTAATTAAACTAAACAATTAAATTCCACATAAGGATTTAATTAAAAACAACGATTTAAACAAATAGGCAAGAAAATTAAATAAAATTGCGATTAAATAATTAAATAAAAATATCAGGACTATCCTTTTAAAATTAGGGGTATTACACTCAATCTCACCAACATCGATATGCTGATAACGATCCTCATCTTGCAGAATTTTCTGCAATATGGAAACATGAAACACATTGTGCACATGATCTAAATAGTCCAGAAGTGCTAACTGATAAGTTACAACACCAATGCGATCCGTAATCACGAATGAACCAACAAACCATGGTAATAACTTACCTTTCCTTTTAAAGCGCATTACTCCTTTCATAGGAGACACTTTGAGTAGCACCTGATCTCCAACCTGAAACTCCAATGCACGAGTACGATGATGGGCATAACTCTTCTACCTACTCTGGGCAGTGCCTATATGATCCCTAATAAGAGCGATCTTCTCAGAGGTATCCTTAATAAATTAAGGACCCAAAAATTTGCTCTCTCCAACCTCCATCCAACAAACAGGAGATCGATATGGTTGACCGTATAATGCGTCAAATGGTGCCATACCAATAGTCTTCTGAAAGCTATTGTTATATGCAAACTCTACAAGTGGCAAATAATCCTCCCAGTGGCCCTTGAAGTCAAGAACACAAGAATGAAGCATATCTTTCATGATCTGTTCATCTATCTGAGGATGATAAGCAGTGCTAAGATGTAACTCTGTACCCAAAGCTTGCTGAAAACTCTTCCAGAATCCTGACACAAAGCTCGAATCCTGTCCGATATAATAGATAACGGAATACCATGTAACTTTATAACCTTTGTAATGTGAAGTCTCGCCAACTGCTCTGAAGTGAAATCAGTGTGAATAGGTAAGAAATGAGCTGGTTTAGTCAACTTATCAATGATGACCCTAATGGAATTGTTATCCTTAAATGAATTAGGCAATCCCTCTACAAAATCGATCGAAATGTTCTCCCACTTCCATTCTGGTGTAGGTAGTGGCTGTAGAGATCCTGGCGGCCTCTGATGATTAATCTTGACTATCTGACAAGTACTACATTGAGAAACAAAAATAGCAATGTCCTTCTTCATACCTTCCCACCAAAACTGCCGCTTCATAACCTGATACATCTTGTCTCCTCCTTGATGAACATAAAACTCAGAATGATGAGTCTCGGTTATCACATCCTTTCTCAAATCGTTAGCAGAAGGTACTACTAAACACCCTTTGTACCTCAAACCTCCATTAGTCCCAATATAATAAAATAGAACCTCCCGAAAAGCTATCTCTGCAACTTTGTCAATGCACTGTTGATCCATGAGATGTGCCTTCAAGACTTTGTGAATGATAAAAGGTGTAACTACATGCAAGCCAGAAAAGCATCAAACCACTCATCAACTGTCTTCAAAGCATTCCACTTAATGGTGAATAAAGTAGAAAGACTCGCATAGGGCCAACAACTAAGTGCATTTGCCACCACATTCGCTTTCCCTGGATGATACTGTATAGAAAAATGACAGTCTTTCACAAACTCTAACCATCTACGTTGTCTCATATTTAGCTCCCGCTGAATGAACAAATATTGTAGACTCTTGTGATCACTAAATAATCTGAAGGACTCTCCCAATAGATAGTGCCTCCAAATGCGTAAGGCAAAGTCCACCGCTGTCAACTCTAAATCATGTGTTGGATAATTAAGCTCATGAGGCTTAAGCTTACGAGATCCATACGAAATTGGTTATTCCTCCTGCATCAAAACACACCCAAGACTTTGCAAAGAAGCATCTGTGTAAACCAGATATTCTATCCCGCTCTGTGGAGTAGACAAAACTGGTGCAGAAGTCAATTTTCTCTTTAGCTCATCAAAAACTTCCTGATAGTGTTCATCCCACACGAACCGTACACCTTTTTTAGTTAGATAAGTGAGTGGTTCTACTATCTTTGAGAACCCCTAAATGAACCTAAGTTAGTATCCTGTCAATCCGAGGAAACTCCGAATCTCGGTAGGTGAAGTAAGTTGTCCCCACTCTACCACTGCTGAAACATTAGCTGGATCTACTGCTATTCCCCTTTCTGACACAACATGACCCAGAATCTTCACTTTTCGCTATCAAAATTCACACTTCTCGAACTTGGCATATAACTGGTATTCACGAAGCGTCTGTAACACTGTGCGAAGATGTCTAGCAAGATCGTGCTCCGACTTAGAATAAATCAAAATATCATCAATAAAGACGATGACAAATTGATGTAAGTAAGCCCTGAAGACTCTGTTCATTAAATCCATGAAAACTGCTAGTGCGTTAGTCAATCTGAAAGGCATAACACGAAACTCATAAGAACCATATCTCGTGAGAAACGTTGTCCTGGGAACATCCTGCTCCCTAACCTGAAGTTGATGATATCCAGAACGCAAATCAATTTTAGAGAAGTATGTAGCTCCCTTCAACTGATCAAAAAAATCATCGATCCTGGGTAAAGGGTACTTGTTCCGAATAGTAACCTTATTCAACTCGCTGTAATCTATACACAAGCGAAGTGAACCATCCTTCTTCTTCACAAACAAAACTGGTGCTCCCCAAGGTGAAGTACTCCTACGAATAAAACCCTGACTGAGCAATTGCTGAATCTAATCCCTTACCTCTCGCATCTCCACTGGTGCCATCCTGTATAGTACTTTAGCAATAGGCATACTACCTGAAGCTAAGTCAATCACAAAGTCTATCTCTTGATTTGGTGGCAACCCTGGAATCTTTTGAAAAACATCCAGAAATTCCTGTACAATTAGTATGCTATCCAGTGACACAATAATCTCCTCCTCCACATAGAATAAATAAGTGCTAGTCACCCTGTTAGAACGTGGTATAGCGACAACGTATATATCCTGATCAAGTATGGTGAATACAATAGACCTATCATAACAATTAACTTGGGCATGGTAGTGAGATAACCAATCCATCCCAAGTATCACATCATAAGTGTGCATGTCCAGGACCAATAGATTGGCTAGAAATCTGAGTCTACCAATATCTAGTGTCACAGGCCCATCAATCTCATATAAAATGGCAGTATCGCCTAAAGGTGTAGAAATACTACGAGGTCTATCGCATAATCACATCGTCATCCCAAATAATGCAACAAATGATTTAGATACAAATGAATTTGTAGCACCCGAATCAAATAAAACATGACCCTGTGTACCATGAATATGAAACATACTCTCAACAGCTTGAGGTGCCTGAACATTCTGTGGCCCAGGGTTATACACTGTGCCATAATGCAATTGATAAAGTGCCTGTTCCTGAGGCTGTAGTGATGCTGGTAAAGCCAAATATGTCTGTCCATAAATCCGTGGAATTTGTGGAGCGGGTAAAGGTAATAGTGCCCTCTGTCCTTCCTGCACATGCTGTCCCTGTCTCTGTCCTGCTCGAGGACACTGCTTGGAAGTGTGTCCAAGCTCTCCACAAGTATTTCAACTATCCTTAAAGGTGCCAAATTGTCTCCTCAGCAATCAAACTTACAGAATTGATTCCCACAAGTTTCTTTCACAAACTCATTGGTAATTGTCTTTTCCCATACAACGTAATTATAAATAAAAATTTGTTTGCCTATCCAAACTCCAATCACTCCACTGTGATATTCTTTTATTATTGCAACATACACATTCCAATATAGTTTAATAAAACCATTTATGTAAAATATCACAAAAATGCTCTCATGAAACACAATTGAGATACCAAAACCACCAGTTCACTTTATTAATGTGATACCCCTGGATTTCAGGATTTGGGTTGGCCAAGCCCATGTCCGAATACTCGAAGATATCAAAAACAAATCAAAAATAATTGAACACTGAGTATAAAACAGATAAAATAAAATGCTGAAATGAAACTAAAATGATAATCCA
This sequence comes from Cornus florida, assembly GCF_030987335.1. Taxonomy (NCBI): domain Eukaryota; kingdom Viridiplantae; phylum Streptophyta; class Magnoliopsida; order Cornales; family Cornaceae; genus Cornus; species Cornus florida. Next base: position 31,045,050 of record NW_026775580.1, on the reverse strand, counting down.
ATAATTCCTCAGAATAAATTTTCATTAGTAAATTTTTGTAATTCAAACAATCCTCCAATTTATACAACTCAGGAATCCATACTATATGGACCCCTAGAAAAACCAAAACTGAATAATCAACGATCAACAACTAAAACTGAATCATAAAAGAACTCCTATGTAGATAATCTGGAAGAATGAAGTAGATGATCCTTGCTCAACACTAACAAGTTCTACTCTACTATAATCTAAACAGAGACCCGATACACATATACACCCTAGACAACCCAACAATTGCTATATAGTCCATATATAATATATACACACTAAGGGACTCTCATTGGACTACAAGGCGATCTTAACCTGACTAGTAGGCAACATGCAAAAATGCATCTAAAGTGGGCATGAGTACCTAGACCTAACGGGGTACACCACTAACATCATAGCCAATTATGCATCCCACTGCATATACGCTCCCTAACCATCGATCCTGAGACTCAAGCTCATATCATGGTACCATAATTATATATATAAATAACTAGACATGAATTATAAGTAGGATTTAACATTATAGTTAATCCATTCCCTTATTCCATAATAGGTAGGACTTGACGTTTTTGAGCTAATCCATACCTAATATGCCACCGTCTCATACCGGTGCATATAATCCACAAATCCAATAATTGATGATTTAAATAATAAATTTAAACTTCCAATTAATCCACAATAAGCATAATAAAAATATATAAATTAACATGATTATATTGTGCCGCTGATACATGATTAAAACCGTATAATCATACATAGAAAATTGATAGTGTAGAGGTAAGCAATTTAAATAATCCAAACCAAATGCAATATGCAAATTTATTTGAAAATCTCCTATTGTTCAAGTTCTTAGCAACATTAGGTTTGTTATGCATTAGTACACACTCTGGGATTTTAGTATATCCTTAGAAATCATTTAAATCCCCCATAGAAGCTCCTAAATCAATCTGAACCCCAAAACCCAAGCAGTGTGGCCAAAAACTCGTCAAAACCAGCACACATGGAAGGAGCCGCCTTCTTCCATCATGGAGCTGGCTCCCCCCTTAAGGGAGCCGCCTCCCCACTAAGTAGAGATGGCTCCCACAAGAAGGAGCCGCATCTTTACAATGGGAGCCGCCTCCCTTCAATAAGGAGTCGGCTTTTCCCCTGCTATGCGTCGTCTGCTTCATCTCCAGCGACTTCCAATGATTCCGTTCGTCTATGTTAAGGTCCCTAATAGTCTGAACTAAGTCCCAGATTAGTCCAGAAAATTATTTAAATCCATTATGCATTATTAATACCAATTAAAATAAGTATTCACGCAAGAAAAATTCAAGATACATCAATTATAATCTTCATTAACATAGATGTTGTTTTAATCTGATTCCACATGCATCCATGATCAAAATTAATGTCTGATTAATCCTGGAGATACCTAGGCATGTACAGAAACACAAGTCTAGAAGAAAGAGTAAGAATAAGAACTTGCCTTTGAGATTTCGGATTAAAATCTCAACGTCTTCTTAGATTTTCTGACAATCCTTGATTGTTTCCAACTCCTCTGTTGCCCTTGGTTCAACCCACGAGCAAATTTCAATAACCTCTCCTTGGTTCAGCCCTTGTTCTTAGCCAAAACCTTAATTCCCCCTCTCTCAGTTTCTCTTTAAAACTCTCTGTATTCTCACGTCTCTCTCTGCTGCTATAAGGGTTTACAAACCCTATTGGAGACTATCATATGTATTTATAGGTTAAACATAATCCAACCCTAGTCATAATTGAAATCCAAGTCTGACGGAAAGAAAAATAAAATATAATTACATATAATATAATGTCTTATACATGATAATTTAATATATACATAACTTATAATTATATATATATATATAACCTACTAACCTAAATTACTATTATTACTAATAATAAATAATTATTAATAACAATAATACTTTATCCTTATATACATATATACTCAATTATATATATACAACCATCCATAAATGGATAAATATCCGTACCCATAATCAACTCCCATTCAAGTAGCCCATGCGACGTAATTATTGGTCCATTACTACTATCCAAGCCCAACTCCTTAAAAATAAAATAAATATTTAATTTAACCAATTAATTACAACTAAACACTTAGCACATTAAACAGATAGCACGCATCATGTAATCATATTATTTAATTAAACAATTTATTCAAATAAAACAATTAGTTCAATTTTCATATAAGCATACAATTTAAATGAAAACAAATAATTCAATTAAACAATTAAACAAATAGCCAAATAATCAAAAAATGAATTTAAAAATGTAATAAAATCATAAAATAAATACCGAGACTATCCTTTTAAAATTAGGGGTATTACATACAGTTAATGGAAGTATTTGTTGTGGCTAGAAAAGGACGTCCAAGAATGATTGAAATATACTTTTTGGAATCGTGAACTAGTTCTATATTGTAATACCCCTAATTTTAAAATGATAGTTTCGGTATTTATTTATTTATTTTAATTGTATTTTTAATTATTTAATTGATTATTTGACTAATTCCTTATGTGTTTAATGGAATTAAGTGTTACTTGATTAATTGGTTATTTGTCTAGGTGTTATTTGTATTATTTGTTTATTAAATTGTGTGCTTAAATGATGCGTTTGATTAATTGTAGATTAAATATTTAATTTTTTTATTTTATTTTATTTTATTTTATGGTTATGGTTAGTAGTAATGGGCCAACCAATTATATCCCATGGACTACTTGGATAGGAGGTTTAATGAGTATAGATAATTACCCATGAATAGTTGTATATGTATACATGTATATATACATATAGATATAAAAGGAAAGTAATTTATTAATTAATATTATGGTTACTTTAGTATTAATAAATAATCTGATGTATATATTTTATATATTTATATAATAAAGATATACATAGATTTGATACGTATCATGTTTTAAGTTACCTTTTAATATTATGATAATTTTAGTATTAATAAATTTTCTGATCTATATATTTTATTTATTTAATAAGGATATACATAGATTATATACATAATATATTTTAAGTTACTTTTTTTAATTAGCTATGAATAGTTGTATATGTATATATATAAATATATATGAATATACATATATATATATATAAAGGGAAAGTAATTTATTAATCAATATTATGGTAACTTTAGTATTAATAAATAATCTGATGTATATATTTTATATATTTATATAATAAGGATATACATAGATTTTATACGTATCATGTTTTAAGTTACCTTTTAATATTATAGTAACTTTAGTATTAATAAATAATCTGATGCATATATTTTATTTATTTACCAAGGATATATATAGATTATATACATTACATATTTTAAGTTACTTTTTTAATATTTTAATTTTATTATTTTCTTTATTAAGTTGACTTGGCTTGGGAAAAGGAGTAAGGTTATTATTTAACTTATAAATATATAACTATATTTTTTGTAAAATAGGGTTAGAAATATATCACGTAATATATTTTAGAGAGAGAGTTGGAGAAAGAAGGAGGAAGAGGAAAGAATGAAGAGAAAAACCTTTTGTAATACCCCTAATTTTAAAAGGATAGTCTCAGTATTTATTTATTTATTTTAATTGTATTTTTTTAATTATTTAATTGATTATTTAACTAATTGTTTAAGAATGTAAAACCCCTAATTTTAAAATGATAGTCTCGGTATTTATTTATTTATTTTAATTGTATTTTTTTTAATTATTTAATTGATTATTTGGCTAATTGTTTATGTGTTTAATTGAATTAAGTGTTACTTAATTATTTGGATTGTGTGTCTATTTGTTAGTTGTATTTATTTATGTGTTAATTGTTTAATTTGATTATGTGCTTAAATGGTGTTTTGATTAATTGTAAATTAAATGTTTTATTTTATTTTATTTTATAATATTTTATTTTATTTTATGGTTATAATTGGTAGTAATGGGGCAACTAATTGGGTCCCATAGACTACTTGGATAGGAGGTTGGATGGGTTTGAATTATTACTCATGGATAATTGTGTGTATATATATATAGATATATAAAAGGGAAAGTAATTTATAAACTACTTTTACGGTAACTTGGGTATTAATATTTAATCTGATGTATATTTTTATATATTTATATAATAAGAATATACATAGATATTATACGTATCATGTTTTAAGTTACCTTTTAATATTATGGTAACTTAAAAATTATTAGAAAATCTGTTAATAATAATGGGATGTATATAATTTATTTATTTAATAATGATATACATAAATTATATACGTAACATATTGCACGTTACCTTTTTTTTATTATTTTTATTTTATTTTTCTTTATTGTGTTGACTTGGAATGGAATTAGGATTAGGGTTAGTTTTTTTTAGCCTATATATACATAAGTACAAGTCTGTAGGAGGCTTCAAAATAATAGTAGGTGATTTTATTTTAGAGAGAGAGTTAGATAGAGAATGAAGAAAAGGAAGGAAGGAGGAGAAAACCCTTTAGAGAAGAAGGGTAAGGAAGAAGAAGTTTAACTTTCGAACTGAAAGTTTAAGGCGAGTTCTTCTTCTATCTTTCTCTCTCAGATTTGTGTTTCTATACATGCCTAGAAAATTCTAGGATTTATTAAACACATAAAATTAAATAATTATGCATGTTTAAATAATGAACGTTGAAAAGTGTGCATTTAAACCCCTTAAGCTTGAGCATTTTAGGACCTTTATCTATCTTACTTTCCCGTTTTAGACTAATTTCGTGTTACTGTCCTTTTCAGGTGCTTATCCCAAAAAATAAGTCAATTCAGCCAAATAAGAGCATTAAAGAAGTTCACTCAAGCTGAATGGAAGAAAGGAACAAAGTGGGAGCAAAATGAAGCAAAGTGTGAAAATTCAGCATATTTGATCAATCTCAACATTTCTTCGATCAATCGAAAGTTCATCGATCTAAACAATTCAAGATGAATCCAAGCCCCTGTCCTTATCCAAAAGAATCCAACAAGTTCGATCGATCCAACATTTCCCAGATCGATCGAAATGATTTGATCTTATCCACACCTACCACCCACCTACCACTTTTGTCTTCTTCTCAAAAATATTTCAGAGATTTGTCTTTATTCAAAAAGGTGCCGTCAAGGAAGATTGATCTCTGCATCATTTGATGGATCTCATCCATGTTCGATTGATCGAACTTCCTCAAGTCCGAAAAAAAATAGATTCCAGCTCATTAAAAGTTGGCTCATGGTGCAATCATTGGAGGGATCTTGGTGTATGAGCCCAGACCATTGGTGTGACATTTAGCCTACCTATATAAGGATTGAGAGCCACTGTTAGAGCATAGAGAGGGTTGATATTTGTAATTTATAACTTGTAATTTCTTATCTTGGAGAGGAGGCTAGAGATTAGAGAGCTTTTACACATCTTGGGAGTTCTTCCATTCTTCTAGGGTTTCCATAAAAAAGGAGGTCATTCCTACCATGGAGATAGCCCTTGAGGGTTGCATGACTACTTCAATGAGTGGCTAGACATCTACTTGGGGCTAGAGTAGCCCCTAAGTTTACTTACTAGACTTCGTTCTTTGTATATTTTTGGGGATTTATTTGTAACAGTGTTTTGATCTTGGATTTATATATATATCTTGTGGTTTCTACTTGATGTGTATGGATTAATGCTTTCAATTGATTATCTACTTCTAACCATATGTCTATGTATGCTAGAATGGATGATTCATGTGCTTTTCTCTAGATTTAGTGAAATTTATGTATGTCTATGTGTATGGATGAAGTTAATCTAGAAATGGTCAAAACATAAAACTTAATTGAACACTCTTGCAATTTATTTGGTGGTTCACACTTGTTTCTTGATAGATTGTACCACACCCTTAGCTTACTTAGTTAAATTTTATATCTTTAGTGTAAATGTAGTGTAGTTGCTTTAAATTCATAGATAGGTGGACAATCTACTCTTGTTCCTTGGTGTTCCATACTTATGAATGCATTTGGTGTATATTTCTAGATAGTTGTGTGTGCCTAAATTGTGGTTTCATTGAATGGATTTTGGTCTCATTTGATAGGTTGTGCTTTTTATTTGATTTGGCTTGACAACCTATGCTTATTTTCCATCCATGCCTAGTTTCAATTAATGTTACACACACACACACAAGTCCCAAGTCAATTTCCCTATTAATATACAATTGCTAATGTCTAGTGAAGTCAAGCTTAGAGGTGAGCTCTAGTACTCCAAGTCCTCCCCTTTATATCTTTCTCTACTTTATTAATCATTGAATTTTGTTTACTTTAATTTCAATTGCATAATAGTTTAATCAATCAATCCAACTAATCTTTGATCATTCGACCTACTAACCCTATATATTGTTTCCATTGCATCGGTACCCACAAATCCCTTAGGACGATCCCTACTCACCCTAGCTATATTTTTAGTTAGAGGTAGTGGTAGCTTTTACAAATTTAAAACTTGGCCACATTGCACACTCACACTCTTAGTTCATATCTTTGCAAACGGTTGGTGTAACCAACGGCTACACAACCATTTAATTGGAGTAGAACATAGGTTTTATGAAATTGGTTCATAGTTGTTCTTGCAGTATGAATGGTTAAATTCATGGATATGATTGGATTTCTTTTATGAATTTTTACATGTTTAAATTATGTAATTTTCATATCTGTGGATTGATGGAACGTAGAAACATGCCTAAGATTCTTGAAACAAATAAGGAATGAATTCACAATAGAATTCTGGGTTGAATCGCTAAATAGGGTTTGAGTCGTCGATACAGTGCTCGAGCCTTAGGGACCAAGCTCGAGCCTTGGATGAAAAGCTCGAGCCTGTAAAGAAAAGCTCGAGCAAATGGGATGTAAAACTCGAGGAATTAGATGTAAATCTGGAGCCTAAGAAGAAAAGCTCGAGCAACTGGGATAAAAAGCTCAAGCCTGAAATAAGATGCTTGAGCCTTGGACAGGGTGCTCGAGCATTTAGGACAAAAGCTCGAGCATTACTTGGAGAAGTTTCGTAAACAGCATAGTGTTACTTCTTGTTGATTTTGAAGGGTCCTGAACATTAAATAGGGACTTAGGTTTGGGTTTAAATAAATTTAAATAGACTCGATCACAGTGATCTTTGCTATTTGAATGTTTTAAACAAACGAAAGAATTTAATCTTTTAAATTGTTCTAGCAATTGAGATTAAATGTGTGGGATAAATTGGATATGGAGAATGCTTATTCAACGGTATAATAAAATATCATCATGTATAAGATTCAGTTTGTGTAATACATATGATATAGGTAGCTTAAATAAATAATAAGTCATTCATATTTTGTAATAACTTGATATCATATTATCATGGATATTTCTGGATTTATTTGATGTATTTCCTTAATTGTTACATCAATTGTTGGATTGTGTGGTTTAATGCACCGGTATAGGACGGTGGCATTCTAGGGATGGATTAACTTATCAGTTAAGTCCTACCCATTTGGTATAAGGGAATGGATTAGCTAAAATATTAAGTCCTACTTATACTCAAGTCAGGTTAGCTGAATAAGTTGAATGACTTATAGAAGATTACTTGTAGAAGATTAATTTATACTAGATAGGATGGTTACTGGATTATATATATATAATTATGGTGCCATGATATGAGCTTGAGTCTCAGGATCAGTGGTTAGGGTGCGTATATCGCCAGGGATGTGTAGCTAGATATAGTGGAGTTGTGTGCCCTGGTAGGTCAAGGTACTCATGCCCACTATATGTGTATTTTGCATATTGCCTACTATTTAGGTTGAGGCAACCCTATAGTCTAGTGAGGTTCCTTTAGTATATATTTATATAAATATACGGACTACTAGTTATTATTGGACTGACTAGGATGTATACATGTATCGGATCTCTGCTTGGACTGTAATAGAGTAGAAATTGTTTGTGGGCCTGACCCACCATTATTTTTCAGGTGTTCGTCAGGAGTAAAGGTTGTTCGTGCTGAGCAGGGATCAGTCTACTTCACTCTTCTGGATTTTCTACACAGGAGTTTATTTTACGTTTCAGTTTTCTGATGTAGACAGTTGTTATTGTCACTTGTTCTATTTTGGATTTTCTAGGGTTCACATAGTATGGATTCCCGAGTTGTATAAATGGAGGATTAATTGTATCAGAATATTTTTATTATTAATAAGAATTTATTCTGAGGAGTTATTGGATTATTATTTTAGTTTCTTTTCAGCATGTTATTTATTCTTATTTATTCTTTTGTAATCTGTGTTCATTTATTGCCGATTTGTTTTTGATATCCTCGGATATTCGGGCGTGGGACTGGCCAACCCGACTTCGAAAATTCGGGGGTTTCACACTTTTAGGGAAGAAGATCAAGGAAGAAGAAGTTTAACTTTCAAATCTCTCTCCATTTGATTTGTGTCTCTATACATGCCTAGGAGATTCCAGGATTCTTAAATACATAAAACTAAATAATTATGCATGTTTAATTGGATAAGAACATCGGTTTTATGAATTTGGTTCATATTTGTTCTTGTTGTATGAATTGATAAATTCATGGATTTGATCTAGTTTCTTTATAAATTTTTAGATGTTTTAAATGATGTAATTTCATGTCTGTGTATTGATGGAACCTAGAAACATGCCTTAAAATCCTTAAACAGTAAAGAATAAATTCACAGTAGGGTTTCTGGGTTGAATCGCGTAACAGTACTCAATCCGCCGTTACAGTGCTCGAGCCTTGGAAGCAAAGCTCAAGCCATAGGAGAAAAGCTCGAGCTATTGGAGAAAAGCTCGAGCTATGGTTAGGAAGCTCGAGCCTTGCTTGGGAAATTTTCGTAAACAGCGTTAAATGGATCTTAATTGGTTTTGAAGGGTCCTGAACATTAAATAAGGATTAGGTAGGAGTTTAAATAAATTTTAAATGGGCTTTATCATAACGATGCACGCTATTTAAATGTTTTAAACAATTGAATGGATTTAATCTTTTAAATTGTTCTAGCAATTGAGATTAAATATTCAGCATGAATTGAAATTAAAGAATGCTTACTTGGTTGTAAAATAAATATCAGCATATTTAAGATTCAGTTTGTGTAAGATACAGGATGTAGGAAGCTTAAAGAAGTTTATAAGTTATTCCTATTTTGTGATAGCCAAGTTGAATGACTTATAGATGATTACTTCAGAGGATTACTTTATACTGGATAGGATGGATTTTATATATATAATTATATGTCATGATATGAGCTTGAACCTCAGGATCAGTGGTTAGGGTGCATATATTGCTAGGGATGTGTAGCTAGATATAGTGTAGTTGTGTGCCCTGGTAGGTCTAGGTACTCATGCCCATTATATGTGCGCTTTACATGTTGCCTACTATTCAGGTTAAGGCAACCCTATAGTCTAGTGAGGTTCCTTTATTGTGTGTGTATATATATAATATATATATATATATATATATATATATATATATTCGGACTGCTAGTTATTGTTGGATTGATTAGGATATATAAGTGTATCGGATCTCTGCTTGGACTGTAGTAGAGTAGAACTTGTTTGTGGGCCTGACCCATCATTATTTTTTAGGTATTCTTCAGGTGTTAAGGATTGTTCGTGCTGAGCAGGGATCAGTCTACTTCACTCTTCCGAGTCTACTTAGGAGATTCATTTATGTTACACCTTTTAGATGTAGACAGTCATTATGGTTACTTATTCAATTATTATTTTGTTAGGGGTCCACACAGTATGGATTCCCAAGTTGTATTGGAAGATTGATTGTATCAGAATATTTTATTATTTAATGAAAATTTATTTTGAGAGTTTATTGGATTATCATTTTAGTGTTCATTTCAGCATCTTTATTTATTCTTTTTTATCCTCTTGTGTTCTGTGTTCAATTATTACCAATTTGTTTTTTATATCCCGGGGTATTCGGGCGTGTGCCTGGCCAACCCGCATTCAGAAATCCAGGGGTATCACAGTTGGTATCAGAGCACTCCAGGTTCAAGTGTCCTTTGGAGTGTCTTTCGTTATGTGACTTCCGTGTTGCGTCCCTTAAAACTTAGAGTCTATATTAGGATTCATTATACTCTATTTACGGTTCGTTAGGAGGAGCTGATGTCAATTATATTCTGTAGTTACAGAATGATTGACACTAGGAGGAGGATGGGGTCCAAGGTGAAAACGATAAAGACCTAAAGAAGTAAAGGAGTTTGTAATCAATTTCTTTGACCAAATGGCAGAATTAGGGATTGAAGGTTTAGTTTATGTTGGCGCTGTTTGAAAGTATAAGCCATGGAAGTATTTAAGTGTGTGTGATTTGGGGCCTATATGACTTCAGTTATTCTCAAAAAGGATAAAAAAGAAGAGGATTCTAATGGATGAGATTGTAGAGTATCCAAGAAAGAGGGTACAAAATCTTGAAGATGAGAGATTGCGCGAGGGTAATCTTATTTGCAAGTATTATAGTGAATGATATTAGTAAAATTAATGTTGATCAATCTAACATATAGTTAAACTTTCTTGTCATCTCTAAAAGAGGTATATAAGAAGTACTCTTCAGGAGTTTGGGGATCGGATGGAGTCCTTATCAGAATAAAACTTATGATTTCATATCACATTCAGGAGAGTATTGGTATTATGCTGTGGCGTTCTTTTTGCTTTATGAAGCCATGTTAGACAGTTTACATTTTGCGTATAAGGAGCTCAGGGTTGAGTCCTTGACATTTGCTTAAGCAAACGTATGTTACTTATAAGCTATGTTTTAAAGGATATGTTTCGAGGTTAGACGATTACCTACGAAACTATAAAAGGAAATTATATGAAACAATTTTGTAAGTTGATTTTAGAGGAGATTTTCCCTGGAAAAAACGATGTCATTAGTAGGAGTATATTTTGTGGTACTATGTTTGTCTTACGTATTTATTTTTTTGTTAACTATTTGGGATTTGGTATGTGGTTTAGTTGGGGATACAAGTATGTGATCAGCCAATTACTTTTTTTACACCTTGGGGTAAATAGCGCTATTTTACGCTAGGATTATGAACATGTGATCATAGGATTTGGTAGACATACAAAATTCTAGCCAATCTATTGGACCTGGACATGCGTCATTATGGTATGTTATTTGGGATGGGATAGTTAAACCATCACTATGAGTCAAATAATCTAGTACGATTAGTTTGATGTACTTTACGCTAGGTCTGGATTCGTATCATATTACAACGCCATGATAAGAGGGTTAATAATGTTTCTGTATTCGTAAGGTTGTGGTAAATAAAGATCACTGTAACGCCACGATGGTTTATTGGAGGTATCATATTTGTAGAACATTTAAAAAAAAAAAAAAAAACTCACATTTCGCAACAATTAGCTGTTGCTAGGAAATTAACGACTTATTGGATGGATGGAAAAGTTCCATATTCTTTTGGAAGTTAGATGAGAAATCGGATTGATACCTACTTTTGTTAAAGAAACAGGGTGTGTCAAATACAAGATGGGAGACCAATCACCTATATAACAAGAAGAGGTGCACAGTGTGTGCGGAAAGGTTGTATCTAGTTGACTTTTGATGAATCGAATTACTAGTTGACTTCTAATATCGGTAAGTTTATCACAGATCAGTGGTGCATGGATTCAGTTGCAGAGTTAGCTTTTAAAAATGCTCCATTTTAGGCAATGGGTTCATACGAAGGCTATTGGTACCACACTAACGATGCTATCTGCAGATAAATGGGAGGGTGGATGCAAGAACTGAGATTCACAATTCTTCATTCTTTATTCATCCAGGTGAAATACGATGCATCACAATATGAAGCAGATATTTAGAAGACAGGCAGGAAGAGGGATATAGTGATTTTTTTCTAAGTATAATATTTACTTAATAGTAGAGATGGTCCATCAGAGATCACCATATCCTTGCAGCCATTTCCTATACTGAAGTGTCAATGAGAGAGCATTTTACGGATTTAGTTATGGTATTGTTAATTTTACACAAGGGTCAGGATTCTGGATGGGATATTGGTTGACTGATAAATTAGGTCAGCTTAATTCTTGTCTATTTCGAACTGGTAAGACTTCAGTTCATACGAATAGAACGGATCACGAGATGGTTTAGATGGATAGAAGTGGTGATTCATACTTTAGATCAAGTTCCGTCTAGTGGAAGCAATTATGGAAGTGGATGCTCTCAACAACCGATAAGATATTTAAATCTTTCGGTTAGTTGATGAGTTATCAGTTGAATTTATAGCATGTTTAATAATAACACTTGTTATTACCAAGGTAATTCAGGAGGTCAACTTTGAATATCGGAGCTGACCTTGGAGAAAGTGTTACCTTACTCAGATAGAGTTTAAGGTACTGAAGGAGGATTTAGTAGTTTTTGTAAATAGTGTTATGACGGTCAGGCGACTGAGATGGAAAACTTATAATTTTTCTCAATGCACTCAGACGGTTAGAAGGTACAACATGACATCAAATGTTGATTTTGGTGAATAAGTACGGATAGGGACGTATATATAATTGCCCTAAGTGTAGCACCTGCTAGAAAGGCGGAAAGTTGAACATCAGATATCATAGGAATCTTTAGCCACTTCCTATAACGAATATGGAAGTAGGACTAAATAGGAGTGGACGGTCGGTATGGATTATCGACATTGATTGGGAATTTTAATTTTTCCATATGGAATAAGAGTGGTAGATTGAGAAAGTTCGTTTGAGGATATTAGTTGGAGTGATGTTCATTTTAGAGCTTCATAGTAGTTCTATAGTACAGTGATAGTGGTGTTATAGCATGTGGATGTCCATTATAGTGGATGCAAAGTACTATTTCGAAGGAGCTTTATAAAAAAAATTTGAAGCATCAATTTTGTTTCATATCTATAGAGGGAGGAATTGATCGAGAAATTATATTAGACCATAAAGGATATGCTTAAAGTGTATATCCTAAGTTTTCATGGACAATTAGAAGCATTTACTTCGCTTTTCAGTTTTTGTATATGGTAATGTTGGCACAAGGGGTTGGAGTGACAACGTTTGAGGTTTTGTATATTACATAGTGCAGACCTCTTATTTATAGGTTTGAAATAGAAGCAAGGGTTGTACAATCAGACCTTGACTTTATTTAAAAATATGTCGGAGAGAAATACTCTACATTATAATGGACTGCGCGTGGTTTGGAGGCGGCAGTAGGATGTTGTAAATAGTTGAACTTGTATACTAGAGTTTTCTATCAGGGAGTAGGTTGCTCGTTATGTCTTCCATATAGGAAGTAAGACAATATTTGGAGAAAGGTCAATTTTACTTATTACATTGACTTTTAGAGGATTGTGTTTATAAATTGAGGCAGTCGCCTCTGGATTAGCGTTACCAAATCATTAGCGCTGGGTGTATAGGAGTTTTGTGCGTATATTCTATGGCACTTGGAGGAATATAGATCATTACCTTGCCAAGTTGGGTGGATTACGTTGTTATTCGATACAACCTATGAATCGTGTGATTATTGTGTTTCTTAAATATAGGAACAATGCATCTTACTGGATACATTGGAGTTAAGTGAAACCATCATAGTGAGGCTGCGTCTACTTGAGAATAGGAGGATGTAATTCGTTCACAGTTCTAGAAATAATGGAAGAAAGTAAGGGCGAATTCCGAGGACGGAATTTCTTTTGTTAGGGGGGAAGAATGTAATACCCTAATTTTAAAAGGATAGTCTCGGTATTTATTTATTTATTTTAATTGTATTTTTAATTGTTTAATTAATTATTTAACTAATTGCTTATGTGTTTAACGGGATTAAGTGTTACTTGATTAATTGGCTATTTGTCTTGTTTATTAGATTGTGTGCTTAAATTGTTGATAACTATCTTGAGGTTTGCTATTGTTTGCTATTGTTGATAGCTATCTTGAAGTTTGCTCTTTTATGACATAAAAGGGATGTAGTACCTATCTTCTGAGGGAAATCTTAAAAGTACCATGGCCAACAATGCTTCATTATAATTGTACTAACAGCTTTTATTTTGCTCAAGCTAAAGTTCTTCTCAAGCTAAAGAATAAGCTAATTTTGAAGCTAATTCTGGTATACCTGCAAAGTGGCATGATCAGGGGCATTTATGTAACTTCACAGTGATCCTCAAAGGTGTTATGGTGTGCACAACATTTTGGGAGAAGGATTTATTCTCTAAAGAATACACATTACAGCAAAATCAAGAGCAAAATCAGGTTATTAAGGGCTGTCTTTTATACGCTTGACATGTGGAGTGTAAAAGAGGCTTTTGGTAATTCTGTAAAGAGGCTACCAGGTGTGGGCACATGGAGTGTGGTCCTTGTGAGAGAGTGTATTGACAGGTACACAGTGTGTGAGTGTAATATTGCAGCTAGTGTATTTACATATATATATAATTGAGGATTAACAAAGCTATCAGCTGCAGGCCAAAAGAAGGTGAGTTGGTAAGAGTATAAAGGTACAATGTCAGAATTGTTCTCCTCACGGATTGGAGGTCCTCAGCTCAATCCTATGCATTGATTTTACAGCTGCATAATCAAGTGTTTGAATACAAAAACAATGCTACAGCTACTACTCGGTTTCAAGGCCTGATAATTCATTCTCTATACTAAAAGGAGGCTGTTCTTGAGTGAAAAGTGAAGAGAGGCTAAATAAGGGTTTCTGAGCATCAATTAATCTGTCTAAGCTCATGATAATCTCAGAAATTTCTATGTGTTACTGAACTCTTGAAGACCTACAAAAATCTAGTGTAGCTGGTATAATGAGGCTGCTGTCAGTGCTGGACTGAGGTGTCAAGTGTTGTTCTAGAGGCTGAAGGAGCTGAGTGAAGGCTGAAACAGGTTCAAATCACTGATGTACATCTGCATAAATCAGGTGTCATCTCAAATGTTCACCACACCAGAATATGATACCTTAGAGCTTGATAATTGAGTGTTTTGTGATGAAATTGCTGTTGTGGTAATATATTCTGATTTAACCTGCTATGAGACTTGTGGTTAACACTTGAGCATAGTTAAATTGATAGTCTGAAGCTGTTAAAGTAGGATTCAACTCAGGAAATTGGCTATTTTATGTGTTGACCTTATGAACCATTCCTCAATAGGGTTTTAACCTTGTTGACTGAGATTTGAGAACTGAAAATCAGACATTATGTTTCTATCACTGAAATCTTCATTTGAACATGAATTTAAAGCTTAAATAAGAGTGTGAAAAGCTGAACAAGCCCTGAGCAAATTCGGAATTCTAGATTTACCCTTAAAATTGTGGTGCTGTTGTTTTCAGCCTAAATAGTTTGTTGTGTGCTGTAATCTCCTGAATTGTGTAATGATCTATTGTAACTTGCTTGGTTCTTGAATCTAATGTGTTGAGCAAGTATAAAGTAAAGTTTGGGAGCAAATATTGTTGAGGTTTGAACTGAACAGAGGAGCTACATTGGTTAAATATTATATTGCTGACAAATGAAACTGGTTTGAACTGAACAGAGGAGCTACATTGGTTGAATATTATATTGCTGACAAATGAAAATTACTTACAAAATATAAACTGTTTTGAGGTAGACATTGCTCTATCTTGCGTTGATTATTGTGTACATCATTTGAGCAAGTGTGTTCTGAGTTTATAAAGCTGTGAAGGCAGAAAAAGGGCCCTTAGTGAAGATATTCTGTAAGTTGACTGAAATACCCTCAGAATTGAGTGAAGATTCTAATTGAGCTAAATTGTTAAAGGAACTTGCTATTCCCTGTCCAATACTTATTTAAGCAAGTGGTATGGGATTTGTCAAGGCTGTGGGAACCTAGTTTGAGCATCAAATGAAGCTGCATTATGTTTTGACAGATTTATCCATCTTGTTGTAGAGAAGTGAAGCTAGTGTTTCATGTGTTGTGCTTCTTCAAGCTGTGTGTTCATTCCAATCTTGTGTTGCAGTTGAAGTAAAGTGTATTTGGTGTGTTGACACCTTATTCTCTTATTGACAGAGCTGTGAGAGCTCAATAAGTCCAAGCAGGGTTGCTTAGGACAAGGGGAGTGCATGTGTGCTTATTGTTGATCTTGTGTGTGTGTTGAGGGAGTGAAAGTCAGTGTCCTAGCTAGTACAAGGTGTTTGGAAAGTGGGGCAGCTGAGTGAGTAACTACTTGCATGCAACAAGTTTTGATGAGGAGCTAGTGTGTGAGTATTGGTTGTGATAGCTTGTGTCTATTCTGGTACAAGGGTGTGTGCTGAGAGAGAGGCAGCTGAGTGTGTAACAAGATACATACAACTAGTGGAGCTTTTATTGGCAAAGGCCAAGAACCAAGGTTTTCCCTATTGAGAGGGTTTCCTTGTAAATCTTGTGTTGTGGTGTGCTTATGTTGTTCTTGTTCTCTTGAATATGTTTTGATTCTAAAGTCTGCTTGTAAAGACAAAGAATTTACTTAAACCAATTCACCCCCTCCCCCTCTTGGTCTAACATAAATGATGTGTTTAGTTAATTATAATTAATTGTAGATTAAATGTTTAAATATTTAATTTTAATTTAATTAGATTTTATGCTTATGGTTAGTAGTAATGGGCCAACCAATTAGATCCCATGAACTACTTAGATAGAAGGTTTAATGAGCATACATAATTACCCATGGATAGTTGTATATGTGTGTGTGTGTGTGTGTGTGTGTGTGTGTGTGTGTGTGTATATATATATATATGTATATACATATATATATATATAAAAGGAAAGTAATTTATTAATTAATATTATGGTATCTTTAGTATTAATAAATAATCTGATGTATATATTTTATATATTTATATAATAAGGATATACCTAGATTTTATACGTATCATGTTTTAAGTTACCTTTTAATATTATGGTAACTTTAGTATTAATAAATAATCTGATGTATATATATTTTATTTATTTAATTTACATAGATTATATACGTAACATATTTTAATGTTACCTTTTTAATTACCTATGGATAGTTGTATATGTATATATATAAATATATATGTATATATATATATATATATACAAAAGGAAAGTAATTTATTAATTAATATTATGATAACTTTAGTATTAATAAATAATCTGATGTATATATTTTATATATTTATATAATAAGGATATACATAGATTTTATACATATCATGTTTTAAGTTACCTTTTAATATTATAGTAACTTTAGTATTAATAAATAATCTGATGCATATATTTTATTTATTTAATAAGGATATACATAGATTATATACGTAATATATTTTAAGTTACCTTTTTAATATTATAATTTTATTATTTTCTTTATTAAGTTGACTCGGATTAGGAAAAGGAGTAGGGTTATTATTTAGCCTATAAATATATAACTATAGGTTTGTAAAATGGGGTTAGAAATATATCAAGTAATATATTTTGGAGAGAGATAGTTAGAGAGAGAAGGAAGAAGAGAAAGAGGAAGAAAAGAAGAGAAAAACCTTTAGAGAAGAAGATCAAGGAAGAAGAAGTTTAACTTTCGATCCGAAAATTTAAGGCAAGTTTTTCTTCTATCTCTCTCCATTTGATTTGTGTTTCTATACATGCCTAGGAGATTCCAGGATTTTTAAACACATAAAACTAAATAATTATGAATGTTTAATTGGATTAGAACATAGATTTTATAAATTTGGTTCATATATGTTCTTCTTATATTAATTGATAAATTCATGGATTTGATCTAGTTTCTTTATGAATTTTTAGATGTTTTAAATGATGTAATTTCATGTCTGTGTATTGATGGAACCTAGAAACATGCCTTCAAATCCTTAAACAGTAAAGAATAAATTCATAGTAGGGTTTTAGGGTTAAGTCGCTTAACAGTACTCGATCCGCCGTTACAGTGCTCTAGCCTTGGAAGCAAAGCTCAAGCCATAGGAGAAAAGCTCAAGCTATTGATGTAAAACACGAGCCATAGATCGAAATCTCGAGCTATTGGAGAAAAGCTCAAGCTATGGTTTAAGAAGCTCGAGCTATTAGGAGGAAAGCTCGAGCTTTGCCTAGGAAATTTTTGTAAATAGCGTTAAATTGATCTTAATTGGTTTTGAAGGGTCCTGAACATTAAATAGGGAGTAGGTTGGTGTTTAAATAAATTTTAAATAGACTTGATCATAACGATGTATGTTATTTAAATGTTTTAAACAAATGAATAGATTTAATCTTTTAAATTGCTCTAGCAATTAAGATTAAATATTCAGCATGAATTGAAATTGGAGAATGCTTACTTGGCTGTAAAATAAATATCAGCATATTTAAGATTCAGTTTGTATAGGATACAGGATGTAGGAAGCTTAAAGAAGTTTATAGGTTATTACTATTTTGTGATAGCATGATATTCTATTATTATGTTAATTTTTGGATTATTTTATGTATTATTTTATTTGTTACATCAATTGTTGGATTGTGTGGTTTAATGCACCGGTATAGGACGGTGGCATTCTAGGGATGGATTAACTTATCAGTTAAGTCTTACCTATTTTGTATAAGGGAATGTATTAACTAAAATGTTAAGTCCTCCTTATATTCAAGTCAGCTCAGCTGAACAAGTTGAATAACTTATAGAGGATTACTTTATACTGGATAGGATGGATTTTATATATATAATTATATGCCATGATATGAACTTGAGCCTCAGGATCAGTGGTTAGGGTGCGTATATTGCCAGGGATGTGTAGCTAGATATAGTGTAGTTGTGTGCCCTGGTAGGTCTAAGTACTCATGCCCACTATATGTGCGCTTTGCATGGTGCCTACTATTCAGGTTGAGGCAACCCTATAGTTTAGTAAGGTTCCTTTATTGTGTATATATATATATATATATATATATATATATATACGGACTATTAGTTATTGTTGGATTGACTATGATGTATACATGTATCGGATCTCTACTTGGACTGTAGTAGAGTAGAACTTGTTTATGGGCCTGATGCACCATTATTTTTCAGGTATTTTTCAGGTGTTGAGGATTGTTCGTGCTGAGTAGGGATCAGTCTACTTCACTCTTCCGAGTCTATTTAGGAGATTCATTTATGTTTCACCTTTTAGATGTAGATAGTCATTATGGTTACTTATTCAATTGTTATTTTGTTAGGGGTCCACACAGTATGGATTCTCGAGTTGTATTGGAAGTTTGATTGCATCAGAATATTTTATTATTTAATGAAAATTTATTCTGAGAATTTATTGGATTATCATTTTAGTGTTCATTTCAGCATATTTATTTATTCTTTTTTATACTCTTGTATTCTGTATTCGATTATTACCGATTTGTTTTTTATATCCCCGGGTATTCGGGCGTGGGCCTGGCTAACCTGCATTCGGAACTCCGGGGGTATCACATGTATCAAGCACTAAGAAATCAACCGAAAATAAGAATGATAAGCGCCGAATATTATATATTCAAGCGCCCTTACTTGCATCAGTTAAGTCCATTAGTGGAGTTTAATGTACAGTTTACCTTGATTTTTGTATTTTTGTCTTCTTTCAAGTCAGTTTCCCCGAATACGGTTATAGAAGCGGTTTTGACAATCTCTTGTTGA
This sequence comes from Cornus florida, assembly GCF_030987335.1. Taxonomy (NCBI): domain Eukaryota; kingdom Viridiplantae; phylum Streptophyta; class Magnoliopsida; order Cornales; family Cornaceae; genus Cornus; species Cornus florida. The sequence goes on along the minus strand of NW_026775580.1, from coordinate 31,025,472 downwards.
AAGAGGTGCGCTGTTGCTGGGAGCCATCTTTTGGACCGAGCCTTTTTAGTCGTTGTCTGTGTGGAGTTCAGGGCATAATGATCATAATGGGAATCGCGGCAATGGACTGGCTCGGAGTGGCACGAGACGTTTTGCTGAAGTGTTGCAGCTGCAAGCCCCCGCGGGCGCCCGCCAAATCCACAACTCACTGCCTTGTTTCGCGGGGCCCCGCCAAGCTCCTGCGGGCGCCCGCGGATCTGCATATGACATCTTACCTACTTCGGATTTCAGGCTGATTTTGGTCTCCTATACAATTTCAGTGGTTCTAATTCATCTAGGGTGGTTGGAGCTCGGGATTGGGTGGATGGAAAGTAGATTTTGGGTGGATAAGAAGGGAAAAAGCATGACTTATAAGATATCTCAAATTTGCCTAAGTTCTAGAGAGAGAAAGAGTGAGTTTGGAGGATTTTGGGTGTTCTTGAGCTTAAGGTGCGAAAATGGAAAGGGATTCTTCAACTTCTTCTTTATTCTTTGTCTTCATGGGTAACTATCTCCCTATCTAGGGAGGTGATGAAGCCCCATTTTGTAAGCATTGCTTTGTTTTGATTTATATTTGGGGTATAATGTATATATGTAACTTTTCCATAAACTAGAGCACTTCATATGATGTAATGAATTTCATTATCTATAAATGATCATTTTGAGTTAAATATCTTGTCTTAGATTATTTTTCTCTCATGATTATATTGCTACATTTTCATAGTGACAATGGAAATGAGTTCATAGAAGTGATTTTATTGGCATGATATTTAGAAAATTTGATAATCTATTGCTTAAGGCTTTCCTTTGATAGATTCTTCTTGATTTCTATTTCATGTGCTTTTATTATGAGATTAAGGGCTTGATAATCTATGGCTTGGTGATCACATCTAAGGTTGCATCCTAGTTTGGATCTAAGGTTGCATCCTAGTTTGGGTAACCAAAATATGTAGTGTCTTGATAGGTTATTCTTGTATCTTGATTTTATATATTTCTTGAAGATAATGTATCAATGTTATGTTGTTGCATTCCACAGTTACATATATATATGTTTCCCCAAGTAAATCATGTCCTAGCATACTTATTGATGGGTAGTGGATTCACTTCCCTAGTCCCTTCTTAATTGCTTTTATCTCTTTACTTCTTAGCACAATATTGTTTTATGTATTGTTCAATTCTTAGTTTTTGTGATAAACCAACAAACCTCTTTACACCCCTTTCATCATTGTAAAAGTGGTTCTAAGTATCTTAGTTGCCATAACCTTATAGTCCCAGTGGTTCGACTTACCCGACCAATATCCCTATTTTACAATGATTTGTGTTATTGCAAAGGTTGATGTATAATTGTTATACCGATCAATTTTTGGCGCTGTTGCCGGGGACTTCAAACAGTTTTGTAACCGAGGTTTTAGGATTACCTTTGATTTGATTGTTAATATTGTGTGTCTTGTGAATATTTTCTTGTGTGGTTTTGATCATTGTGACCTTTTAAGTATTTGTGAGATTCTAGGTATTCAAGGCTTGCTGAGGGAAGCTAGCAAATTTGTAAGTTTAGAAAACTTCAAGTAAGTTTTCGAAGCTCTAGTTTCAAAGTTGTGAATATCTTGCATGTGTTTAGAGTAGATTTAGTTAAGTTGTGAAGCCCTTGTCGAGGCTATTTATTGTTCTTTTCAATTGCGAGTATCGGTCCTTATCGTGGCCATTTACATTTCTGTCTTGATAATTGAGGAGAACGGGAACATCGTATGTGGAGCTTATGGTGATGCATTGTTGTTTTGATTGTGTTATGAGTTGTTGATGTTTGGCATAGATCACTTTCCTTACCGACTCTTAACTCGCTAGTTGACATAAATTCACTTGAAAGGACTCTTAGAAGAAACCTTAGGGAATCTGCTAACATAAGAGGAATTGAACTTGAATTTAATACAATGGCTGAAAATGTAGGAAATGTCAGAAATGAGGGAATTAATAATGATAGGGCCGAAATTCCAAATGTAGTTCCCATGACTCTTAGGGACCACTTCATCCCTATAAACTATGCCTCTCCCTCTTGCATAGTGATGCTAAACATCGAGGCAACCCAATATGAGATCAAATCTAGTACCATCCAAATGCTTCCATCTTTTCATGACTTTGAAAATGAGGACCCCTATAAGCACCTTGATGAATTCCTCGAAATATGTTCTACCATCAAGCTGAGGGGCTTCCCTGACACTGCTCTCCATTTGCATCTCTTTCCATTCTCCTTAAAAGATAGGGCAAAATATTGGTTGAACTCCCTTGCTGCAAATTCCATCACTACATGGGCTCAATTGCAACAAGAATTCTTAAAAAAATATTATCCAATGAGTAAGACCAATCTAATGAGGCGTTCTATTCTTAGCTTTTCACAAAGCGATGGGGAATAACTCCATGAGACTTGGGAAAGACTGCAAGACCTCCTTAGGAAATGTCCACACCACCTAATTCCAAAATGGCAATTGGTGCAAGCTTTCTATGCTGGTTTGACCGACACCCATAGATTTATGGTTGACTCATTATGTGGAGGGATGTTCATGTCTAAAAGTGCAGATGAGGCGTGAACCTTACTAGAGAATCTGAGTGAGAATTCATTGCAACACAATTTTTGTAGGACTCCAACCTCAACCAATACCAAGAACACCAACCCTTGTCAACCGAAAACGACGAGGGAAGAATCATCTCAAGTGGATGCCATAGCTCATAAATTCTATCAATTGATGGCACCACATCTATCTCCTTCCTTGTCTCAAAATTCAGCTAGTGCGGTGTGTGCATCATGCACTAGTCCTTTCCATCTCTCGAAAGATTGTCCCATACCGGAACAATTTCCTAATCCCAATCAAGAGCAAGCAAATGCGATGTTCTCAAGTCCCGGAAATAATCTATATTCTAATACTTACATTCCGGGATAGAGAGATCGTCCGAACTTCTCGTGGAAGCAACAAGCCCCACAAAATTCGTAATTTCAAAATCAAGGGCATCAAAATTAGCCCTCTTCTCAATTTCAAAATAGGCCATTTCAGGCCTTGTCAAGCTACCGTCCTCCGTATAATCCAAATGCCTTTAATCAACCTCCTACGTCCCAACTAATGAGATTTTGGCTGCAAACAAGCAAATGATGGAATCCAATAAGCAACTATTAATATCATTGCAGCCCACTCTCTAAATGGTTCATTCTCATACTCAGCCTATTGCTAAACTTGAGAATCAAGTGGGGCAAATAGCCACTTCAATGAACCAACTCCTTCAAAGAGACAAAGGGAAGCTTCCCGCTTAACCATTTGAGAATCCTAAAGGGATTCATGTGATTGACGAAACCCCTCCTCCGAGTGGGCCAACTCATAAACAAGTTCAAGCAATCATCACCCTTAGGAGTGGTCGAGTTATGGATAACAAGGTTAATGGAAGTAGCAATGACAAAGTTCTTCCTCCTAAAAATCCAAATCTCCTATCTTCTAATCCGAAGTTTACTCCTGAAAATCCAAAGTCTAATGCTGAAAATTCCAAGCTTGTTAACCCAAATGTGGAGACGTCTTGTGAGCCTAAGGCTCCGTTTCCTCAACGTCTCCAAGAGTCGACACATTTTGGGAACAAGAATTGCAAAATTCAAGATATGTCGGAAGTTTTCAAGTAAGTAAAAATCAACTTGCCTCTCTTGGATGCTATAAAGCAAATCCCTCCCTATGCAAAATTTCTCAAGGATTTGTGCACTCAAAAGCGCACTTCCAAAAATCATTTGCCAAAAAAATTGAGATTGACTAAAAACGTGAGTGCAATCATTCAACACAGTGCTCCTCCAAAATATAAGGATCCGAGCGCCCTAACTATCTCGTGTGTCATTGGCAACAATAAGATAGAAAGGGCCCTCCTTGATTTAGGAACCAGTGTAAATTTGATTCCATATTCAGTTTACTTACAACTTGGATTGGGAGACCTAAAGCCAACTTCCGTGGTCTTACAGCTTGCCGACAGATTGGTCAAGCATCCACGGGGCATTCTTGAAGATGTCATCATCAAAGTGGATAAATTCTACTTCCTGGTAGACTTTATGGTTCTTGAAATGGAACCTGTCCATGACTCAAAGAAGCACATTCCCGTGATCATGAACATCGCCTTTGGAAATATGCAAGTCAAACTCCACATTTTCTATGCCACTCAACATCCTTCCGAAGAGGATGAGTGTTTCCTTATTGATGTGGTCGATGAAGTGGTTGAAGAATCCTTCCCCTTCATTCTAAGCAAAGATCCTTTGGAAACTTGCATGTCTCATTTTGACCTCTCGAACTTTGATATTGATCAAGCCATCCAAGAAGTAAATTCGTTGCTTGACATAGGTGCTATCATGGACTTTCCTCCTTGGAAGATACCAAAAGAACCACTTCCTCAACTCTCTACTACTCCTTTGGTCCTTTCCTTGAAATCTCCACTACATCTTGAGTTAAAGCCACTCTCGGACCACCTCAAGTATGTGTTTCCTGGTGTCAATTGAACCCTTCCGGTCATCATTGCATCGAACCTTTTACAAGACCAAGAAAATAGCCTTTTAGCGGTGCTTCAAGAGCACAAAGAAGCTATTGGCTGGGGGGTGGCTGATTTGAAAGGAATCGACCCTTCTATTTGTATGCATCGTATCCATATGGAGGAGGACGCTAAACCTTCTAGAGAGGTGCAGCGCCTGTTGAATCCCAACATGAAGGAAGTGGTCATAAAAGAAGTGATCAAGCTACTAGATGCGAGAATCATCTACTACATCTCTGATAGCAAGTGGGTGAGTCCCACTCAAGTTGTTCCCAAGAAATCCGGCCTCACCGTCGTTGAAAATTCCGCTGGAGAGCTTGTGCCACAACGCACCACTACCGGGTGGCGTATGTGCATTGACTACCGGAAACTTAACTCTACCACTAGGAAGGATCATTTTTCACTCCCATTCATTGATCAAATCCTAGAGAGGTTAGCCGGCCAAAGCTTCTATTATTTCCTTGATGGTTATTCCAGCTATAACCAAGTGGCAATTGATCCGCAAGATCAAGAGAAGACCACATTCACATACCCCTTCGGAACCTTTGCGTATAGACGCATGCCTTTTGGGCTATGCAATGCTCCGGCCACGTTCCAAAGATGCATGATGTCCATATTTTTTGATATGGTTGAAAAATTCTTAGAGGTGTTCATGGACGATTTTTTCGTCTTTGGATCCTCCTTTGACTCGTGTCTCCACAATCTATCTCTTGTACTTCAAAGGTGCAAGGAAACCAATCTCATTCTAAGTTGGGAGAAAAGTCACTTTATGGTCCAAGAAGGCATTGTTTTAGGACATGTCATTTCAAAAAGGGGGATTGAGGTTGATAAAGCCAACGTTAAGTTAATCTCTAACCTCCCTCCTTCAAACTCGGTCCATCAGATCCGTTCTTTCCTTGAACATGCTAGTTTCTATCGTCACTTCATCAAAGATTTTAGCAAAATCTCTCGACCCTTGTGTAATCATCTTGCCAAGGACGTTCCGTTCAATTTTGATGAAGCTTGTATGGAAGCTTTCGTAAAACTTCGCACTCTTCTCTCATTCGCCCCAATCATGAAATTGCTTTATTGGTCTCTTCCATTTGAGATCATGTGTGATGCATCCGATTATGCATTAGGTGCGGTTTTGGGCCAGCGTGTGGACAAACTTCCACATGTCATCTATTATGCTAGCAAAACCCTCTCCGATGCCCAACTCAATTACACCACCATTGAAAAAGAATTGCTAGCTGTAATAAATTCCGCTCTTATCTTCTTGGATCCAAGGTCATAGTCTTTTCGAATCATGTCGCTCTTAGGCATTTGCTCGCTAAGAAAGAGACCAAACCCCGTCTAATTCGATGGATACTCTTACTTTAAGAGTTTGACATTGAAATCTGGGACAAAAAAGGGACCTACAATGTTGTCGCAGACCATCTCTCTCGCTTACTCATTGAGAAATCCTCTGAATTTGCTGCAATCCGTGATTCCTTTCCAGATGAGCAACTTTTTCAGATTCCCATTCCAGTCTCCCTTGGTTTATGGATATTGTCAACTATCTAGCGGTAGGCAAAATTTCATCCAATTGGTCAAAACAAGAGAAAGACTGGTTCTTCTCCCAAGTTAAGCATTTCTTTTGGGAAGATCCGAAATTGTTCAAGTATTGCCCAGATCAAATCATTCGGAGATTCGTTGCCGACAATGAAACCATAAGTGTCCTAAATTTCTGCCATACTCTTGCTTGTGGGGGACACTTTAGTGCCAAAAAGACTGCTGACAAAGTCCTTCAAAGCGGATTTTTTTGGCCATCCTTGTTTCGGGATGCTTACAATTTTTGTAAATCTTATAAGCATTGCCAAAAGCTCGGATCCATGTCTAGGAGAGACATGATGCCCCTCACTCCCATCCTCATTATTGAAATTTTTGATATGTAGGGGATCGACTTTATGGGACCATTTCCATCTTCTTATAGCTATGAGTATATCCTTGTAACGGTGGATTATGTTTCCAAATGGGTTGAAGCCGAGGCTACCAAAACCGATGATCATAAAGTCGTGATCCAGTTCATTCAATCCAACATTTTTAGTCGTTTTAGTACGCCCCGAGCAATCATCAGTGACGGTGGATCTCATTTTCAAAATCATTACCTTAAATCCGTCCTCTCTAAGTACTCTGTCATTCATAAGGTTGCCACACCTTACCATCCTCAAACGAGTGGTCAAGTGGAAGTATCTAATCGGGAGATTAAGCATATCCTAGAAAAAGCGGTTCGACCAGACCTCAAAGATTGGTCATTGAGACTAAACGATGCGCTTTGGGCTTACCGAACAGCTTATAAGACACCAATTGGCATGTCACTATATCGACTTGTCTTTGGCAAAGCCTGTCATCTTCCAGTTGACCTAGAGCACCGTGTTTATTGGGCCATAAAAAGGCTCAACTTTGATCTCAAACAAGCCAGCTCTACTCGCAAATTGCAGCTCAATGAGCTTGAGGAACTTCGTAATGATGCGTATGAAAGTGCCAAAATCTATAAGGCAAAGATTAAAGCTTTTCATGACAAGTACATTGTCAAAAAGTCTTTTGCCCCTGGACAAAAAGTTTGGCTTTTCAATTCTAGAATGAGACTCTTTCCCGGTAAACTCCGTTCCCAATGGGATAGTCCATATGTCATCACCGCCGTTTTTCCTCATGGTGCAGTCGAACTCCAAGATCCTACCAATGGATCTCTCTCCAAGGTTAACGGCCAACGGCTTAAGCCTTACGTCGATGGCATAGTCCCTATTCGAAAAGTTGAGAAAATCCTATTAACGGACCCAATTTATGAGGACTAATGCGCCATACAAAGCCTGGTTCGTCTAGCTATCGACGTTAAATTTAGCACTCATAGGAAGCAATTCTTCCATTTTTCGAGCTTCCTTCTTCCAAGTGCCTAGTTCCACGAATTTTTTGAAAATTCATTAAGTTTAACCAAAAATGTGCATTCTTCTGGACTTGAAAATTCATTAAGTTTAACAAAAAATGTGCATTCTTCCGGACTTGACTCATCGAGCATTCCGGCAGTTACATTTGGTTTCCTTCATCCTTTTTAGGTCTTTGTACCATTTCTGAAAAAAGAATTTAAGGTCAATAAAGCAATTGTTCCATCTAATCCAAAGTGTAATTGGTATGCGGATTGCGTGTTTTTCTCTTGGGCCATTAAGTGCCAAATCCTGACCCGTCGTCTCTTTGCGGTAGCTAGGACCCTCCGTGATTCAATATTCATGTTTAAATTGCTTGTAGTCAAAATTCCAGGCATTGCACCCTGAGTGTGGCTGCCAAGGCAGCATATGCAGAAGCATCACAGGCGCCCGCGAAAGTATCCAGTAGCATTCCAAGTTCCGCGGGCCCCCGTCGCTCCTCTCGCAGGCCCACATTGTTCCTGGCGGGGCCCCGCCAAACTGTCTAGTAGTCTCCGTCACTCCGTGAGCACCCGCGGTTCCTCTTCAGCCCATTTTAAATGGGTTTTCAAACCCATTTTGTTTCTTTTAAAACCCTCCATTCTCTCCACTCTCGCCCCCAACTTCTCTTATCCCCTTTCTCTAATCTTCCATCTCTTTCTATACTTTCAATCTCCCCTCTCATTCATCTATTTCACCCTTCATCTTTCTCTCCTCCATCATCATCTTCCATCATCCAAGAGAACTTAGGGGATTTGTTCAACCAAATTGGGTAAGATTGATCTCTTCTCTTTCCCTATCAATTTTCACATTAAGGAGGATGGGATTCTAGTTGTGGGGGATTGGTGATTGTTGGTTGTTGCTTGCATGTCCATTACAGGTTACAATTTTGGGAATTTTGCAAGCCTAACATCATTTTGCCCCTCATCACATTCCTCGTGCCCTCCAGGTGTTCGTCAAAAGTTCTGAACCAAATTTTCTCCTTCACATGGCTCCCAAAGTTGCGTCTAAGCGTGCTCATTCGTCCGAGGGCCCTTCTAATGTGCTTCTAACTCCAAATTAGGCGGAATGGCCAATCGTCCCTAAAGAAAAATTCAACATTGCCAATGATTTTGAACAAAATCAGGAAACCTCATGATCAATCCGTGAATTGCGAGCACGTGGCCTTGCATCACTTTTCAAACCACGCGCTCATGCATACTACCCGCGCGAGGTCTGTTTGTTCTATGCAAATCTGTTCTATTCATGTGCAGAACCTGAGGTCATCAAAACCACCATTGATGGCGATGTTTATGAATTTGGCTTGGATGACCTTGCTATAGCCATGGATTGTCTATTGGCTTCGCCGGTGGATGCGGCAGGCCTCTTTCTTTATGTTGACCCACTGGCTCAGCTTCATTTGGCGGACACTGTGGGCTAAATTTGTCACGATCAATTTACTGGCAATCGAACCACAAGCACCAATAAATCCTTCTTACCATGCCAGCTGTGGTTTCTTGATTCGGTCCTGGCCAAGAACGTCATTCCCGTACCAGGCCACTCCAAGCGTAAGGGGGATTTTCTGAAAGCTCTCTACGCCGCTGAAAAGGAGTATTGGTTTCGCGTCCCACAGCTTGTCTGGGACCAAATTCTCAAGATTTATAATGAGTTGATCTTGGTGAGGTCCAGCAGTGCCACCACCTGGGCATTTCCATTTCCATGGCTTATCACCAAGGTGCTTAAAGATGCCGAATTTAAAGCACCTTGTGGTGAGGCGAAAGAAAAGACAATAGCTGACTTCAACCTCGGGGTCTGGAAGTCCAGTACAGTGCAACTTAAGACATCCCGACAGGCCCGAATTAGAGGTGACTTGGATTGGGGTGCTCCAGCCCCTCCTATGGCTCCGACCCCTGAGGCCCCCGCTGCTCCAGCTGCCCCTATTGTTCCGTTGTTGGATGTCATGACCCACGCTGATTATCTTGCCCTCAATGCTTGTCTTGATGCGTTTGACATACGTTTTGGCAACATAGAGGGCGCCATTCAGAAAACTCAGGAGAGTCAGGAGGTTTTGCAGGCTATACTCCAGACTTTGCTGGACCGAGCACCCGGCGCACCTGGCGCGTCCTCCTCCACTCCAATGATGGAGTGATTTTTATGCTTCCAGCTTTTATTTCCCTTTTCAGTAGTACTTTTTAGACATTTTTTGGGCCGCGTTTGGCAATTGCTTTCTATCTTCTTTTGAACTTACAACTGCATCGCCTTTGCTACTTTGCATGGATTATAGTTTTTAGTTGAATAAATTGCAGTTATTTTCCTTCATTTTGGATTCATATGATTCTTGACGTGTATAGATGCTTTTGACAGGTTTTTGCAACCAAGTTTGGGGGTATGCTCATGGCATTCAGGAAGTGGCCTATTTTTGTACCGCCACTCAATTCCTCTTCAACTTGGTACTATTATTCTTGTTGCACTCTTCTTTATTCATTATTTATCATTTGTCTTCTCACATTGAGGACAATGTGATATTTAAGTTTGGGGGTGCATTTTGCATTGTTGCATTTTTGAGATAGCATTTCTGCTTGCATGACTGTAGCTGGATGCATGTAAGTTAATAAACCAATTTTTGTTGGAAGCAATGATAGTGTAATCATGGAACCTTTCAGAGATTGAACATGTGTTTAAGACTTTGTGTATAGAGGCAAATGATACTTTTGAAAATAAAGAAAATTTTGAAATGGCCATGTTGATTCATTTTGGTTTGTATAAATGCTTCAATTGAATTTTCGTCGGAATTCATACTCTTTTACGCTTCACATTGCACAGATGCACACCGGGAACCTAATTGTGAGGTATGCAACCCAACTGACCTTGACCATGACATAGTGGATTTGAATTGATGGCCCTAATGAATGGTTACCTTTGGCATGTTTTAAGTTAAAAAAAAAAAAAAATAGAAAAAAAGAGCAATTATTGATAATGACCAGTTTAAGTGCGTAACCTTTCCAACTCAATTCATTAAGCCCTAGGAGTGTCTCCACACTTAACACCCTAAAGCCATCCGGTTTAGGAGTTGTTGGCCTAACACTTGCTACATGGGTTGGTTAGAAAGCTTAAGGGACTTAGACATTGCACGAGCCATGGATCGAAAGCTCGAGCTATTGGAGAAAAGCTCGAGCTATGGTTTAAGAAGCTAGAGCTATTAGGTGGAAAGCTCGAGCCTTGCCTAGGAAATTTTTGCAAACAGCGTTAAATTGATCTTAATTGGTTTTGAAGGGTCCTGAACATTAAATAGGGAGTAGGTAGGTGTTTAAATAAATTTTAAATAGACTTGATCATAACGATGCATGCTATTTAAATGTTTTAAACAAATGAATGGATTTAATCTTTTAAATTGCTCTAGCAATTGAGATTAAATATTCAGCATGAAATGAAATTGGAGAATGCTTACTTGGCTGTAAAATAAATATCAGCATATTTAAGATTCAGTTTGTATAGGATATAGGATGTAGGAAGCTTAAAGAAGTTTATAAGTTATTACTATTTTGTGATAGCATGATATTCTATTATTATGTTAATTTTTGGATTATTTTATGTATTATTATATTTTTTACATCAATAGTTGGATTGTGTGATTTAATGCACCGGTATGGGACGGTGGCATTCTAGGAATGGATTAACTTATCAGTTAAGTTTTACCTATTTTGTATAAGAGAATGGATTAACTAAAATGTTAAGTCCTCCTTATATTCAAGTCAGCTCAGCTGAACAAGTTGAATAACTTATAGAGGATTACTTTATACTGGATAGAATGGATTATATATATATAATTATATGCCATGATATGAACTTGAGCCTCAGGATCAGTGGTTAGGGTGCATATATTGCCAAGGATGTGTAGCTAGATATAATGTAGTTGTGTGCCCTGGTAGGTCTAGGTACTCATGCTCACTATATGTGCGCTTTGCATGGTGCCTACTATTCAAGTTGAGTCAATCCTATAGTCTAGTGAGGTTCCTTTATTATGTATTTATATATATATATATATATATATATATATATATACGGACTTCTAGTTATTGTTGGATTGATTATGATGTATACGTGTATCGGATCTCTACTTGGACTGTAGTAGAGTAGAACTTCTTTATGGGCCTGACCCACCATTATTTTTCAGGTGTTGAGGATTGTTCGTGCTGAGCAGGGATCAGTCTACTTCACTCTTCCGAGTCTATTTAAGAGATTCATTTATGTTTCACCTTTTACATGTAGACAGTCATTATGGTTACTTATTCAATTGTTATTTTGTTAGGGGTCTACACAGTATGGATTCTCGAGTTGTATTGGAAGATTGATTGTATCATAATATTTTATTATTTAATGAAAATTTATTCTGAGGATTTATTAGATTATCATTTAAGTGTTCATTTCAGCATCTTTATTTATTCTTTTTTATACTCTTGTATTCTGTATTCGATTATTACCGATTTGTTTTTTATATCACCGTGTATTCGGGCGTAGGCCTGGCCAACCCGCATTCGGAAATCCGGGGGTATCACATGTATCAAGCACTAAGAAATCGACCGAAAATAAGAATGATAAGCGCCAAATATTACATATTCAAGCGCCCTTACTTGCATTAGTTAAGTCCATTAGTGGAGTTTAATGTACAGTTTAACTTGATTTTTGTATTTTTGTCTTCTTTCAGGTCAGTTTCCCCGAATATGGTTATAGAAGCGGTTTTGACAATTTCTTGTTGAAAGAGGTGCGCTGTTGCTGGGAGCCATCTTTTGAACCGAGCCGTTTCAGTCGTTGTCTATGTGGAGTTCGGGGCATAATGATCATAATGGAAATCGCAGCATTGGACCGGCTCGGAATGGCACGAGAAGTTTTGCTGAAGTGTTACAGCTGCAAGCCCCCGCGGGTGCCCGCCACGCCACCGTGGGCGCCCGCCAAATCCATAACTCACTGCCTTATTTTGCGGGGCGCCGCCATCCTTCGCGGGCACCCGCTATTTATGCCAATAGCTTCCCTCGAGCCATGATAGCTCGCGAGCGCCCGCGGATCTACAGATGACATCTTACCTACTCCGGATTTCAGGCTTATTTTGGTCTCCTATGCAATTTCTGTGGTTCTAATTCATCTTGGGTGGTTGGAGCTCGGGATTGGGTGGATGGAGAGTAGATTTTGGGTGGATAAGAAGGGAAAAAGCATGACTTATGAGATATCTCACATTTGGCTAAGTTATAGAGAGAGAAAGAGTGAGTTTGGAGGGTCTTGGGTGTTCTTGAGCTTAAGGTGCAAAAATGGAGAGGGATTCTTCATCTTCTTCTTCATTCTTTGTCTTCATGGGTAACTAACTCCCTATCTAGGGGGGGTGATGAAGCCCTATTTTGTAAGCATTGCTTTGTTTTGATTTATATTTGGGGTATAATGTATACATGTAACTTTTCCATGAACTAGAGTACTTCATATGATGTAATGAATTTCATTATCTATAAATGATCATTTTGAGTTAAATATCTTGTCTTAGATTGTTTTTCTCTCATGATTATATTGCTACATTTTCATAGTGACAAAGGAGATGAGTTATAATACCCCTAATTTTTAAAGGATAGTTCTGGTATTTATTTAATTGTTTAATTGTATTTATTTAATTGTTTAATTGCATTTTTATTTGCTTTAACTGGTTATTTGTTTGTGTGTTTATTTAAAGGTTGTTTAAATTGGATTTTGTTTGATTAATCATTTTATTTAAATTGGTTGATTATTTTAAGTTAATTATTATTTGTTTATTTATATTAATATCATGGTTTATTTTAATTAGATTAAGTTAAATGTGTTATTTATTAAATTAGGTTATAGTTTTAACTGTAGAATGGAATTCACTTGTGTAGCTGTCACTGTTTTAAAACGTAAGTTTTGTTATGGGCCGACAAGGATTAGGAATAGGGCTCTTTCTCTACACATATAGGGAATAGGGATTAGTTAAGCCTCTATAAATATAGAACAGTACGTCAACGTAGGGTTTTGGAGAATACACAACCCCTATTCACGTACCAAAGATACAGAGATAACAGAGTCTTGTGAGAGAACTGAGCGAGAGAAAACAGAATAAGGCTTAGGAGGAGAACAGATAGGACCAAGGGAGAGTTATGGTGGATTAAACCAAAACCATAGGAGGCTTGAAAGTGGTCAACATTTGCCAAAAAATTAGGAAGGCGGTGACAAAGTTTTGAGACCAAAACTGCAAGCAAGTTCTTTTCTTTCTCCTTCCCTTTGGCTCGTGTTCTGTGCACCTAGATAGCCTCTAGGGTTTTAAATAATCAGTAATCGAGATTTATGTGTTTAGTATATGCTATATTGATGATCTATTTGTATTAAAATCAAATCTGCTTACAATTTGTGCATGTCTGCTTTAGGTTTTGTTCCTTAAAGCATGTTAAGTTCTGTTGTGATTTTTGTTACTATACTTGCTTCCATCTTTTATAAACGAACCATGGGGATGTTAATGGGATGATATAAGATCTTAGGTTCAGTATTGATGAGGAACAGAGGGGTTGGAATGGAATTGTTGTTACAAAATAGTTTCAGTTTGTTTCTAAAGCATGTTTAGTTCGGTAGCAAATTTAATCTTTGTATTTAATTCCAATTGTTATTATTAAACCATTGGGATGCTATTTAGTATTAATAAGACCCTTAGGATCAGTTTTAGAAACCAACTGAAGGGTAGAAAGTGGTCGGGGTCGAAGCAGATCATCGGAAACGAAGAAGGAAGCGGAACAGTAGGCTCCCTCTTTTCGGAGGTGGCTCCAAAGTGTTTTGGAGGCGGCTCCAAGCACTTTGAGCCTGCTCCAAAAGTTTTTGGAGCCGGCTCAATGTTGGTTTGAGCCAGCTCTATTTTTTTTTTTAAGCAGGCTCTTTCCATTTTGATGCGTACTGTAAGTTTTCAGCAACTGTTTAGGCTCTTGGGGTTTCAGAACAGTTTTAAAACTTTAATGGGGTTTTTAATAATTAATTTAGAATGTAATTAAGGTCTTGTATTGCATAAAATACCCTCTTTGTATTAATGGAATTAACAGTGCGCTATTTAACAACTTGTGCGCGGTTAACTGCTGGAAGGAAGTTAAATTGTCTAATTTTAATTTGACAATTTAGGGTGCAATAATATGATTCTAAATTAAATTTTAGATGTATGATGGAGTCTTTTAATTAACAAATTGGACTTGTAGCATAGTTTATGGCTCGGTACTAAAATAATAAAACAGTATGCAAAGATGCAACCTAGCATGCTATTGATGGATAAAAGGAACTGAATTACTAGAATTAATTTTAGCAATTTCTTGGACAATATTATGATTTTAAAACTTATTTATATGCATGATAGAGTTGTTAATTTATTAAAACTGATCTATTCATGCTCTGAATGTTAATCGTTGAACTGTTAAACAATACATGGTTTACTCTTGGATTCAAATTACTGAACCTTTAAACATCTTTCAGCAATGATTTGGATATTGGTTTGGATTGTAAATTACTAGCTTAATACTTATGTGTCGTAATTTACATGGATATGGAGGATTGTATGTACCGGTATGGGACGGTGACATACTAGGGATGGTTTAGCTCAAAACGCTTAAACCTAACCTATCGGATTAAAGGAATGGATTGAAAAATATTGAATCCTAACTGTGACTAAGTCAGATCAACTGTGATTAAGTTGAATGGCTTCCTAGATTAATGGATGGAGGATAAGTCATATCAATTGAATAAGTTGAGTGACTAACTAGTATGTTTTGTATGTCTCCTCAATAAATAATTGAATGACATATTATGGTTTTGGACGGATTTTAGATATATGATTATGGTACCACGATATGAGCTTGAGTCTCGGAGTCGTTCGTTAGGATGCGTATATGCAGTGGATGCGTAGCTGGATATAGTAGGTAGGCGTACCCTGTTAGGTCTAGGTACTCATGCCCACCCTTGGGTGAGTTTTCGCATGTTGCCTTCTATTCAGGTTGAGACCCCTACTGTAGTCCAGTGAATATCCTTTAGTGTGGATATATATATCTGTATGGACTAGATAGATATTGTGAGGTATCTACGGTGTGTCTGCGTATCGAGTCACTGTATGAATTGCAGTTAGATTAGAACTTGCTCGTGGGTCTGACCCACTCTTCTATTATTCTTTTCAGGTACAGGACGGTTCCAGCCTTAGAGCTTGATCGTGCTGTTCGAGGACAGTTTCCATTCGTCAGATTACGTAGGACTTCTCGCGATATTTCAGTTTTATTTACTTTCAGTTTTCAGTTCAGTTGGGATTTTATTTAGGGGTCCACTAGATGGATTCCCGAGTTGTAATCATAGAGGTTTTGGATGTCAGATTTTATTAAGTTTTATCGGTTGAGGAATCTACATTAGTATTCATTTTAGCTTTTAATATTTATTCTTATTTCATTTTGTCATCTGTGTTCGTTATAAAATATTAATTGTTTGATATTCCCTCGGGTTTAGGCCTGGGCCTGATCAACCCGCGTATCGGATCTGAGGGGTTTCTCAGTTGGTATCAGAGCCAGGTTCAAGTGTCTCTTGGATGTTTTGTATTAAGACTTCCGCGTAGCGTTTTCTCTTTATTAGAGCTTAAGTTTAGGATTCATTGTATTCCTTTACGGTTCGTTTAAACACGTACTAATATCTGTCTTAATTTGTTAACAGTATGGTTAACGCTAGAAGAGGACAGATTAACAGTCGACAGAGGAGAGTGGCACGTAGGCAACAGGAACGCCTGCGGCGTCAGGAAGAGCAGCATATGCCAGAATTTTAGGATGATGGTTAGTTCCATGATGGGCAGTAGAACATTCAGCAGACTCGGGATCATGGAGGAGATCCAGAGTTTCCTCCTCACATCAATGACCTCATTGCTCAGGCCATAGAGGCAGGGGTAACAGCTGCACTTCAGAATCAGCCTCAAGTACAGCCGGCACCATTACCAGCACCGGTTGTTCAGACTGGTACTTGGGAGAAGGCCAGGAGCTCTTTTACAAAGGGGAGTCCACCTGAATTCACAGGCTCCACCGATGCGAGAGCAGCTCACCAGTTGAAACAGGACATCGAGCGACATCTTCACTTGGTTCAGTGCACGGAGGTTCAAAAGCAGATGCTTGCTACTTTCAAGTTAGTTGGGGATGCACTGCAGTGGTGGGAGTCAGTTACCACCATAGAAGAGATGATGGCATTGACTTATGATGAGTTTAGTGCACGCTTTGAAGAGAAGTATTTCCCTTATGCAGTCAGGGCAGCTATGAAGACTGAGTTTCTTAATCTGCAGTAGGGGAACATGAGAGTAGCAGAGTATGAGCAGTAGTTCACACGCTTGTCTCTTTTTACATAAGAGGAGGTGGATACCGAGGAGAAGAAGCGCAACAGTTTCTTCAAGGGACTGATGTGGTCTATCAAGAGAGATATTACAGGTAGTCTAGCCTATACTACCTATGCTCAGGTGGTAGACGCCGCTCTACAGCAGTATCAGTTGACCGTGGACATCAGACAGGCCATGGGTGAGAAACAGGATGATAGAGACTCTGCTAATCAATCAGCTGAGAAAGGGAATGGGAACGGACACCGACAGAATAACAAGGGCAAATTCCAGGGACAACAGCCTTGGAAGAAGCACAAAGGTGGTTTAGATGCTCCCAGGAATGTGGCACCTATTCAGCGACAGCAGAATGGGGGACCATAGGCAGGACAGGATCAGCCACAGGCTAACCGACAGAAGAGGCCATTCAGTACTTTCTAGGGTAGTTGTTATACTTGTGGGGAGTATGGTCACACTTCCAGGCAGTGTCCTACAGTCAGACAGGGATAAAGACAGGGACAGAGACAGGGACAGGGACAGCATGTGCAGCAGGGGCAGAGGGCGCCAGTGCCTTTACTAGCTCCATAAGTTCCACGGATTCAGGGACAGACATATCCGGCTTTACCAGCACCGCCGCAGCTTCAGGGTCAAGCACTGCAGCAGTTACATTATGGCAGGGTGTACAACCCTAAGCCACAGGATATACAGGCACCTCAGGCTGTTGAGGGTAAGTTTCATATTCATAGTTTACTTGGACGTGTTTTATTTGATACGGGTGCTACACACTCATTTGTAACAAGGACTTTTGTTGCTTTGTTTGGGATGATGTCTCGGGTATGCAGTAGGCCTCAGGGTATTTCTACACCGTTGGGCGATACAGCCATTCTTCATGAAAGTGATAGGCCTGTAACACTAGATATTGGTGGACTCAGATTTCTAGCCAATTTATTGGTCCTGGACATGCACACTTATGATGTGATACTTGGAATGGATTGGTTGTCTCACTACCATGCCCAAGTTAATTGTTTTGATAGGTTAGTTATTTTCACCATACCTGGTTAGGACATGTATGTAGTTGTTATGCCGCATTTTAGCGGGGTCACTAGCACCTATTTGTTCCATATGGAGGAGGAGACGGAGGAGGGGACTACTATATCATTGGATAACATACCGATTGTACAAGATTTCCTAGATATATTTCAGGAGATTCTAGGGTTGCCACCTAGTCGCGAGATCGACTTTGTTATTGACTTAGCTCCAGGCACTACACCTATTACTAGGGCACCATTTGCTAGGGCACCATACAGGATGGCACCAGTGGAGATGAGGGAGCTGAGAGATCAAATTCAGCAATTACTCAGCCAGGGTTTCATTCGTAGGAGTACATCACCCTGGGGAGCGCCAGTTTTATTTGTGAAGAAGAAAGATGGTTCGCTCCGCCTGTGTATAGATTAAAGGGAGTTGAACAAGGTTACTATTCGTAACAAGTATCCTTTACCCAGGATTGATGACTTGTTTGATCAGTTGAAGGGAGCTACTTATTTCTCTAAGATTGATCTGCGGTCTGGATATCATCAACTTCGAGTTAGGGAGTAGGATGTTCTGAGGATAGCGTTTCTCACTAGATATGGATCTTATGAGTTTCGGGTGATGCCGTTCGGGTTGACTAATGCACTAGCGGCTTTCATGGATTTAATGAACAGAGTCTTTAGGACTTACTTGGATCAATTTGTCATTGTCTTTATAGATGACATTTTGATTTACTCGAGGTCTGAGGATGATCATGCTAGACATCTTCGGATAGTCTTGCAGACGCTTCGTGAACACCAGTTGTATGTTAAGTTCGAGAAGTGTGAATTTTGGCAGCGGGAGGTGAAGTTTCTGGGTCATGTGGTGTCAGAAAGGGGAATAGCGGTGGATCCAGCCAAGGTTTCAGCAGTGGTTGAGTGGGGATAGCCTACATCATCTACTGAGATTCAGAGTTTCCTCAGTTTGGCAGGATATTACAGGAGGTTCATTCAAGGGTTCTCAAAGGTAGCGGGACTACTCACTCATCTGACTAAGAAGGGTGTATGGTTCGTGTAGGATGAACATTATCAGAAAGCTTTTGATGAGCTGAAGACTAAGTTGCCTTCTGCACCGGTTTTTTCTACCCCACAGAGCGGAATAGAGTATCTGGTTTACACGGATGTTTCTTTACAGGGTCTTATATGTGTTTTGATGCAGAAGGAGCGACTGATTTCATATGGATCTTGGAAGCTTAAGCCTCACGAGCTTAATTATCCAACGTATGATTTGGAGTTGGCAGCTGTGGTCTTTGCCTTACGTATTTGGAGGCATTATCTGTTTGGTGAGTCCTTCAGGTTATTTAGCGATCACAAGAGTTTGCAGTACTTGTTCACTCAGCGGGAGTTGAATATGAGAAAGCGAAGATGGTTGGAGTTTGTGAAAGACTATCACTTATCTATACAGTACCATCTAGGGAAAGCTAATGTGGTGGCAGATGCACTCAGTCGCTGACCTGTTGGTAGTCTTTTTGCTCTATTCGCTACTGAGTGGAATGCTTTAAGGACGGTGGATGAGTTGTCGAATGCTTTCATGGCTTGTATGGTAGTTACACCTTCTATCATTCACAAGGTTTTGAAGGCACAACTCACGGATCAGCAGTGTATTGACAAGGTTGCAGAGATAGCTTCCAGAGAGGTTCCATTCTATTATATTGGGGCTGATGGAGGTTTGAGGTACAATGGACGGTTAGTGGTACCTTCAGCGGATGATTTGAGGAAAGATGTGATGACTGAGACTCACCACTCTGAGTTTTCTATTCATCCGGGAGGCGACAAGATGTATCAGGATATGAAACGGCAGTTTTGGTGGGCAGGTATGAAAAGGGACATTGCTCTTTTTATCTCCCGATGCAGTACTTGTCAGATGGTCAAGATTGATCATCAAAGGCCACCAGGAGCTCTACAGTCATTGCCGATACCAAAGTGGAAATGGGAGAGCATTTCTATGGATTTTATAGAGAGATTGCCAAACTCTTTCAAGGATCACAACTCTATTTAGGTTATCGTGGACAGACTGACGAAATCAGCTCATTTTTTACCTATTCGTACTGACTTCACTTCGGAGCAATTGGCAAGACTTTATAATACCGAGATTGTGAAGTTACATGGCATTCCATTGTCTATTATATTGGACAAGGATTTGAGCTTTGTGTCTGGATTCTGGAAGAGTTTCCAGCAGGCTTTGGGTACAGAGTTGCACCTTAGTACTACTTATTATCCTCAGACTGATGGACAGACTGAGAGTGTGAATCAGATCAAGGAGGATATGCTTCGGTCGTGTGTTCTTGATTTCAAGGGCCACTGAGAGGATTACTTACCGCTTGTGGAGTTTGCTTATAATAATAGTTTTCAGAAGACTATTGGGATGGCACCATTTGAGGCATTATACGGCCGACTGTGTCGATCGCCTGTTTGTTGGATGGAGGTTGGCGAGAGCCGATTTTTGGGTCCTGAGTTCATTAAGGATACTTCTGAGAAGATCGCTCTTATTAGGGATCGCATGCGTACTGCCCAGAGTAGGCAGAAGAGCTATGCTGATCGTCACACTCGTGCTTTGGAGTTTCAGGTTGGGGATCAGGTTCTACTCAAAGTGTCTCCTATGAAAGGAGTTATGCGCTTTGGGAAGAAGGGGAAATTGTCACCATGGTTTGTCGGTCCATTTATGATTACAGATCGAGTTGGAGCTGTTACTTATCGGTAGGCATTTCTAGATAATTTGGATCACGTACACAACGTATTCCACATTTCCATGTTGCGAAAATTTCTGCGAGATGAGGATCGATATCAGCATATCGATGTTGGGGAGATTGAGTTGCAGCCAGATGCAACTTATTTGGAGCCACCGTGTCGTATTGTCGACCGTCGGGATTAGATCCTTCGTAATAAGGTTATCCCTTTAGTTCGTGTCTAGTGGAGTCATCACAATGAGGCTGAGTCTACTTGGGAACGGGAGGATGTCATTCGCTCGCAATTTCCTGAAATTTTGGAAGAAGGTAAGAGCGAATTCCGATGCTGGAATTTCTTTTATTAGGGGGGAAGAATGTAATACCCCTAATTTTAAAAGGATAGTTCTGGTATTTATTTAATTCTTTAATTGTATTTATTTAATTGTTTAATTGCATTTTTATTTGTTTTAATTGGTTATATGTTTGTGTGTTTATTTAATGGTTGTTTAAATTGAATTTTGTTTGATTAATTATTTTATTTAAATTGGTTGATTATTTTAAGTTAATTATTATTTGTTTATTTATTTTAATTTCATGGTTTATTTTAATTAGATTAAGTTAAATGTGTTATTTTTTAAATTAGGTTATAGTTTTAACTGTAGAATGGAATTGACGTGTATAGTCGTCACTGTTTTAAAACGTAGGTTTTGTTATGGGCCGACAAGGATTAGGAATAGGGTTTTTTCTCTACACATATAGGGAATAGGGTTTAGTTAAGCCTCTATAAATATAGAACAGTACGTCAACTTAGGGTTTTGGAGAATACACAACCCCTATTCACGTACCAAAGATACAGAGATAACAGTCTTGTGAGAGAACTGAGCGAGAGAAAACAGAATAAGGCTTAGGAGGAGAATAGAGAGGACCAAGAGAGAGTTGTGGTGGATTAAACCAAAACCATAGGAGGCTTGAAGGTGGTCAGTGTTTGCCGGAAAATTAGGAAGACGATGACAAAGTTTTGAGACCAAAACTGCAAGCAAGTTCTTTTCTTTCTCCTTCCCTTTGGCTCATGTTCTATGCACCTAGATAGCCTCTAGGGTTTTAATTAATTAGTAATCAGGATTTACGTATTTAGTATATGCTATATTGATGATCTGTTTGTATTAAAATCAAATCTGCTTACAATTTGTGCATGTCTACTTCTGGTTTTGTTCCTTAAAACATGTTAAGTTCTGTTGTGATTTTTGTTACTGTACTTGTTTCCATCTTCTATAAATGAACCATGGGGATGTTAATGGGATGATATAAGATCTTAGGTTTAGTATTGATGAGGAACAGAGGGGTTGGAATGGAACTGTTGTTGCAAAATAGTTTCAGTTTGTTCCTAAAGCATGTTTAGTTCGGTAGCAAATTTAATCTTTCTATTTAATTCCAATTGTTGTTATTAAACCATTGGGATGCTATTTGGTATTAATAAGACCCTTAGGATCAGTTTTAGAAACCAACTGAAGGGTAGAAAGTGGTCGGGGTCGAAGCAGATCATTGGAAATGAAGAAGGAAGCGGAACAGTGGGCTCCCCCTTTTTGAAGGCGGCTCCAAAGTGTTTTGGAGGCGGCTCCAAGCACTTTGAGCCTACTCCAAAAGTTTTTGGAGCCGGCTCAATGTTGGTTTGAGCCTACTCTATTTTTTTTTAAAGCAGGCTCTTTCCATTTTGATGCGTATTGTAAGTTTTCAGCTACTGTTTAGGCTCTTAGGGTTTCTGAATAGTTTTAAAACTTTAACGGGGTTTTCAATAATTAATTGAGGATGTAAGTAAGGTCTTGTATTGCATAAAATACCCTCTTTGTATTAATGGAATTAACAGTACGCTATTTAACAACTTGTGCGCGGTTAACTGCTGGAAGGAAGTTAAATTGTCTAATTTTAATTTGACAATTTAGGGTGCTATAATATGATTCTAAATTAAATTTTAGATGTATGAGGGAGTCTTTTAATTAACAAATTAGACTTGTAGCATAGTTTATGGCTCGGTGCTAAAACAATAAAACACTATGCAAAGATGCAACCTAGCATGTTATTGATGGATAAAAGGAACTGAATTGCTAGAATTAATTTTAGCAATTTCTTAGACAATATTATGATTGTAAAACTTATTTATATGCATGATAGAGTTGTTGATTTATTAAAACTGATCTATTTATGCTCTGGATGTTAGTCGTTGAACTGTTAAACAGTACATGGTTTAACTCTTGGATTTAAATTGTTGAACCTTTAAACATCTTTTTACAATGATTTGGATATTGGTTTGGATTGTAAATTACTAGCTTAATACTTATGTGTCGTAATTTACATGGATATGTAGGATTGTATGTACCGGTATGGGATGGTGACATACTGGAGATGGTTTAGCTCAAAACGCTTAAACCTAACCTATCGGATTAAAGGAATGGATTGAAAAATATTGAATCCTAACTGTGACTAAGTCAGATTAACTGTGATTAAGTTGAATGGCTTCCTGGATTAATGGATGGAGGATAAGTCATATCAACTGAATAAGTTGAGTGACTAACTAGTATGTTTTGTATGTCTCCTCAATAAATAATTGAATGACATATTATGGTTTTGGATGCATTTTAGATATATGATTATGGTACCACGATATGTGCTTGAGTCTCAGAGTCGTTGGTTAGGATGCGTATATGCAGTGGATGCGTAGCTGGATATAATAGGTAGGTGTACCCTATTAGGTCTAGATACTCATGCCCACCCTTGAGTGAGTTTTCGCATGTTGCCTTCTATTCAGGTTGAGACCCCTACTATAGTCCAGTGAATGTCCCTTAGTGTGGATATATATATATGTGTATGGACTAGATAGATATTTTGAGGTATCTACGGTGTGTCTGCGTATCGGGTCATTGTATGGATTGCAGTTAGATTAGAACTTGCTCATGGGTCTGACCCACTCTTCTATTATTCTTTTCAGGTACAAGACGGTTCTAGCCTTAGAGCTTGATCGTGCTGTTCAAGGACAGTTTCCACTCGTCAGATTACGTAGGACTTCTCACAATATTTCAGTTTTATTTACTTTCAGTTTTCAGTTCGGTTGGGATTTTATTTAGGGGTCCACTAGATGGATTCCCGAGTTGTAATCATAGAGGTTTTAGATGTTGGATTTTATTAAGTTTTATCGGTTGAGGATTCTACATTAGTATTCATTTCTGTTTTTTATATTAATTCTTATTTCATTTTGTCATCTGTGTTCGTTATAAATTATTAATTGTTTGATATTCCCTCGGGTTTGGGCCCGGGCCCGATCAACCCGTGTCTCGGATCCTAGGGGTATCTCATGAGTTCATAGAAGTGATTTTATTGGTATGATATTTAGGAATTTTGATAATCTATTGCTTAGGGCTTTCCTTTGATAGATTCTTCTTAATTTCTATTTCATGTGCTTTTATTATGAGATTAAGGGCTTGATAATCTATGGCTTGGTGATCAGATCTAAGGTTGCATCCTAGTTTAGGTAACCAAAACATGTAGTGCCTTAATAGGTTATTCTTGTAGATTGATTTTATATATTTCTTGAAGATAGCGTATTAATGTTGTGTTGTTGCATTCCACAGTTACATATATATATGTTTCCCCAAGTAAATCATTTCCTAGCATACTTATTGATGGGTAGTGGATTCACTTCCCTAGTCCCTTCTTAATTGCTTTTATCTCTTTACTTCCTAGCACAATATTGTTTTATGCATTGTTCAATTCTTAGTTTTTGTGACAAACCAACAAACCTCTTTACACCCCTTTCATCATTCTAAAAGTGGTTCTAAGTATCTTAGTCGCCATAACCTTGTAGTTCCAGTGGTTCGACTTACCCGACCAATAGCCCTATTTTACAATGATTTGTGATATTGCAAAGGTTGATGTATAATTGTCATACCAATCAAAGAACTTGTCCACTTTTATGAGTACATCTTCAACAATACCTCGTGGTTGTCTGACAGAACGGTCAACAAGTTGTAGAACAACCGACGTAGGTGTTAACTCACCCAGACTTAACTTCTCATACACCAAGTAAAGAATAAGATTAACACTAGCTCCAAGATCAAGAAATGCTCGCTCTATCATTGTTTCCAATGATGCAAGAAATTGTAAGAGCACCGGGATCTTTAACCTTTAGAGGAGTGTTATACTTAAGAACAGCACTGACTTGCTCTATGAGACAAATTTTCTTAGGAACTTGGCTTTTAAATTTTCTCTTCAGTGTACACAAGTTCTTTAAAAATTTAGAATAGGCTGGTATTTGCTTTATAGCATCAAGCAAAGGAATAATGATTTTGACCTGTTTAAAGACCTCCATCATATCTTGAATTTTCTCCTTTCGTTTACCAAAGTGGGAGGGTTCCTTGAGACGTTCAGGATAAGGCGCTTTTGGCTCATAAGCTGTCTTAGGATTAAGAACAGATGAAGAAGTGACTCCACCTTCAACTCCTGTGGTGGATTGTGGAATAAAACTTGAAGGAACATCATTAGGATGTGGATTATAGATGATAGGAACAATGGGAACCCTAAGCCTCTCTTTTTCATCCTGTCATTTTTCAACTTGATTATCAACCACTCTACCACTCTCAATGTAGTAATAGCCTAAACTTGCTCATGATGAATACCTGAAGAATTGGTTTCATCAATCATGTAAGTTTGCCCTTTCAGGTTTGCTACCGGTTGACTAGGCAGCTTTCCATCCTCTCTTTGAGATAAAGTACTCGCTATTTGCCCAACTTGTGCCTCTAGCTTTGCTATGGCTTGTGAATGAGAATTAAAAAGTTGGGTATTGGCTTTAAGATCAACAAGAGCATTGAGTACTTGATCCTCAAAAGCAGAATTTCTAAGAGGAAGTGAAAGATTAGGAGTTTGAGTGGGTTGATTTCTGAACTGAGGTGGATGATAGATACCAGATTGTTTGAAAAAGTTATTTTGTGGTATAGGATTGGATGAATTTTGATATTGTCCCTGAGATTGAGGAACAGTGGTTCCTTAACTTTGATTACGCCACGATAGATTTGGATGATCTCTCCAGCCAGAATTATATGTAGAAGCATATGGATTGCAAGCTGATCTAGAGAATGCAGCATTCACTTGCTCCTGTGGGATCTCAGATGATTGTCCCATCATAGGGTAAGTGTCAGCAAAATGGGAAGGATTAGCACAGATAGAACAAACTTCCTTTAGTAAAGCAAATTGTGGATTATTAACAGGAGTAAAGCCAGATGATAAAATTTGATCGAACCTACAGTTCAAGGCTTCTATTTGAGCGGCTAACTCACTAGATTTGTCTACCTCAAAGACTTTTTCAACTTTATGCTTTTTAGGTGAAGACCTAGACCTAGAGGAAGACGTATGTTGCGTTCAATTTTCACTTAGGGTCTCAAACAGTTCCCAAGCGTCAGCTAGACTCTTATGCAGAAAGGCTCCATTACTAGGTACACCAACCATGTTTCTATAAGAATCAGAAAGACTATCATAAAAAATCTGTATTAAGTGTCATTGAGCAATATCATGGTGTGAACACTTTCTTAGAAGATCATTATATCTTTTCCATGCATCGTGGAACTGTTCTCCCGAGATTTGGGAAAATGCCATGATTTCTCTTCTCATTTGACAGGTTTTACCTACTGTATAGTACTTTTTCAAGAACTCTTATTGCAACATCTCCCATGTAGATATGGAATTTAGGGGAAGGGAATGCAACCAAGTTCTTACTTTGTCCTTGAGAGAAAATTGGAAAAGTCGGATCCTGAATGAATTATTGGTAAGAGTGGTCAACTTGGTAGTTGAGCACAATTCCAAAAATACATCCAAGTGTGTATATGGATCCTCTGTTGTAAACCCATGAAAGGTAGGAAGCATTTGGATCATAGCAAGTTTGATCTCAAAAAGGGTTGCATCAGCGTCTGAAAATACAAAGCACGAAGGAAAAGTGTATGTGGTAGGAATGAAATAGTTCCTCAATTGTGGTTGTGGAGGGATAGGTGGAACCCGTCCTCCATTACCATTGCCATTACCCGGTGTATCATGATGTTCAGCCATGTTATCAGAGGAACTTTCTATATTATTCAAATATTTTTTAAGTTTTCTTAACTGACTAAGAGTTCTCTCTATTTCAGGATCATGCACTAAATGTTTTGACCAAGTTTGATGAGTTAACATGCATTAATTCCACTAATCCTAAAAGTGACAAAAATAAAATTTACCAAGTAAAAGAAAATAGTAAAAAAAGACTCACAGAAGGTTTAATAAACCGAAGCTTTTATCCCTTAAGCGTCTTTGTCCTCATTGTTAATTTCCTGTGCCTGAAAAGAAAAAGAATTAAGGTGAGATATCAGAAAGTCCGAAGATTGGTAAACCAAAATAACTAATTAACAACTAAACTTAATAACAAATCTCCCCGGCAACGGCACCAAAAATTGATGTGTCGATTTATTTTATTTTACCACTCGCAATAGAACGAATCCTTGTAGGATAGCACTATCTAGAGAGGATCGAACCCACAGGGAGATAAGTATTTATATTTGGTCTTTAATTAATCTCTATGGTTTATAGGTAAATGGTGAAATTTTTTGTTTGGTTATCACAATTAAAAACTGAAATTAAACTAAAATTAAGCTAAAATTAAGCTAAATTAAACTAAGTTATCAGAGAAAGAAAGGTCTTAGAGCTTTGACTTCACCACAATCATCATATTATGGTTAATTGTTTCAACTCTGGGGTTTTAACAAGTTATGTTTTAAATGAATTGAACTCAATAACATTCGTTCAATTCGGGTTTAAAAGAAAGACGTCCTATAAAATTCAGTTAACTATAACCTATCTGCGATTAGCATGGATTATCCACCTATCTACTCTAACTACTTTAAATACTTTGCAAAAAATCCATCTTTCCTAAGCATAGAATATGAAAACATTCTTTTATAAAAACGTTGGAACACCATTATATGACCTCTATTCTTATGTCCGACAGGGCTCCGCCAGATTCCGTCCAATAAGATAGGTTGAGAATAGAAAACAAACTATTATATCTAAGACAAGGTAATAACAATTTGAAATCTATTTAAAACATTAAATCCAATTGAGTTGTCTCAATTGCTCATAGTCATATAATAAAAAAACATAATATACATTAAAATATCCCAGAGTTAAAAACAATCAAATCATAATACTAAATTAGGTTACATCAGTGCCCTAAGAGAGAAATTAGCTACTCATGATGATACCGGATGTCATCTGTGTTGGAGTCGTCTCCATCGTCACGGATGGCACTTCTCTTCTCAGGATCTTCACCTTCTAAGGTTATGGAAACCCTAAAAGCTGCCACAACAGTATCAGCCTTCTATAACAATACGAGAAAAAAAGGGACCTCTTCTATCAAGGCTTATGCCTTCTTTTATAGAAGAAAACAAAGGCTTGGTGGGCTTTTAGGCCTTCTGGCCCATCTGGAATAAGATACAGCTTGAAAAGAGAACATTCCTGTAACTTAAATCTAACATGTCACAGAAGGCTCGAGCTTTAAGGTTCAGGCTTGAACTTCTTTGGATTGGTGCCCGAACTTCAATGAATAGTGCTCGATCTTCACTTTGACACTTAGCCAAATTTCTTTAATTATTTTCCGAAGCGTCTTTTTCTTCGACACTTAAAATATTCTCGGGCTTCATCTCTTTTAACATTGCTCGATCCAAGCTTCATGGGCTCGAGTACTAGGTACCAGGCTTGAGCTTTAAGGACTCAAGGCTCGAGCTTTGGGTAATGGTGCTCGATCCTTGAGATTAGGCACGAGGTCTGGGAGCTTGGAAATCAGCTCTTTAATTTCTGACGCCTTGTGCTCGAGCCTGAGGATCAAGACTCAAGCACCTTTGGTTAAGCTCGAGCACCCTTAGTTGGGGCTCGAGCTCGAAGGTACAAGGCTCGAGCTTTAATGCCTTGTTAACTTTTTTTCTTTGACTTGTAAAGCTCGAGTCTCAAGACTAGGGCTCAAGCTTTGGATTCTGAATTATTCCAAACTTCACCATTTAAGCTCTCGGCTTGCTCTAGATGACCGGTAACGACTCTATAAGCTTTGATATCATCATGAAGTCCCGATTTTAACCATTTCTCTAGGAATGTACCTATAAACAAACATTAAACATAAATCAGTCTAATAATGGATAGAAGTATCACTTTAGGCCTTAACATACATATATTTAGGGGCTCGAATATGCAATATTAAGCGCTCATCAAGTTCCTCATCCTCCTCTCTTACTTCTATAGTGATCACCATCTCCTCACTTTCTAAAGTAGCAATGGTCGGGATAAAATCATAATCAAAATAAGGAAAGTCCTCATTAATCATGTTATGCTCTATTGGATTAGCCATTGATGGACTCATCAACTCCTTAAATTGCTCACTTACTACTTCTTCTTCCTCGCTCTCTTTATCCTCATCAATGAAAATTTGAGTGCAAGCCATTTGTTCATTTGCCTCTTCCTCCTCCTCTTGACGAGGAAGAATACTTGCAATTTGCTCAACTTGAGCTTCTAACTTGGCTAAAGTTTTAGAATGAGAATTAATAAGTTGAGTTTGTGAAATATGTACATCAAGTAAAGCTAACACTTTTTCTTGAAACTCGGTTGAATAAGGTGATGGAGGTGGTTCTTCATAAATTGGTAGGGGAGGGTAGTAGTCATAAGGAGGATCATGAGAGTGATCAAGTCCATAATAAAATGATGCATGTTAAACATTGCACTCAATCTCATAAGGATTAAAATATGATGGAGGAGTATAAGGTGAAGGGATGTAATTTCCCCCCAAACTTGGATCAAACAATTCCTTCATCCACATTCAAAATCCAAATGCAATAAATAATGGCCTCCACATGGGCTGATGCTTGGACAAAAATTTAAGCAATAATGAGCCTCAATAAGGGCTATCACAAGCATGCAAATAAGTGAAACAATTAAACTACGAGATTTTCAAGAAATGCTCACAAAGGTCCTTAAACAACTTCAAATTCCAATACTAGCTTTAAACTCCAATGATTGCTTTAAGATACAATGTTTGCCTTTCTTATAGTCAAGTACCAAATTGAACAAATAATATCAAGAATGAGAAAAAAAATATACAATGGAAAATAAAATAAAAATAGAAGCAATCAAATGAACACTATTGTCTAGTCAAATTCCAACAAAACCGTTAATCCCGGGCAACGGCGTCAAAACTTGACGAGCCCTTTTCTATGTGATAGAAATCTGACTTTTTAATACGAGAGGTCGCTTTGTAAGGTCAAAATATGATTGTGGTTTAGGAAGCCTTTAAAAGTCAAATTTATATTTATAAAACTACTACTACAACTAATGAAGTATAGCGAGTAGGGATCGTCTGCAGAGATTATACGTGTTAAAATTTAACTTCGACTCTAATTGATCAAATGATTACAAAGGAGGGTTTGGTTAATTAAACTAAGGTGCAATGAAATTAAAATGCAAGTAAAATAAACTAATGAGAGATAGGGATTTAAGAGATATAAAGAGAGGTCTTAGGGTGTTGGAATCACCACCAAGCTCATGCAATTAACCACTTGTTTTCATTAATGGGGAATACATTGTTGCAATCTAGATATGGCCACAAACATAAACATAATTTGCATATAAAAAGTGTGAACTATCTAATGCAAGAGTGAATTGTCTACCTAACCAACAAGTAAACTAAGTGTTGAACAACCCACCAAGACAAAGGTATAATCCATCAATTAGTTAACAAATGGGTCTAATGAGAGCACACATCAATCTACAGAATCATGGAATTTGCAATAATAAGTGTGGAGTATCAAACCAAGCAAAAATTATCTACCTACCTACAAACATGAATTAAAATGTAGAACAACCCATCAAGTGTAAACATAATCCATCAAATTAATTTACAAACCCATTCAATGAAAACCATGCTTAGCCATCACTAAATCCTTAATTAATCACACATAAACATACAACCAACATAGAGAATCTAGTGAAGAGATCAATTCCTAAATAATCACACATAAGATAACATGTAATTAAAATAGAGAATCACTAGGAAAAATTAAATCAACAATCACAAGGCTAACCATTAATCACAACAATATATATATAAATCCCCAAAAATAAAAATACAAGGGTTTAGATTACACAAGACTTAGGGCTCATCCAAACCCTAAGTGAAGAGCCTAGCCAATCATGGAGGAGGTGGATGTGGTCATGAAACCCTCAAGGGCAAGCTCCAAACATGGTTCCATCTTCTTCTTCGTCTTTTTCTTCTTCTTCTTTGAAGCTCTAGAGAGAGAGAGTATGTGGATCTAGAGATGTGTTCTTGAGATGTGCCTCCACTTCCCTCTTTTCTTCTAACCCTAATCTTTAACTTTTTAGAGAAAGAAAACTAAAATAATATAGAAATTACAATGTAAAAATATGAATCTCTACAAAAATGGCTCAATCCCTCTTATATACAAGGCTTTTAGAGCCTAAAAATGTGAGAGCTCGGCCCTAGGATCTCCACTTTTAAGCACATCCCAAGTTGGTTCGAAATGAGCTTTAGATCTACTTTTTTATAAATTCTGCGAACAATTTGATCGATCCAACCAACAGTGTGATCGTTCAGAGGTATGGTGTGATCGTTCAGAGTTGGTTCGATCGTTCAGAGATATGATCGTTCATGGTTCGATCATTCAGGGTTCGATTGTTCACATGATCGTTTTAACTAGGCAGTTTTCAGCATCAGCCTCCTTTTGCTCCAGCTTCTCACCAAGACTTAGTTTGACTCCAAAAAGGCCTTAATGGACCGAAATTAGCCCATTTGAACCTTATTGACCTAAAAATAGACAAAAACATAAATTAATACTAAAATGGGAAAATTAGATAAAATAAGGTCTTAGAACATTTAAGGGGTTTAAATGCGCACTTTTCAGCGCTTATCATCAATCTCAGAAAACTCTCTCCTGCAGTTAGTCTTGAGAGAGTGCTTCAGAATTTTGAGTTTCTGTACCACTTGATACAGCGTTATACCTGCAATAAAGGTGCTATTCTTAAACTTTCAATATTAGTAAATATCTACGCTACATATCTCTTCATTGGTCCATGAAATTCTAGAGAGAGGGAGGGAACATACCCGAAACATTTATCAACATTTCAACTATATGGCGGTAACAAATAGCACAAAGATGGAATCAGATGAAGAATAATACCATGAATAGGAGTCTAGCAGTACTTAATTTCATTATCTTAAACTACAGATCCGTATTAATAGATGAAATTGGAGGGTAGCACATAAGTGTATTCTCTATGTGTTTCTCCCCAATTTCACATATAAATATGACGATTAATCTTTATAACCCTAACTTTGCATAATTATATGCAAGACTTAGTATTTTTCTACAAGATCAAGACTCGTATATTTCTACAAAACTCGTAAGAATTGTTTAAGCTTGGAATTTGAAGGGAAGAAAAAGAGTTCTCCGCAACTCTTTCATGTAGCATCATTGTTCTTGCGAACCCATCATCGACCAGTTTCAGAAAATAAATTGGGGCAAAATCGTCGATACAATTTTTTACTTAAAATAAGGTATTGTGTGACGACCTTGGATTTTTCAATCCAGTGCGCCCTGTGATGACTCGAAGAATGATTTGATAACGGATCCTAAATGCGGAAGCTAAATAAAAACAAGGTCTCTAGGGACATACAACATCCCTAAGACATAAAAGTGACCTTCCATGAAGTCACAAAACTCAACGAGAACGAAAGCGGAAGCAAAAGTTAAAAATAGACCAAGTATGGCCCCAAGGGCAAAGTGGTCCTTTCACACAAAAAACGAAGTCTCTAGGGATGCACGTCATCCCTAAGACACGAATGTGACTTTCCATAAAGCCACAGAACACAAAGAGACAAGATGCGGAAGATACGTTTTAAAAACGGACAAATGCAACCCTAGGGGTAAAATGGTCTTTTCAAAATAATTATGGATACTACTGAGCATACCATTGAAAGACAACAAAAAACTAATGAAGTTAGACTCAAGAATCGCCTGATTCGGAGTCCAGACGAAGAAGTTATGGCCAAAACAAAAATAAGGCGTCAGAGCTGTCATGATGCCCACGGCACACGCCGCGTGCCGTGCGCGCTGCAGCCCCTTGACATGCCATGTGGACCTGTACCTATTTTTTGACTTCAAATGTTGTTTTGAGGGCTTAAATGACCTTTTTTGGGGAAAAAAAAATTTGTGAAGTAACCCCCCCAAAATCATGTTTTCTACATGACCATGTGAAGAGAATTTTTTAATCTTCAAGTGAAATACCTAAAATGCCCCTTAGATCAGACTTTTTCCTGAAAAAGTGTGCGCACCAGAAAATCAGATTTGACGCGGGATTTTCGAGACCGAGACGACATTTTAAAAAAATGTTCATGCCACCTAACGTCTATGTCCAAGATGATACTAAGGGAGCATCCTAAGGTACCTTAAAGCATTTATAGCATAAACCACAATATTAGTGCAATTTAACAAAATTGGGGAACCAAGTACACAACAACTAGTTACAACTCCAAGATATTATCAACTTGAACTTAAAATACGAAATTAATAAGAAACAACAAGTTACATCTATTTAATGATATCAACTTAGAAGTAAAGTACGAAGTCAACAAGAAACAACAAGTTACACCTATTTAGTGATATCAACTTGGAATTTAAGTACGAAGTTAATAAGAAACAACAAGTTACAACTTTATATAGTTATCAACTTGAAACGAAAATACGAAATCAAACAAAGGTGGATACTTAGATATTAATCGAATCAGACCGACACGTGGTTACTTTAGGGTTACTAGCCCATAGGTAACCTCCCTATGTGTGCACTAGACTGTAGGGGGAACTCATATTCCCCATACTAGAGCCGAGCCCTAGCCGTAGTCATAACAACGACGTCCCAAATTTCCAAAATCAACAAATTGTGCAACAACGTATATATTATATATATACAAGCAAATAGCCACATACCATGCACAACAAATTGGAATACACACAAATCATGCCCTAAGTTCACAATTAATGGCATACGAAATGTTGAATCTTCAATGTGCGATTCGTTACATGTGCAAAGCATATAAATGTCGAATCTTCATCGTACGATTTGTTACACAAATCAATGATACCATGTATCAACCAAATTAAATTATCAAAGTAGCTTAAGTATTAAATTAGTAACAACATAAGAATAAGCTTGTAACAACATAAGAATAAGCTTGTAAGGAAGTCAATACAACAACATGAGCTCCTAGAATTTAGTAAATACTAAATGAGGCACTCTTCCTAAATAAAATACGTATACTACACATGTATCCAATCATTAACTAACATGGCATGTGATAAGTTAAATATACAAAGTATATACTTACAAGTTACACTAAGATAACACACTTAGAATATAGTCATGTAAGTATACTACAAGTTCTAGATTCATGATTTAAGCATTAAAATAATATCAAATACATGACTAACTTAATAAACAATTAAATAGAATTTAATTAAATACAAAAGTTAAATTCTCTAGATTTCAAAACAACTCCAAATGACTTCAAATTAATATTCGTCAAGGTTCATGTCATGGTCATTACAGATTTCAAGTCAAACACTTAATTAAATCAATGGAGCAATCAAATAGATTTTAATTAATTCATTTAATGAAAATCTCTAGATTTCAAAACTCATCCAAATAATTCTAAATTAATATATGTTTAAGATAAAGTCATGGCCTAATTTAATAACATACCTTTAGTTAATTCCAAGCAAGTTACAACTATGTAAATTACTTTTCATACAAATACAACTATATACAATTCTAGATTTCATCTAAAGACATGCATACAACTTATATAAACCCCAAGAACACACAAAACATTAAGGATATAAACATGAAAACATTCCCTACCTCAATTTGAGAAGAAAATCTCAAATGACACCAAAATGAAACCTCTCCGTAGCCGACAAAACGTGAGGCTTATGACGGGGACAACGAGGGGAACAACAAACCCTCTTATGGCAACATCCAAATCTAAACCCGAACTCAAACCCTAACCTCAAAAGTGATTAAAACCAGATTCTAAAAGAAGAAAAATGAAGGCCTCGCCAAGGCCGACAACAAAGTCTTCATCGACGAGGGAAGAATCAAAGGTTAAGGAAATGAAATAGAGGAGAAAAGGAGAGAGGAAGAGGAAGAGAAAAAGGGGCGCAACCCCCAGTCATGGGGAGAGAGAAATGATCTGAAAATTTCTCTCTCCTCCCCCTATTTATAATATTTCAAAAAATAACCCCCGAACGAGCCCCGCGCAGCCCCGAAAACTGAAAACTACGTAGATGCACTCAAACGGGAAAAGTCCGTGAACGAAAAAGAACCGACATGAAAAAAATGAACAACGGAAGAAATAGCGTAGAAAACCGAGTCCCAAGCAAAAAGATATACCCCGAGCAAGTTCGGCAGCAACCGGAGTCAAAAACCCTAAAACTGAGAAAAATGACCAGAAGGCAATTCTAAGAGTACATGACTCAACGAAAAGTGAAAATAAATACCATACGAGGATCCAAGCCCAAAACAGGACTCTTGGCATTAACTTTTATTAAATGCACAAAGGCCCCAACAAAAAAAAGAAACTACACAAACGACCCAAAATGAAAATATCTTCCAAAAGATACTTTTTTAAAAAACACCTGAAGCAAAATATCTTCAAAAGATATTTATGAAAAACACCCCAAGAAAGAAGAATATTTTCGAAGAAACTTTGCATCAATGCCACTACAGACACAGTGAACAACCAGCGTACTTTTTTACAAAAGTAAAGATACGCATTTCATAGAAACCAAATGGAATGAAGGTACGTAAAGTCAAAAATCAAATCCGAGCATAAAAGGTGAGGTTACGTGAAAGAAGTGACAAATAGGAAAAATACCAAAAAAGAAAATGTCCAAAAAAAGAAAAAAGGAGATGGCACGGTCTTCACAAGGATGATACCAATCTCCCAAAAGAATAAGTGTTGGGAATTATTCCTGAGCACTCACGACGATCCGAAAGGTCAAAACTCGGACTCAGAAAGGAAAACATCAATGGGAAAAAAAATATTCGTAAAAATAGGGAAAAAGAAAGAAAGGAAAATGACAGAGTCATTACATGCTGGCTTCCCAAAAAGTGAATTTAGGAAGCAAAGTTTTCTAGGCTTCTTTGGAATGGGCTTTGAATGGCTTCCACTTTCTTAGAAGTCTGTTCCTAATATTTTGCCAAACACTCAAAATTTTTACAAATGGGCTTTTTGAGCTTGGAAGCCCATATGAACCCCAAAGGAAGCTTCTCCAAAATTTTTTGCACAAAAAACACACGAAAATTCTTTTGTACTTTAATATATTACTTTCCTATTATACCCATGTCAGTTTTTCGTTCTTCTTCACTAAAATTATAGACTTCATTGAAAAGGTAAACTATATTTTTCTTAACTAAAATTACAAAAAAGATAAATAGGTGAGTTTCTTCTTCTGTAAATTGTTTATTTATACAATAATGTATTAGTAATTTAATTGTTTGTAGTTTTATGCCTGCATCCAAAATTCATTTATTTTTTTCTTTCAGTATGGAATTATTTTTTTTCATATATTTTTTTGGAAGGTATGAAATTCGTAAGATATATTTCTCCATAATATGTACATAACTCTTGATGGCAAAAGTGTTGGATGAAAACTAGGGTTAATGTTGGAATTATTGGCCATTGACCAGAGGAGAACGAGCTTGGAAATGGCCTTGAAACTCACCTATTGTCAATCTCTCACTTCCATTTCTGTAACAACTCCGCCTATTCATCTACATCCTCTCTCTATGTTCAAACAAGAACTTTAGCTTTACAAATACTCCCAACGGCGTCTTATGTTTAGATTTGAAGTCAATGGCTTGAGAAGCCTCCATTCTCTACGCCACCAAGAATCACAGAGTGAGAATTGTAAACGAACCCTAACCTGTGATAATAGCTTGAATTGTAGAGCGAGTTTGAGATTGAGGCTTAGTTATGTGAACTCGAGCTCTGCTGGGTCGGCCTTAATGAGGACCTAAAAGGAAAAAGGGATTTTAGGTAATACTAAAATGGTGATGGGTAGCAAAGCACATGGAACAGAGGATAAAAAGTTCATTTGGAGAGAACAAATTGTAGTTTGAAAGCAGATAGATGTATATTTACTAATTCCTATCAATTTTTTTTTTTCTTTCTTCATAATATTATATCTTATTTCCTTCTCCATTCCATATATATTTTGATAAAAATATAAATAGCATAATTTAGAGGTTTATCACATACCAAGCAAATTTTGCTCTCTCTTTCTTTCCTCTGTTATCTGTTTTTTTTTTTTTAAGGACATACAAATTTGTACGACAATTTGCATCAATAAAAAAAATTAAAAAAAATGCATTTGCTCATCAATTCATGTCATTTATTTGGATTAAATAATTCCCTGAGTATTTACTCAATGTTGCTCTAGATTCTCTCCTAGCAATTCTTTTTTTCTACCACATCTTTGCATAATTTGAATGTCAAAAATTTGCTGACTTTTCTTGATCTAGCTGTTTGTGGACAATGCATTCACTATTTTCTTCATTTTGTTCATAGGATGATAATATGTCTCTTTCAGTATTACCCTGTGGAATTTTATACTTTTTTTAAGTTACTGTTTCAAATTATTGTAATATTTTCCTTCTGATAATATTATGTTTTAATTGTATTTTTTTTTTAGTGATGTCAAATTTTGTAAAATTAAATTTTCATATATGTCATTTAGAATATAGCTTCCAATCTTGCCATGTATGATTTGCCTTTGACTTGGTATTGTTCTTCTGAAATATTACCATGCTAGCTGAATTTTTTGCTTATGTTTTAAATAATTTTTTTGTTCACTTAACTTGATGAGATGGATCAAACAAATATGTCTAGATAAAAGCATCATCTGTTGCAGAACTGGTAGACAACCTTAGAATGAACGAGTTAGACGTGTTAGAAATTTAACTAAAAGCTATTACTAGTTGTATCGTCATTATTTTATAATATTTTTATTTTTTGTTTAAGGAAAGGTTTTCCATAAAAAATATTATACTACAGATAAACTTTAAAAAAAACAATTCCTATCTAGCATCAAACATTATATTTAAATAAAGGGTTAATTACACTCACACCTCCTGAGGTTTGCCTTATTGACAACTAAATGAAAGGTAGTTCCTTTTTGAACAATCACAACCCCTAAGGTTTAATAAAGTTAACAAAGACACCCCAAATGTAATGAATTGACATTACTACCCTTTGACTTGTTAATTGACCTATTCATATTATGAAATTATATTTTTATCATTTAGCATTCATTTTATTGGACCAAACTATCCTTTTAAATAGTCAAATTACCCTCATTCTTCCCCCTTGCATCATCGCCTCAACTGCCGCCGCATTACCTAATCCAATTGCGCTCGTCCACTGTGCTGCCACACCCAACCTCCTACCCACCCTTTTTTTCTCTCTCTTTCTCTCTCTCCACTCACCATCGCAACTTCCATCCCCACAACCACCACCCACAATTAAATATACAATCCACCAAAATAAACAATCCACCAAAATAAGTACACAACCCAAACCTCTCACCATCATCTTCAAGGTTGAACAAATACTCCACGTTGGTGGTAATGAGCAGTGGTGGTCACGGTTGGGAGTGTTGGTAAGAGGTGAAACAATCTGACAACGTCAATGGTGTTATAGTGCAAGACACCAAGAATCAATGGCGTTTTGGGATCTGTCGACAGCTTTAATGAGGGAGAGGTCGATGCCGTCATTTAGGGCATTGAACGGTGGTGTCAAGAGAGGAAGGTTGAGTCATCATCATCATCATCATCGTCGGCGGTGGCTTGTTTGCGTTTAGAGATATGGTTACGATGGAGGCAATATCAATTTTGTGTTCGTTTTGATGGAGAAATCACAAAACCCCAACTTCTGTGGGGGTGATATGGGTGTGGTTATGTGTGCACGTTTGTGGATAGGTATCTCTATGTCTATGTGCAAGAGAGGGAAGACTCGTAATTATCTGTGTATCTATATATGTATAGATATATATGTGTTCGCAAAATAAGGAAGAATCAATTTCAATTGTCCGTGGTCTATATATGTGTGTGTGTGTGTGTGTCTTTGTCCAAGAGAGAAAAGAAACGATTTCAATTGTCTCTATATATATGTGTGCGAAAGAGAGGGAAGTAGCATAATTTGGGGGTGGTTGTAGCCCTAATTGTGGATGGTGGTGATGATGGGTAATGGTGGTAAAAGGTGGAGCAATCCAACGAGATGGTGGCTGTGGCGGTGGGTGAGGAGAGACTGTGGCGACAGCCGTGGTTGAAAGATGATAGTGGCAGCCGTGGTTGAAAAATGGTGTGAGCACAGAGAGAGATGAAGAGAAGAGGAGTGCGTACGTATGAAAATTGTTGGACAAAGAAGTCATTTTGCAATTTAGGATATTTTTTATTTTTATTATTATGGTAAATTAAATATTGAAGGACAAACTTGTCTTTTCCCAGCGTTTAAGGGTCTGTTTGGATTCAAAATATGATCAGGGGGTGTCATTGTTCAAAAATAGGTCAACTTTCATATGGTTGTCAATAGAGCAAACTTCAAGGGGTGTGAGTGTAATTAACCATTAAATAAATAATTAAATCTACATTATCTTAGCATAATCCATCCATGACTTTTAATTTTTAACAAAGAAATAATAAATAATAAAAATAAAATAAACTAGATATATATGGAAAACCAATACAAGTTTATTTTCTCACTTTCAAAAATAAAAGATCGATAATTCAAGTGAATATATATATATATACACACACACACACAATTATATAAAGGAGAATGCAAAAAATAAATAATTAAGTATAAATATTGTTTCTCTAACACAAATTTATTTATTTTTATACTATTTAAAATTATAAGGGTATTTATGGTATGTGAAATCATTTTCTTTTCCTTTTCATGCTATCCAAACAATAAAAATAAGATTTTCTCACAATTTTCTTCAGAAATTTTCCTGCTAACCAAATGCATAATGGAAACTTGATTTTCATTTCTTTCACTTGCATGATGGAAACTTGATTTTCATTTCTTTCACTTTCACTTTCACTTTCCATCAAAAAATTTCATCTAACCAAACGGACCCTTGTTTCTGGCAAAGGGTCATTTATTATTTTTATATATTTGGACATTTTTAACAATATATTAGAGCATCTCCAGCGGTCTATTAAAACAATCTTTTTGTGTAAAATATACACTGCCACATATGATTTGTAATTTTTTTTTCATCTCCAGCAATATGTTAACATACAATGTCACATTACCAATGCGTAAAAGGTTTGTGTATTTTATATAATCCTTTTACACAGCCACGTAAGCATATTTTATCTCTCCTCCTCCTTTCCCACTCGCAATTCTCTTTCTTCTCTCTCATTCCTTTACGCCTTTTTGTTTCCCCCTTTTTTAAAGCGCTATAGAGAATATAATCTACAATTGGCGGTAAGATAAGAATTGCTTAACTATCTTTTATTTTATTTTTTTAATAAAAATAATCTGATTCATTATTTTCATTATCGCTTAGATTCTAAGATTTTTTTAGATTTTTTATCATTTTACATTCTATTCTAATGAGATAAATATGTAATAGTTAAAGATTAGATATATAGTTTAATCAAGTTTTTATATAATTGTTGTTTAATACTATTATACAAATTATTATTATTTTTCAATGATTAGTCGATGCAATTGCAATTGTTGTTGCATATTGTTGGTTTCTAGTTTTTACATACTTGAATATTATTTTATTATTTATTATTAAGTTAGAATGCTGGTGGTAGCCGGAAAAGTTTGGCAGGATGGGAAAATAAAATATAGGAGGAAATTATATTATTTTCCTAATTGAGGAGGATTGAGACGTGCGGTTTAATCGCGAAAAAGTAAAGTAAATTAAGTAGGTTTGTAAAAGTTATGTAGGGTCTTGCGTATGACACGTGGTTGGTTGTTATTGGATGATATTTTTTTATATAAAAAATATAAAATAGTCGTTGGAGCTAAAAATAGGTAGCATAAAATTTTTTGTGTAGACTCTGAATTTACACAAAAATATATGAGAAATGATAGGTCTTCCGACCTTAATTATCGACTTATCTTCCGAATCTAACGTGACCCATCCACGTTGGATTCCTAAAAAGAAATCGCAAAACAATAGCTGGAACCCTAAAAAGAAATCGCAAAAAAATCGCTGGCATCCTAAAAAGAAATCACAAAAAAATCGCTGGCTTCTTTTCTTCTTTATTTTTTTCGCGCACTAAAGGTAAAAACTGGAAAGCTTAAAAGTTGTGGTTCCCTCTATTTCTTCGATTTCTCTCTCCTGGTTTCTTCGATTTCTTCCTCTTTTTTTTTCTTTTTTCTCCTTTGTCGCTATCTCCTTTATTCTCGTTCCTGAACTCCCCCTTTCTATGATCCTGGATATTGCAAAATCCAAAGGAAAACCCTTTTGTTGCTTTGTAAAATCGAAGGGAAGATAAGTCGAAACATATCTCTTTCTTTGATTGAAGGTACGAATTAAATCCTTTTTCAAAATATTTTTTAGCCTCTGTTTTTTGTATTCATTTTGCGAGTTTTTCTTAAATATATTGTATTCATTTTGGGAATCTTTCTTGTTAATAAGAAAATGAAAAAAGGTGAATTGCTCAAAGATGTTTCAATGAGATTTGTGTTTGAATTCTTTTGTTTCATAGGATTAAATCATAGACGTATTGATTGTATCTAATTGATGTCTATAAGAAGCTTTGGCACCTTTAACATAAGGCTTGGTATTGAGTTTAGTTTATGCTCTCCACCATTATTTTTGCCATGTTCTACATATATTACAAGTTTATACCTACTTGAATTTATGGGGAAAAAGTTATATACAACAATTTGAAAAAAAAAAAAAAAAAAAATTATTGAACTTCCACTAGTAAGTATGCTATTCTTTGTTTTTAAGGAAAAAAAAAAAAATTTAATTCCCTTTTTATAGTTTTTGGACTTTCAATATTTACATATTAACGTTTTAATTTTATTTTTATTCGTTTCACTCTCAACTTACTTTGTCATTTGACAGATAGAAGATGTCTTGCAATGAGGAAAGTGGTAATAATGTGAATGAACAAGATTTGAAAATTTCATTAGTTGAGGATGAAGTAGAAAATCCCAAGGTAGGTATGATCTTTGAGTCTGAGGAAGAAGTTCGTAATTACTACATAAATTATGCGAAACATTTGGGTTTTGGTGTCTCAAAAATAAGTACAAAAAATAGAAGTGATGGAAAGTCAAGTTACTTTTCACTTGCCTGTGCTAGATATGGCAAAGCAATATCAAAGGCAAAAAACTCTTTTCATCCAAGGCCTTCAACCAAGACAAATTGTAAGGCTAAAATCAATGTTACAACTAAAGATGATGGAAGGTTCATTATCCCTCGTGTCTGTCTTGATCATAATCATGTACTAAGTCCGGGAAAGGTTCAACACTTTAGATGTAACAAAGTAATAGATTCACATGTCAGAAAAAGATTGGAATTGAATGATTTAGCCGGTATAACACTAAATAAATACTATCATTCACTTGTTGTTGAAGCTGGTGGGTATGAATATTTACCATTTGGTGAGAGAGAATGCAGAAACTACATTGCAAAAGCAAGACAGTTAAGGCTTGGCATTGGAGATGCTGAAGCCCTTCGTAATTATTTTTATCGCATGCAAAATAGGAATCCAAATTTTTTTTACATGATTGATATGGATGAAGAAGGACGTTTAAGGAATGTT
Source organism: Cornus florida (assembly GCF_030987335.1). Classification (NCBI taxonomy): domain Eukaryota; kingdom Viridiplantae; phylum Streptophyta; class Magnoliopsida; order Cornales; family Cornaceae; genus Cornus; species Cornus florida. The sequence continues at coordinate 30,983,006 of NW_026775580.1, read as the reverse complement.
TTCTGGGCTGATGCTAGATGTAGGGCTGCATATGAGTCTTTCGGGGATGTTATCACATTTGACACTACTTACTTGACAAATAAATATGACATACCTTTTGCTCCGTTTGTTGGGGTGAATCATCATGGGCAATCTGTGTTGTTTAGTTGTGGCTTGCTATCTAATGAAGATATTGAAACTTATATTTGGTTGTTTGAGTCATGGTTGACGTGTATGTTAAGGCGTGCTCTAAAAGCTATTATCACATACCAGTGCAAAGCTATTCAAGCAGCAGTTAGAAAGGTGTTTCCAGAGTCTTGTTATCGATTATGCGTCTGGCATATAATGCAAAAGCTTCATATGAAGTTAGGTGGACTTGGCCAATATAAAGCAATCAAGTGGAGCTTACAAAATACTGTGTATGAATCTCTGACATATGATGAGTTTGAAAGAAAATGGATGGAATTGATTAAAGAGTATAATCTTGAGAACAATGAATGGTTGAATTCATTATATAAAGATCGTCATCGTTGGGTTCCCGTATATGTGAAATGCTCTTTTTGGGCTGGAATGTCAACTATCCAACGAAGTGAAAGTATGAACGCATTCTTTGATGGGTATGTTCACTTAAAAACTACCTTGAAGCAATTTGTTGAACAGTATGATAGTGCCTTAAAAAGTAAAATTGAAAAAGAAAACAAAGCAGATTTTTCTTCCTTCACTTCTACCATTCCAAAGATAACTCTTTTCTCCATTGAGAAACAATTCCAGGATGTTTACATCCACAATATATTCAAAGATTTTCAAGAGCAGATGAGGGGATTGATGTACTGTAACACATCTATTATTAAGAGAGAAGGGTCAGTTTCTACTTTTGAAGTCAAAGATCATAAAGCTGGAAAAGATGGCGGATTTTTGAAAGAGGTAACTTGTGAGGTTTTCTACAATGCAGCTGAAGGTGAACTGAGATGTTTGTGCCATTTGTTTGAGTTTAAAGGGATTTTATGTAGCCATATAATCTCTGTGATGATACAAGAAAAGGTAAATGAGGTTCCATCTAATTATATACTAGACCGTTGGCGGAAGGACATTAAGCGTGGGTATACTTTTGTGAAAAATATCTATGATGATTTTAGTAATAGTGAACAAAGGCTGCAAAAAAATAATTTGATTCCATTGTTATACGAATTGCAAGAGTTTGGAGCAGAGTCAGGTGAAAAATATGAGCTTCTAGGAGATAAAGGAAAAACTCACCACCATTGACTCAGATTGCCAAAATGGTCAAATAGGTGAGTCTAGCAGTATGTTTCATGAACTACCAGATTGCAGAAAGAAATTGCTTACTCCATTAAAAGCACAAACTAAAGGTCGCCCACCTTCAAAGAGGAAGGTATCTATTGTTGAGAAACTAGTTGAAAAACGAAAGAAGGTATATATATATATAAATTGCAGTACCCTTGTTGGTGTTTTACGTATCAAGAATCCATTGTTGGTGTTTAATCTTTCAATATTTGTTGTCTATTTCAATAATGTGCTATCAGGTCGCTCGAGGAAAGCCAAAAGATCAACCTGATCAAAGCAAGTCACAAGTACCAAGAAGAAGAAAGGTAGTAATTTAAATTTACAAAAGTAACTGAAAAGAAATCTAAAGTTCCAAGTGCAAACTTTGTATTTTATTTGTAGTTGTCTATCTTTTGTATTGCAGCTGTTTGCTATAGTTTTCTTTTGTTGGTCTGTACTCTTTTAAGTGTAGGTTTTGTCATTTGGTTTTGGTTGTTATTTGGCATTTGCTTGCTGGTTTCCACTAGGGCAATGCCATATTGATGAGCAACAACAATGATATACATCAATTCAAAACACTTGATAAACATGTTCAAAGCACATAACCATTACATGTATTGTCTCACCACTTAAAGACAATAACAATTCAAGGTCTGGAGATGCTCAAGTCTTACATTGGCTAAAAAATCCAATAATCTCATTTGGTTCTTCATGTATTGAACTTCGATTTAAAAAAAATGAATTAATTAACAATAAGATTACTATCCAACTTCGCATAAAATTAGAGTACAATATGACTTCACATAATGGAACCAAAACACAAACTACACAATTCAACAAATTCTACGAAGATGTTAAAACACTTCCTCATGTTAAATAAAACTAAGCGTGGCTTTGTTCTTGAACTCATCTTCTATTGCCCAATCTATTAGCCGTAAATTTTGAAGCAATTTTAGAAGAAAAATTCGTAATTAAGGTCGGAAGACAGACTATTAACCAGGGGTAGATAAGTAAATTCAATAAATAATAATAATAATATTAATAATAATGACAAACCGTCTATTCTAATCCAGGCGTTGATTTTTCAACATTTCCAACAGGGCATCTGTATTACGACTCTGATCGCATTTCTCATTTCTAGTCTGGCAAAAGTCTACCGTTTCGTTTTCGCCATCAAAAATTTCTTTAACAGATCCATAGATTTCCCGTTCGACGATCTACGTTTTGATCATGGCTTTGTAGTTCTTCGATAAACCTCTCGGCTTCAATCATTTCTTTGACAGATCCATAGATTTTCTGGTCAATCATCGGCGTTTCAGCAACAGGTGCTTCAGATCTATCAGATTCGGTTCAAGTCGACGTGTTTTCAGGTAGATCTGTGTGAAGATATGTGGTAGATCTGTTTCTGTTCGATTACGCACACAAATTTTCGATCATTCTGGATTTGAATTTATTGAAGTATCTGATTTTTGTTTGTTTTCGTTTTTTTATTTTTCTTTTTTGAGGGCATCGGATGCTTATATGAATCTGTTGATTTGTTCTACTCAAAACAATTCGCTTTTTGCAATATTTTCAGGTAGATATGTGAAGATAAGTGGTAAACTGTTTCTCTTCAATTAAGTACACAAGTTTCGATCTTTCTGGCGTTGAATTTATTGAAGAATATTCCTTTTTTGATACTAAGTCTGCAATATTTTGTGATAGGTCTCTGCTTATCTATCATCTCAGCATTAGAATTTATGTTTTTGCAGATCATGATACCCACTGGGTTCGGTATATTGATTGTTGACTACTGATGGTGTCTGAGATTCGTAACAGATGGTTTGATGGATGTTTTATATGTAATTGTTTGCGAATTACGTAGCTGTTTGATATTCTTTCTTTTTTAATATGAGGAGGGTATATGATGGAGAGAGAAAGATAGAGAATTGTGAGAGATGTGAAATGTTCTAGTGACCTTTGCCATGTCAGGTGCGCTTGCATGGCAGGTCAAGAAAAAGCCTAATAAAAACTTCCTTTTCTTGTGTTGAAGGGAGATGGTACGGGGTTTTGCCCGGCACTCCCTTCCTCCGTGTCTCGTGTCCCCTTTTTATTCTCTGAAGAAATACTTATATTTTGTCTCCGTTGATCTCTTCTTAATGGTTTTGGCTGGTGTTGGATTCTAAATCCACTTCGTCCACCATTTCCATTTGGGGAAAAAAAGGCGTCCATTGCATGATCTTCCTATTTGATCCAGGAAATGAAGCCTTGGATCAACTTCATGATTTTATCTGCCAGAGGTACAAGCAAGAACACTTCTCTAAATTTGAACCATTAATTCTTGTTCACTGAGCAGTTTTTTTATCAATTAAGATGCGAGCAATACTTGCATACTCAATCTGAAGTCATTCTCCGTTGATACATTTTATAATGTTATTGACTATTAACATAAAATCAGAGGTGCAATATATATATATTCGCATTGGTGCCAATTTACTATTCTTTCAATTATGAGGGCACAATCTAGAGGGAAGTTTTGAAAAATTAACTATTTTGACATGATCAAACCATTACTAATTTTTGTAGAAGTCTTTACATGGGTGTTATTTTTGTACTTCGTGTCTTATTTTGCTGTTATTTCTTCAATGAAGAGAAAAAAAGTGATTAATGGTATAATTTTCTGAGCCCTTTTGGGAGATCTCATCTTTTAATAATCCATGTCTGTTTTTGTCTCTAGCATGATTCCAGTTTGTCATTTATTGGTTTTTCCTTCTGTAAGGTTGCCAAAAAAGGTATTAATGTATAAACTGGGTCATCTTGTAATATCATGGAGCTGTGCATGTGTAGGATATTCATGACGAGGTTGCAGTTGTATATTAGTTACTATAGGTATTTTGTCATGGGATTCTGGATTCTGGCTCTTGATGGGTTGTAACCACAGAATCTCTTGGGGTCGTGCATACACCATGATGGGTTATACTAGTTTCAAAATGTCCCTTATAACCTGTTCATTATAGGGGGAGAAGAGCGAGATTTGCTTATAGCGGAGTAGCCTGGCTTTTCAACATCAGCGGAATGAAGCTCATTGCTGTTCAATGCTCTGCATGGAGGTCATGTAGCAATTGTGGGAGCTCTTCATGGTTTGGTTGTGGCAGAATATTGTCAGATGTTGCCTTAAATTCTTTTGGGTGATATCATCTGGAATGTTTCCCTACTGCATCAGGTTTAATATGGTTATGCTCATCTGATTACAGTGCCAGGTTGGAACTGCTTTGCTTCAGCTATAACTTGGGGAGAATAGCTTGTTAGTCTTGCTTTGGGATCTTGTTTATGCGGTTCTGAACGAGATGTTGCAGTGTTTTGCAGCTGTCGTGGTGCTGATCTTTTGTTGCCATAAGACATTTTGAAGGGTTTGAGATGTAAAATGTTCTTGTGCTTGTCAACCGACCTTTGCCATGTCAGGTTCGCTTGCATGGCAGGTCTAGGAAAAACCTAATAAAAATTCTCTTTTCTTGTGTTGAAGGGAGATGGCACGGGGTGTTGCCCAGCTCTCCCTTCATGTGTGTCTCATGTCCCCTTTTTTCTTGTTCTTCCAGAGAGATCATCGTGCTTTCAATTTGTTGGCCTGTTGACTGGTTTGGTTTGTGTCTACCAGATACTACATCCACTCCATAGGCTATAATCAGAAATGCAGAGTTGGATATGCGTTATCTTCATATCAATCTGAGAATTGCTGGGTTAGATCAACATAGAGAGTTTATCTGCAAGAGGTACAAGTCAAAACCCTTAGTTTATTTTGCTTTTAATTCTTACACATTGTGTAGTTTTTAATCTGATACACACATAAAAATTTGCTACCAATCGAGATTTAAGGTTATAGGCTAATCTCATGTTCAAGTTATAGGCTGTTAGCTTCAAATTAAATGTGGCATTACATTGACTGAATTAGTATTGTTCCAATAATGAAATGACCATCTAGAGTGAGCATTTGCAGTTTGTCTCCAAATTCAAATCGTGTTTAATTGATTTTTCTTATTAAGGATGCCAATAATGTTCTTACAAAGCTAAGTCAAGATCTGTTTGTGGTGGAATGGTTCTACTTTTCAACCTCAACGGTGTGATGGTGATGGCTGTTCAAAGCTGCCTGCCTGGAGGTCTTAGCGGTTGTGGAAGCTCTTCATGTCTTTGGTGATGGCAAAAGATTAGTGTTAACGGTCGCCCTATCCTTTTTCTCAATGATTAAATTTGCTATTGGGTGTGATGTCATCTGGTATGTTTCTCGATTGTGTCAGGTTTAATGTGTTATGCTGATCCGATTATTGTGCGAGGTAGGAACTGCTCTGCGTCATCTATATTTTGTGGAGATTGGAGAATAATTTGTTTGTCTTGCTTTGGGATTTGATTAAGTGATTCTGAATGAGCTGGTCGCGTTTTGCAGCTGTTCTTTGTTGATCTCTTGATGCCACAAAATGTTCAAAGATTGAGATGTAAAAAGTTATAGTGTTTGTCACCTGACCTTTGCCATGTAGGTGCGCTTGCATGGCAGGTCCAGAAAAACCTAATAAAATTTTTCTTTCTTATGGTGAAGGGAGATGGTATGGGGTTTTGCCTGGCTCTCCCTTCCCGTGTGTCTCGTGTTCCCTTTTATTTGTTCGTCCAGAATGATCTCGATGCTTATTTTGTAGGCCTTTTGGATGGTTTTGGTTGGGGGGTGTGGCATACTAAATCAACTCCATAGACCATACTGAGAAATGCAGGGTTGGGTATGCGCTAACTTCATATCAATCTGGGAATTACAGGGTTCGATCAACTTTGTGAGTTTATCTGCAAGAGGTACAAGCTAGAAGAATCCTTTGCTTGTTTTGCCTTTTTGATTATTATTCATTGGTCAGTTTTAAATCATCTCCAAGCACGATCTAAGGTTATCATCTTATCATCTATTAATCTCATTTTTAAGTTATAGGCTATTAACTTCAAATCAAATGTGGTATTACATTGTCTGAATCATTGCAAGCACTTACTGTTTTATGTCACCAAATTCAATCCAAGTCATTTTTTTTTGGGCATGGGATGCTTGGATTCTGATTGTTGTGATTATAGAAATTTACTTTCGGCGGATTTTGGATTTACGATGTATTATACTACTGGTTACAAAGATTCCTATTGTAACCTGTTAATCCTAGGGGAAGAAGATAAAGATTTGTTCTTGGCAGAATTGTTCAACTTTTCAAGCTCAGCAGTGTGATCGCAATTGCTATTCAATGCTGCATGGAGGTCTTGTAGCCTTTGTGGAGCTCTTCATGGCTGGTGGTAGCAAAAGATTATTGTCAGTGGTTTCCCTACTCTGAATTTTGAATTTGCTTTTGATTAATATCATTCATTCAGAAATGCAGAGTTGGATATGCGTTATCTTCGTATCAATCTGAGAATTTCTGGGTTAGATCAACTTATTGAGTTTATCAGCAAGAGGTACAAGCCAAAAAACAACCCTTAGTTTATTTTGCTTTTAATTCTTATACATTGTGTAGTTTTTAATCTAATACACTCTTACAAATTTGCTTCCAAGTGAGATTTAAGGTTATAGGCTAATCTCATGTTCAAGTTATAGGCTGTTAGCTTCAAATTAAATGTGGCATCACATTGACTGAATTAGTATTGTTCCAATAATGAAATGACCATCTAGAGTGAGCATTTGCTGTTTTCTGTCTCCAAATTCAAACCATGTTTAATTGATTTTTCTTATTAAGGATGCGAATAATGTTCTTAAAAAGCTAAGTCATCTTGGAATATCATGGAGTAGTGCAGTGGCACAACATTGAATGTTCTTATAGAAGCCTTCTGTTTTTTTGTTTGTTTGTGGGGCTGGGGATTTTGTTCTATGATGTGTTAGTTTGGTTAGGAAATGTCTGTAACCTGTTCATCATAGGGGGAGAAATCAAGATCTGTTTGTGGGGGAATGGTTCTACTTTTCAACCATCAACGGTGTGATGGTGATGGCTGTTCAATGCTGCCTGCCTGGAGGTCTTGTAGCTGTTGTGGAAGCTCTTCTTGTCTTTGGTGATGGCAAAAGATTAATGTTAGCGGTCACCCTATCCTTTTTCTCAGTGACTAAATTTGCTCTTGGGTGATATCATCTGGAATGTTTCTCGATTGCGTCAGGTTTAATATGTTGTGCTGATCCGATTATTGTGCGAGGTTGGAACTGCTTTGCGTCATCTATATTTTGTGGAGATTGGAGAATAATTTGTTTGTCTTGCTTTGGGATTTGATTATGTGATTCTGAATGAGCTGGTCGCGTTTTGCAGCTTTTCTTTGTTGATCTCTTGATGCCACAAAACGTTCGAAGGTTGAGATGTAAAAATAGTGTTTGTCACCTGACCTTTGCCGGGTTGAGATGTAAAAAGTTAGTGTTTGTCACCTGACCTTTGCCATGCAGGTGCGCTTGCATGGCAGGTCCAGAAAATCCTAATAAAAATTTTCTTTCTTGTGGTGATGGGAGATGGTACGGGGTTTTGCCTGGCTCTCCGTTCCCGTGTGTCTCGTGTTCCCTTTATTTTGTTCCTCCAGAATGATCTCGATGCCTATTTTAATGATCTTGAGGCCTATTTTTTAGGCCGTTTGAATGGTTTTGGTTGGAGTGTGTGAAGTACTAAATCAACTCCATAGACCATACTGAGAAATGCAGGGTTTGGTATGCGCTAACTTCATATCAATCTGGGAATTACATCGATCAATTTTGTGAGATTATCTGCAAGAGGTACAACCAGAAGAATCCTTTGTTTGTTTTGCCTTTGATTATTTTTCATTGGTTAGTTTTAAATCATCTCCAAGCACAATCTAAGGTTATCATCTTATCATCTATTAATCTCATTTTTAATTAATAGGCTATTAACTTCAAATCAAATGTGGTATTACATTGACTGAATCATTGCAAGCACTTACTGTTTTACGTCACCAAATTGAAATCCAAGTCATTTTGGAATATCAAGAAATTGTACAGTTGCAGTTAACTTGGTATGTGGGCTTGGGATGCTTGGATTCTGATTGTTGTGATTATAGAAATTTACTTTCGGGGGATTTTGGTTTTACGATGTATTATACTACTGGTTACAAGGATTCCTATTGTAACCTGTTAATCCTAGGGGAAGAAGATAAAGATTTGTTCGTGGCAGAATGGTTGGTGTGATCTCAATGGCTATTCAATGCTGCATGGAGGTCTTGTAGCTGTTGTGGAGCTCTTCATGGCTGGTGGTGGCAAAAGATTATTTTCAGTGGTTTCCCTATCTTTATTCTCTGAATTTTGAATTTGCTTTTGATTAATATCATTCGTTATATTTTACTGCTGCTCAGGATTCGGGGAGATGTACTGGTTTGCCTGGCTCTCACTTTCTGTATGTCCAGTGCCCTCCCATTTCTCCAAACGAATCTTTATAGTTTATTCTTTCCCTGTGTTGCTCTCTTGAATGGTTTTGGTTGGTGATCGATTCTAAATCCACTGTGTTACATACCCATTTGAGGCAAAACTTCCTTTTGTGTGATCTTCGTATGGACTGAGGAAATCAAGGTTTGGATCAACTTCATAATTTGTTATCTGCAAGAGGTACAAGCAAAAACACCTGTACATTTTTCTGTTAATTCTCATTCATCACACAACTTTTATCAAACTCATGTTTTTAAATAAAGAATGCACTATATATAGTGAAGCCTTGAGATATTATCTATTTTGGCTCTTGACTTGTAAGCAAATTTTTTTTTTTCTGCCTCGAAATCCAAATGTACTTTATTTGATTTTCCTTCTGTAAAGATGCCAATTTTGATACTAATGTAAAAAGCCAAGTCATCTTGGAAATATAGTCTGCCTCGAAATCAAAATGTACTTTATTTGATTATCCTTCTATAAAGATGCCAATTGTGATACTAATGTAAAAAGCCAAGTCATCTTGGAAATATAGTGGGGCCCTAATGAGGAGTTTGCAGTTGTATGGTAGTTATATATTAGTATCTGAACTTGCTACTTATCAAAAAAAAAAAAAAAAATATTAGTATCTGAACTTGTGTTGATTGTAAATTTGTGATTTTATTACTTCCCGGGGATTGGAATTGAAATTATTACTGGTCCCAAAATATCTCTGAATCTGTTCATCATAGGGGGAAGTCCAAGATATATTGATAACCTCAGCAGTGTGATGGTGATTGCTGTTTGATGTGTCGTGGCTGCTGTGGAAGCTCTTCATGGCTTGGTGCTGACAAAATAGTGGTGCCTATCTTCTTTATGATGATGTATGAATTTGCTTTGGTTGATATCCTCCCCAGGTTTGTTATGACGTGCCGTTTTATATGGAGTACAACTTTTTTTTGTCTTGCTTATTATATTCTGGTTTAAATAGTTTTGCAGCTGCTCTGTTATCATCTTGTGAGGCCATAAAATATTCTATGAATGCCAGTTTATAATTTGTAATGTCTTACTGAAATTTGGGTGAAGTACATAGTGATTTGGTGCTTTTGTTGGTGATATACAATAATGCCCTTTTTATTTTTATTTTTATTTCTTGAACTTGAAGTTCTGGTATTGTCACTTATATTCACTGTTTTCTGCTTTTACTCGGAGCAATCAGTGCCCACTGCCCACTGCCCACTATTAATTCTGTCTCTCACAGTGTGTACAGTGTTTTATGTTCTACGGTCAACCTTGGAAGATTTTTGGATTTCCTTTGTATTGTTCCGTGCGGAATGATTATCATTTGGGCCTGAGGTAAAATTAGATTTATAATTTACTTTCTTGTGAGTGTTGTAATTTATAATTGAGTTTTAGTCAAGTTTGTTTTCCCAAAAAAATTGTCTAGTAGGTTGGAGGATAAAGCAACTGATTTGAGCTCAAGGCATTGCAACTTATTTCTCATTTACCTTGGGTTGTGGTCTGATCATACCATTTATCCAACTTTTATTTGCTTAGAAGATTACAGAAGCTTTATTTGCATATTGTAATTAGCTTTGTCTGCATGTGGTATGGTTTTTAACTAAAATTTTAATATTTTGAGGACATGTTTTCAAATTTGAATTGGGATTAGTTTTTAGTTCTAAATTATAAGAATTTTACCACTCATGATTTTATATATTAGTCAATGTTTTCAGTGAGTCTTTATGTTAATATTTAACTTATCATGATTTAACTAAATTTCTTTCGATCCAAATCTAAGTCAACTGATTTGGTTTGCTTTTTAGTCATAGAATACTCCTATGTAATTTTTCCAAGAAACGCTAGGTTGAAGGTATTGAGATTTCATGAGATGGAATGACACAGGACATGGTTACAACACTATTCTAAGTGAATAATATGAAATATTAATGTATGTAAAAATATTCAAATAAAAGTTAAAGACCTCCATGAATTTAACTAAATTTATTTCGATCTCAAATTCAAGTCACGGTGCTCTCAAAGCATTAAGATTTTATTGTTTTTATTAATTTGGGCATAAGACGCCCATGTATTAAGGTCTTGAGATTTCATGAGATCGAACGACAACATACCAACATTTTAGCAGGAATGCTGTAGGGTGGGACCCTTGGACTTAGAATGGACTTGGTGCAGCATTTGGGTTGAAATTCTATGCCTGGTAGCGCGCGAAACTATATTTTTGTTGCCAACATAGGGTTTATTTTCTTTAAATCGGCCAACTTTTTGGCTAGTGGACTTTTGAGGAACACATTTTCTTCCAATTTTCTTTGGTTATTTCACTAGAGTTTGAACTCATGTTTGCGTTGTGAGAAAAATTTGGTGGGATCAATTTAAAATTTAGGTTTTTTTTTTGAAAAAATTAGAATTGAAATAAATTTGAAATTGAATTTTCCAAAATACTATTTTTTCATCTACAATTTTGCAAGGAGAAATGGGTGGTGTTGGAAGGTTGACAGTGTTGGAAGATGGTGGAGGTGGAGGTGGAAGCATGGTGGAAGGCGGTGGTTGTGGTGGAAGGTCGAGATAGCGGTGGTGGCGGTAGCGAGGAAATGGTGGACGGTGGCAGCGGTAGTGGTGTTGGTGTGGTGGAATCATGGTGGAAGGCAGTAGAAGTGGTGGTTATGGTGGAAGGTGGCGACAGCGGTGGCAGACGGTGGCAGCGATAGTGGTAGTGGTGTTGGCGATGGTGAAATGCAGTGGTGGCGACTGCAGTGGTGGAAGGTGGTAGTCAGTGGAAGAGGCGGGTTGTGTGGTGGTTGAAATAGGGTGAGTTTTATTGCCCATCGGAGTAATAATAATAAGTTTAATTGAGTTATCCAAATCCTCAAGCAGTGTTTTTTTAAAATATATATATATATATATATATATATTACTCCATGTATCTCAAATGATGTCGTATTTTGAAAACCATGAGTCGGGACACCTTTTTTGGAACTAAAGAACAGTAAATTGCAGCGAATCAGTTGGTTGTGGATCCGTAAGCTCAAAATGGTAAGAGCGCCCAAAGAGAGTTTAACATTTGGGAGGATGGTGGTTCGATTCCACTTGGATCCTATTGCTTCGGAATATACTGTAGAAATATGCTGTAGAAATTCTTTTACTACAACCCTGAGATGAAATGAAATATATAAAACTGGGATCAAAATGATACAACAAACAAAGTTACGAATGAGCCCCAATTATTAATTAATATACAAATAAATATTATCTTATTAGCTATAATTTTTCTGTTTCTTTTATTTCTTATGATAATTTTAAATTTTAACATCATTTTTTTATTTTAATAATTATGATCATTAAATATTTAATAAACTAAAAAAAAGTTACAAAATTTATCTTAAACTAGTAAAGACGCATATGGGATGCACAAGAACGTAATTCAAGTAAAATGCAATATTGAGATTAGTAATATATTTATAAAGTATGAAATTTGAAAATTAAAATAAAAAGGAGAAGTTCCTTCATAATAATATATAACTCTAAATTAAAGAAAAATAAAATTCTATTATTAATATTTCTTTTCATTTTCAATTGAGGTTTTTATTTTTATTTTTTATATATATTAAAATAAAGAATTGGAATAAAAAGATATCCCTTATTTTCATTAATAGATAGAGAAGTTTGTGTTTAACCTAAAAAGATATCCTTATTTATATTTTTTTGAATTAAATTAAATAATATTATAAAAAGTTAAAAATGTTAATTTTATAAAAAAATTAAAAAGCAATATAAAAAATTAAAAATGAATAGAAATATTATGTAAATTAATTGCCACACAACAAACCTATTTTCAAAACATATTTGAATTAAATATACATGATTATGTATGTCAATTGAGACATATGAAATTATCAATGAAAGAATAAAATAATAAATAGAAATTGTCAACCCATACTTTTTGTGTTCTGTTGCATTGAATTTATAATGAATTAAAAATTCTATTATATTAGAGTAAAAGATTCATTCATAAATTATTTTTTTTTTAAGAAACCACGAGTCAAATGAGGGATTTTAGAAAGAATATGAAAAAAGGTGAAAGAAAATAAATTCTTATAAATTAAAAATTAATTTATACATCCGAGTGCCACTCAGTTGGACAATTTACATGCACTGTTAACCTATATAAAATTATTCGAGAAACTAACCATCCAATATAGTTAAAACCAAGCTATAAAATAAATTAAAACAAATTAAATAATAATAATAATAAGCTCAGCAACATGAAAATGAACAATCGTATCTTTGAGAAGTTTTTCATTGTTAGGAAATATATATATAACAGTGCCTAGTGTAGATCGGACCAAAATCGTCTCCAGTGGAACAGGAGACCTGTTTCCCCCGGTTCTTATTGTTCATGCACTATAGCGGCAGTAAAAATGGCCAAACAGGACGTTGGGTAAAAAAAGGTATATATATGCATACACACACATATACGAAATATATATACACATATACGAAATTATATATATACACATATACGAAATTATACTTATTTAAACTCATATTTAAGCGTCAAATTGAAAATTCTAAAACAGATTTAGTGTCTCTTCTTAATCTTCTTTCTTCTTCTCTCCCAAAACATAGAAATAAATAAATTCCTCTTCCAAAAAAAGTCTCAACTATGTTTTCTTTAATTTTCTTCTTTCCAAATTTACAATTTTTTTTCAAAGGTTTGATTGAATGTCGGAGAAGACGAAGCTACAGTGACGAAGCTACGCCTCTTCTTAATCTTCTTTCTTCTTCTCTCCCAAAATATAGTAAGAAATAAATTCCTCTTCCCAAAAAAGTCTCAGCTTTCCTTAATTTTCTTCTTTCCAAATTTACAATTTCTTTCCAAAGGTTTGATTGAATGCCGGAGAAGACGAAGTTATAGTGTCCTATGTTTGATTGAACGCTGAGGAAGATGAAGGTACAGTGTACTAGTTTTGTAAGTGAATTTGTGAATAGTATGACAATGTGTTTCATTAGTTTTGTTTGGTTATTCTTAAACTGTTATTAAATTGTAAAAAATTGAATGAGAAATTCTGAAAATTTTATTATTAAATTGTGTAAAAGTTGTGATATTCTGTATTATAAGTTATGTTATGTTTTAAACTTCCAATTTAAGATGTTAGAATAAATTTTCCATTGTAAGTGTTTTATTTGTGATAAATATTACAAAATAGTTGGGATATTCTGTATTATAAGAAATGGAGGTTGAATGGAGGTTTTACACTTCCAATTTAAGATGTTAGAATAAATTTTTCATTGTATTCCTGTAAGTTTCCATTAAGAGTTATGATTGTTCATTATAAATAACTTAACATGGTTGTAATGTTTCTCAAAATAAGCCCAAAAAAGTTTGCAAGTCCATGTTTGATTTGAAAAAAGTTAAATGAATAAGTTAATGTAGTTGTAATTTTTATGAAAATATAAAGCCCAAAAAGGTTGGAAGTGCATGTTTAAGTTGGAAAAAGTTAAATAAATCATTAATTTTGTTATTTGTAACAAAATTAAAATATGTGCAGTTGAGGAAGTTGGATCCCTGATACATTATACTATCTTGAATAATGTTAATAGGTTAGAAAATTGTTCCAATTAATAAAATTGTCCATACATGCAAGACAACCCTTTGTTCATTTATTTATTTTTATTTTTTATTTTTATGTTGTTGGTTTCTGATTTGAATTATTGGAATGGAAGAGGTATTAAATAATATCGAAGACACCACATATACAGGAAACGCTCCTATTGCAGGGGCCGATGTCATAGAATGGAAACCAAGAATAGGTATGAAGTTTGAAACTGAGGAAGAGGAATATGATTTCTATAATTCATACACCGGTCCAGTCGGTTTTAGCATCCGCAAAGAGTATTTTAATAAGACCAAGAAGACTGGTAAACTGTCATCGAGATTGTTAACATGCTGCAAGGAGGGTTTCAGGGTTGACGACATTCGGGATAGTAATACAAAGACTCCCAGGGCCGAAACATGAACTGGTTGCCTTGCTTGAATGCTTATACAATATTCCAAGTATACCCGTAAGTTGGAAGTTACAAAATTTGTTGAAAGCCACAACCATCCGTTGATGATTGATGAATGCATACACATGCTGCTGTCCCAACATAGAATTACCCGCGTTCAGGCCATTGATTTGGAATGAGCTTATGATTCAGGAATAACCCCTCGCAATTCATATGAGTTGATGGGAAGGTAAGCTGGTGGAAGAGAATCAGTTGGGTATATGAAGTTGGATTTACAAAATCATATAAGGACTCGAAGACAAAATGAGCTTGAATATTGAAAGGCAGCATGACTAATGAATTATTTTGAGACTCAGTCTTATAAAGATCCATCTTTCTTTTATGCATTCCAATTGGATAGTGATCAAATGATCACAAACACATTCTGGGTTGATTAAAAAATGATAGTTGATTATTGCAATTTTTTAGATGTTGCAAGTTTTGACACAACCTACAAAGTTGTACATGGCAACCGTCTATTTGGAAGTTTCTTGGGGTTGAATCATCACCGAGAGACCGCTGTGTTTGGAGCAGTGTTCATGTATGACGAGACTGCAGATTCGTTTTTTTGGTTGTTTCAAATGTTTTTGAAAGCAATGTCTGGTAAAGCGCCAAAGACGATCTTCACTGATCAAAATGCTGCAATGGGAAAGGCATTGACGCATGTGATTTCAATTCAGATCTCCACTCTTTGCATTTCCTTTTGCATTGTGTAGTTAGCAGTGGTACATGTTATTACGTAGTTATATTACAAAAAATAATTTTTCAGGTGATGCCAGGGACAAAATATTATCTGTGTGTTTGACACCTAATGTAAAATGCACAGAAGCATCTAGCGTTCTTGTTTAGACGTGTCGAAGGCTTAAAGAAGGTGTAATCAAAATTAATGTTTTAAATTGAGGAGGAGGAAGAATTTACAAAGGAATGGAATTTAATGATAATGGAATATGGTCTTGTTGGTAACACGTGGCTTACAAATTTGTTAGGTTTGAAACATAGATGGGCCATGGCATTTATCAAACATGCCTGGTCTGCGGGTATCCGCAGTACACAACTGAGTGAAAGTTTCAATGGTTGCTTGAAGGCATACTTATCCAGGCAACTGATTCTTCCAAATTTCTTCACACATTTTGAAAGGCTGTTGTCCGAAAAGCGTTACAAGGAGTATGTAGCCGAGTATGGGTGTAATACCCCTAATTTTAAAAGGATAGTTTCGGCATTTTAATTAATGGTTGTATTGCATTGTTATTTGATTAATTGAATTATTTGAGTATTTGTTTTATTTGTTTAATTATTTAATTGATTTATGTGTTTTTTTGTGTAATTATTTTGTTTAATTAATTTATTGCTTTATTTGTTGTCATTAATGTGTGCTTATGTGGAAATTCAATTAATTGTTTGTGGGATTAAATTGTTTTATTTGTTTAACGTAGGTGTTGAAAATAATATTTTTATTTAGGGTTATGTATATATGAGGTAGCCGACTTATAATTAGTTTGGTTTAAGAATTAGGTTTTTATAGACACCTATATATATATAAGTTATGTGTTTGCAAGGGTTTTAGAATCCTATTCACAAACAATGGAGGCAGAGAGAAAGAACAGAGAGGCTCGAGAGAGAACAGAGAGAGAAGTTAAGGTTTGGTTAGGGATAAGGGCTGAACCAAGGAGGGGTAATTGAAGCTTGCTCGTGGGTTGAATCAGGAGCAATAGAGGTCGGTGAAAGCAATTAAGGTCGCCAGAATTACTAGAGAAGACGGTTTAAGGTTTCAAAACTAAAACCGAAGGCAAGTTCCTATTTTAACTCCTTCCCTTAGACCTGTGTTCTGTGCATGTCTAGGTAGTCTCTAGGGTTTAAATTGACGTTATAATATATCTTTTAAGCATGTTTGAATTGAATTTAACTGCGTTGAATTAAACTGTTTTATGGTTGATGAATGTTTTTAATTAAATCTAATTTTCGTTGATTATAAACTTGTGTTTAATTCATGTCGTTGATGCATGATAATTTCTTATAATTAATTTAGGCCAGAGATTGAACCCTAAGAATATTAATAGAACAATACATAGGGTTCTAAGTATTATTGGAGTCGGAGGCGAAGAAGACGAACTAGAACAGTATATGGTTCTTAAGGAGAGAGAGAGCCAGCTCCCTCATGGACAGAATCGGCTCCCACATGGAGGGAGCCTACTCCCAGCACCACAGAGCCAGTTCCCACATATGGGGAGCCAGCTCCCAAGAGAGCAGAGCTGGCTCTCAAAGTCCGGGAGCTTGCTCTCACGTTGGAACGTGCAGAAATTGTGTTTTTGGAGTTTTGTTTGGCCGTTTGGAGTATTCTGATGTTGTTTAAATTGCAATTAATGGTTTAAACAATTGTTTCAAACATATAAAAATACTTGGAAGCATTATTACATTAATATGCTAAGGAATGAAACAACATGAAGTTAAACAATAAATTTGCATGTGGAGTATTGGATAGTTGATTTAATTACTTACTGGTATTTATCAATTTTGTTCTTTACATGATTTAATAATGTTAATCATGTTTCAGCTGTGTATTAAGTGTAGTTGATTATTTGAATATTACTATGCTTAGTTTGGATTAATTGATGTTTTACTTTATTAATTACGTATCAATTATTTGGACTGTTTGGTAGTTTATATGCACCGGTATGGGACGATGGCATATTAAGGATTGATTAGTTCAAAACACTAAGTCCTACCTATTCTAGGGATGGATTAGTTCAAAACACTAAGTCCTACCTATTCTGAAATAAATTGGATTAACTATAAAAGTTAAGTCATACTTGTATATATGTCAGGTCAATAAACAGTTCAATGACATACCTTGGTTTGAGTGAATTATTTATATATATACTTATGGTACCGTAATATGAGCTTGAGTCTCAGGATCATGGTTAGGGTGCGTATATCGCCTAGGATGGATAACTGGACATAGACACCTGATCCCCTGGTAGGTTTAGGTATACATGCCCACGTTATGTGCAATTTGCATGTTACCTTCTACTCAGGCTGAGACAGACCTATGCGCTAGTGAGCGTCCTATATTATGTATTTATACCTATATGAACTACTTTAGTTATTACTAAGTTATTTAGGATGTATCTTCGTATCGGGTTTCTGTATGGATTGTAGTAGAGTAGAACTTGTTCGTGGGCCTGACCCACTCTTATTTTTCAGGTGTTCGTCAGTTCCAGGTTTAGAGCTTGATCGTGCTGAGCGGATACAGTTACTCACTCCTCCGACTACGTAGGATTATTTTTCATGTTTTAGTTTTGGATTTTGTTTTCGTACTTTACTTTCATTTGGGATTTTATTAGGGGTCCACAAGATGGATTCCCGAGTTGTACGTATATTAGAGATTTTGGGAAGGTTGGATAATATTAATTTTATAACTTTTGAGGATGTTAATATTTAGAATTCTTTTCAGCCTTTATTATTTATTTCTTAATTCTTTTTGTATTCCTTCTTATTTACATATTAATTGTCTGGTATCCCTCGGATCTGTGCTCGGACTTGATTACCCGTAGCTCTAGAATCGAGGGGTATCACAATGGGTTGCTCCACAATTTACCTCAACTGAAAACAAATTGTAACATATTAGTAGAGGCGGCAAACCTGTACATAAATGTTATATTTGATATTTTCCAGGACGAGTTTTTAGCAGCTGGTGTCAGTCAGAGGATCATTGGTTGCAGTCCCATCGATGGCAACAGAGGCTGTGTTTACAAAGTCGTTGGTGAGGATGGGATGCAACGCGACGTGATGAGGACATCGGAAGATGAATTGTTATGTTCTTGTTGTAAATTTGAAAGGGAGGGTATTATGTGTAAACATAGTTTGAAAATCCTAAAGGACTTCATGTTCGCCAATACATTGCCTCGTTAATATATATTAAGAAGGTGGACTAGAACTGCTAGAGATGACAGCTTGGAGGAAAATCTTTCTGGTGAAGTGATTGCCGATGCAGATCCAAAAATTGAGGTTAAGAGACGGCACAGGGTACTTTGTCGTGTTCTGACAAAAATTTCTTCCATTGCATCGGAGGATAAGGATGGATACAATGATTTGTTACTCAAAGCCATGAAGTAGAAAAAAATTGCCCAATCAAATTATAGGCATAGGTTTGCTGAGAGGAATGCAATTTATAGTGGTCGTTAAGGCAAAAAACAATATTTGGGGAGCAACATAAATAGTGACAAAATCCCCAATGGGCTTAAGTTTAAAGATACACAGAAAGGAAAATTTAAGAGATTAAAACCGACCATGGAGCTAAAGAGTCGCAATAAGACAAAATAAACAAAACGAACAGTTCAGGTTGAGATACTTATCCTCTTATTGTTTTCCAAGTACTTTCATAAGTAATACCAGTTTTGTATATTAAATTATGCATACGTAATAATTCTCATAATTGTGTTGTAGAATTGTAATGAAGCCCGTCAATCTGGAAAGGCATGTGGCAGTAGTCATAGTCGAACAATCCCCTACCATGTGTTAGTGAATGTGAGTATTGTTGCATAACAATTTTTAGCACATTGCTTAACATATTCATTATGGTTACAAGGAAATCTCTGGTCAAATGTTTTACAACATTTATTTTGTAGGCTGTGAAATTCCAGCTGAATTTCTCAATGAAGAAAGTTATGTCACGCCACCACAACGTGTAATGCATCACACAAGGTTTTGGCAACCGCCTGGTGAAGTAAGTACTCCATTAATTGACAAGACAAGTATGCTGTTAAGGTGGAACCAATATATAAATTGCAATATACAAAGTTGCATAATTTTTTAATTGATGGTTTATAATATATAAGGAAAACTATATAATGTTGCAGACTTTTGTTGCTGATTTATACAATTCCAATACCAGTTATTCACATGATGATTAATTCGCTGATGGTTTTACAAGTGATAAGGTACGTAGTTGTCCTCGTCAGCACAATTCGTACCATATATTTTTTATGGAATTTTCTTGTGTGTCTTATGATGTTATCTAATTTGATTGCATTTTGTGCCATGATCATATTCAAAGATAGCATATTTAAATAATTGCGAATTGAGTGACAGGCCAACGTCCTAAATGCCAATCGCGGAGATAGACCGACCAATTGAACGACTCTTTCATTATTGACAATCATTCCATTATGTATTTGACATTGTTTTTATGGTATTTTTGATTTAACTCTGCTTAATTGTTGTTGGCTTTTATAACCATTTCGGCGGGTTAGGCAAATTTATATATGTGTATTATGAAAATACATGATAAGTGGTTTTGATCATGCATTATGAAATGTAATTGGTTGAGATATGAGCGTGAGTCAAGTATTTGAATTGAGACAAATGCATTGAAATGTAATTGGTTTATGTACGTAATTTTGTACATAAATTATGACAAAAATACTTGTGTGAGTCAAGTGACCTTGTCATTTATTGCATTTCAGAACCCTCCTCCCTCCATGCCGGATTGCAGTTTATATTTTAAATGCAACTTACTCTTCTCACATCAAACAAATACAGAGTATATAATATGTGGTCCACAGTCACCAGATTTTTACTATAAATAGGACTCCTTGGAACTCTTCTAAAACCACAAAGTAACCAAATATGTCATCAAGGCAGCAGGGCCAAAGTAGTGGTGGCTCACGAGCTCCCCGGAGAGAAAGAAGAGTGAACCTTCCTCCTCCTCCAGTGAACCCTCCTCCTCCTCCAACAGCCCATCATTTTCCCCCTAATCCAGAGTATTTACTTATGAGAGTAAATAACCTATCTATTGAAGTGAGTCAGCTATGGAGGTTGTGTCGAGCCATGAGAAGGCGGATCAACCGCTTGGGGCAGGATTTCCAAGACGATTTGGACTCGGCGATAGTCGAGGTTTTGGGTGAAAGCAGCTCTTCCAGCGCCTCCCATGCCAATTGATCGTTCTGTGAGGGGTGATTTTGTGGGAGTTGGTCATTATGTGGTTATCTGATATTGTGATGGTGTGACTATTTGTGGTTCTCTGATATTCTGATGGTGTGACTGTGTGTGATATTTTGCTAAGTTTAAGTATGTATGACATCTTCGATGTCTACTATTTTCGTTTTGGGGTTGTAAAGTTTTTTCACTATCTGCTCTTCTTTTTGTTGGGTTATGGGGGAGATGGTTGTTTTATTGGGCTCTATGAGCCATTAAGGCCCTTTGACTTTGGTTGTTTTGTAGTTCTTGGGATGTGTAAATTATAAATTGGCACTAATGGGTTACTTACATATATATTAAGTGTTAACTCTTTCATTATGTATGATACTTTCTCTTTCATTATGTATGATACTTTCAGTACATAAGTTTAGGCAGGTTTTTATTTTCTAAATTGTGTGAATCAGAATATGCTTTATATAACAGACAATTAATTCAGTAGAATGGGTAATGAATTGGTGTTAGTGTGGCGATTACCATTTAAAGGTTACAAAAAGAAAATATTCTTGAAATACATGCATCAACCAAAGGAATAATATTGTGTACAATTAATTGACTAGACTGGGTAATGAATTTCTGTCAGTTACCATTTAAGGGATATCATTTATGGCGGCTACCATTTAAAGTTTGCAAGAAGGAGGAAGGGTTACCATTTAAAGGAAGGGTTACCTTTGAATGAATATAGGGGCTACATATATAGACAGTTAGATTTAACCTGTATTTAATTCAGAGTCCTCTTAAAAACAAAACTGTGCATCGTACATATGGAGATAGAGCTGTAAAATACGATTGATGACGTGGTTGGGTGAATTGATGCCATATGTTTCAAGTCTTATACCGACAAGTATGAGTGGTGAGTTATTTGTAAAATATTGCATTTAAAGTTTTGATGCATTACTGGTTGATTAGGAGATTTAATTTATTTAGGGAAATGGAACAACTTGGGAATGCACATTGGATCACTTCATGGGACCATTATGATCTAGCAGAGCAAATACTAGCAAGTGAGGGCCCACAACATATAATCAGAGAGAGGCGTATGTACGTACAACGTTGTTTTGAGTCTATGAATAATGATGCAAGGTTTATAAGGGGTGTGATACGATTTCTACCATTTTAAAGTAAATATTAATTTTCATAAATTCTTACTTTACAAATATAAATTATAATATATGTTTGTGTGGTTCTTGTAGGCTGAATGGATTCTGTACAACCAAAGTAAAGGGTTGGCATTCTTGCGTAGAGGTGGACTTGAGTGTACATATGTCATGTGTATTGCGTTATTGTTTGGAGACGAAGTACAGAAGGAGGCCGGAATTAATTTATTAAATGTGTTATGGACAAATGAACAACTCAGGGGAGCGTTGAAAACTGCGCGAACAAAAATGCTTACAGTGATTCAAAATGAGAAATGCTACAATAGTAGATTCTTTAAACATATTGCTCAATGCTACCAAGAAGGCAACCACATGAACTGGTGATGCTGGATTCTTAACGAGGAAGTCATTACTTGCCATCATTGTTGGTGTGATTTAGGAATACAACTCCTATAAATTCGGACTTTCCTACGTTGCAATTCCTAATTTCCTGGGACATCCATCTTCATTGTTGAACCCTCTTATTCATATACACCTCTCAGGTTTTGGAAGCTCTAATCATTAAAGTACAATGGCTTCCTCAACTAACAGTCGTGCAAGTCGAAGAAATTCAGGCCAACGAATGTGTTCACGACGGTTCGAGAATTAAGAGTTTTGTTTGCATGCGTTTCTTTCAATATTTTTTTCGCTTTATTTTCTACTCTTGTTGACCTTATTTTGCAGACTATTAAATTCGTATTATTTGTTTTTATGTTTTATTTTGGACTTCCAGGTGCCATCTTCCACCCAACCAACCAACCACCTACAAGACGTAAGGTATATGAATAAAACTTGTTGGTGTCGAGATGAACATAATATGACAGACGTTAAAATCATAGAAAAAGAAGACAGAAACAAAAGAAAGCTCTATTATGTATGTCTGAAGGAACGACAAGAACGTTGTGGCTTCTGGGAATGGTGTTACCCTATTTCAACCAACATTGTTCAAACTGCAACTTCAGGTGCAACTAACCCATCATTTGCTCAGTCCATGGGAGAAGACATAAATTGGGTGGATGATGTGGAGGATCTAAATTCCGAAAGTACAATGTATGCTTCAACTGTGAGACTTCTCGAAGCCAACAATGCAAATGTGAAGCTGCTAGCAAAGTTTGGGTTTTTTATGATAGCCTTATGTTTTTTGTTAATTGTAATTATTTTTCTTAACCTGTGATGTGATTACAAATTTCTGGCTTTTACACGAATGGATGATGTGGATGTTCTCTATAACTTTGGAACGACATTTTGTATAAGTTTATCAAGATATATGAATTATATCCTTGTCAAATTATAGCAAATTATATCAATTATAACCCTTAGAGAAGTAAACCTTAAAGTCAGAAATTTGATAGCATTGATATGAAATATATAATTTGATATATCCTTGTAAAGTTATAGCAAATTACATCAATTATAACCCTCAGATAAGTAAACCCTAAAGTCAGAAAATTAATTAATTGTTATGAATTATATAAGTTTATCAAATTATAGCAATTATATCATTATCTTTAATTTACCAAAAAAAAAATCAAATTGTGGTAATTTAGAATACTAAAAAATCAATTGTATCATGTTGTGTGAAACTAAATTATAACCGGCCAATTCAATAAATATTTTGTATAACTTAAATTTCTTGTGCAAGCTTTGGTACCAATGAACTGTACTTGTTCCACTAGTTATCTGAAATTAGGAAGGAAGGTAAGTGACCCAATTTTTGCAACATACCATCAAATTACATACATACCACAAACACTCATGTCAGACAACTTAAGTGATCCACTCTCAAAATCCTACTTATAAATACATCATTTACATCAATCATCTCCTTCTTTAACATTGGCAATCTTGTACAACTCCTCTCGGACTTTATTCCTGGGATGATCCAATACTTGCAAAAGGAACTTAGAACGCATTGCCTTGGACTCTACTTGCAATATTTAAAAATGTTACTACCAAACAATATTACAACGTGTACCTTATGTATTTTATATAGACATAGAAATAATAATAATAACACTACTAACACAAAAATTTTGATTGAAGTTAGTGCCATTCCAGAATTCCATGTACCTTATTACGAACAGACCACAACTATCCCTGATATGCAAATAGTATTTAACTGATCTACTTAGTAAGGGATAGTATTGGATTTATGATACGGTGAATAAAAATTAATTATGCACTTGTATTGAAAGAGATGTTTACATACAAATCATCCTGGAGAGGGATTTTATGGTTCACCTTTGTTTTGTAAAGTAACCATTTCTCTTCCTCCAGCGCAACCGCAACAAACTCTTTCTGTCATACACATCAACCTGAAGTAACTATGCATTTTTCATAAAACAAAGATTAACAAATAGGGTTGATTTCATTAGATAGAGGTGTACCACAGTTCGCAAATGCAACGTATTTGTGTGGTCATCCAAATCCGCACAGGTAGTACACTACTTTCTTGGGCCGGTTGACTACGAGTAGAAACCAATGTTTCTCAATGATTGCAGGGAAGAATAACTATACTGTAATGAACATAAAGTTAGGGACAACAAAACATATTGCTAAAAAATAAGACGATCCAATCATTCGTACGTTAGACATCTTCTACTTTACTGTAATGCACGACAAATTACTCCAAAATCATTCAAGTAACCAGCTCAAAATCCTTGAACATCGTTGAATCTTCGAGCTTACACACTTGTTTGTATTGTTCCCAGACTTTTTTTTTATCAGAGGCTTATGCTTCTTTCCAGTGTCATATTTAATGACATCGTGTTCTTTCATAAACTGGACATCGTAACTCTCAAAATAGTAGTGATTCAATTTCCCTCCTTACTCTTCGTTCAACACCATTGCCTATAATTTTACCATCTAAATTGACAAATGAAATTGTAATAGCTTCATCATATCATAACCGTAAAAATACATATCAATTATTTGAAATGTGTTGTGTAAATCTACACACCAAGTTCGAGATCTAGTTCAAGTAAAACAACTCGTGTATCTCCGTTCGAGAAAGATGCATATCGTACATGGAAACCAGAATTTCACTAACAAATGTAATTATGATAAAAAATTAGTATACGTGCACTAATATAATTGTTCTTACTAACTAATTAGAGAGAGAAAATACAATGAACAACAATATATGGACTTAGGAAATTCACAAATGTGGGTTACACTTACCCCTCATCACGACCTCGCACAGCAGCATAACTCAATAATTTCTTCTGCTTTGGAGTCAATTGAATTTTCTGACTATCTTTAGATACCCGTGGAGAAAAGTAATATGGTGCGGGGTTTATGCTCTTAGTACCTCTTTTGAGTTGTCCCACCGCATCCTTCCCTTTACCATGTAAATTTTGTAGGGAAATATTAGGGACTGAATAACTGGGACTTGTATGTGCTGCTCCTAGGTTTTCCTCCAAAGCCATGCCCACAGCATCGTTCAACTCTGTCCTTTCACCCTCATTTAGTAAGTCATTGCTGGTGGGAGTAAAGTGGGCATGATCTGTACCGCCAAATGCAGGTTCCTCACCAGTGTGAACAGGGAAGTAAAATGTTTCCCTCTTAACTTCATTTACAGAATTCTGTGGCGCATCTTTGTCCTCAACAGACGCTCCCCCATTTGCTGTACAAACACTTGTTTTTCTTCCAGCCCCTTTTGACTTTTTTTCTCACCAAACTCTCCATTTTCTTGACCTTCCTCTTCAACATTTTTCTATTTTCTGCTTCTTTTTCCATTTCGTTGTGAATTTCTTTAATGCAACGCTGCATACAAAATTGTAATTGCTTGTCACTGATCAATTGCATATTCACAATTTCATTCATACTCATTAATCATAAATTAATATATCGTTACCTCAACCTCACTTTCCGAACAACTACTATTGTCTTTTTCACCTCTAGACCACGACGACGACGGAGAATGGGACACATTTGCCTTGAGAGGGATTAATTGTTCCATATAAATATTTCAAACGTAATGTACATAAGCAACAAAATGGTATCATATACAACAAAAATTGGGAACTTGCAAATACTTTTTAAACTTACTATAATAACTGACCTATTCCAAAACTTCCGATTTTCAGCTCCCATTTTAAGCGTTCGTGTACAAGGGCAGTGTCCCAAAAATCAAGACTGGTTTTATCGTCGGTGGTGGGATAACAAGGGTATTGCACTTTACACCTCATCACATATAGAAGCTGAATTAAATTGGAGTGTGTTTAATCAGTCATGATTTATATTAATGACATAAATAGTAAAAGTATTTTGCAAAATATAAGTAGGTTATGCTATTTACCTACAAGAAGAGCACACATCCAGTATACTCGTGCTTTATTTTCCCACCTTCTTCAGATTCACCCAAGTAATCCATTAAAGTTTCAAGCACATACGTACACTAGTTGTAAGACTTGATTTTAGTCACATTATGAACAGCCTTTAATTATTTTACATGCGCACTTTAACGTCCATTAGGTGTTAGAAAAACGGCTCATGCAAAAAGCATAAAGGCTCTTTTGAAATCTTCGCCGGGCTCAGATTGTTCTACCCTTTCCACCGGAGCATTTACATGTAACCCACTTCGATATCCATCTTCACTTATCCAATTGGCTTTAAAATGCTGACATGTAGGCACATCTGTGATTCCAGCAGGTAAGCTGAGGATGTTGTGGACATTAATTGCATTAATTGGGAGATATTGATTGTCTTCAAGTTTAATAGGCCGTTTTTGTATCTCTAAATGCCCAATGATGTAATCAAAGAATGTGGTAGACAAATGCTGACATTATAGGTTCAGCAAATTGCCGAAACCTATATTTGTCACATCTTTCCTCTTTTCATCTCCAAGTTTAGATAATGTGTTAGTAAATTTGGAGATTGAGCATTTATTCCACCTAGTTTTAATCTTGTATTCAACCTATAACATCCCGATAAATATAATATCACATTAACAATTTCATTTAACTGCCAGTAAGGAAGCATCAATTGTATTCTTTTCTACTGCATATTATATTATCAAAACAATAACAAATTCAATTAAAAATTTAATCAAACTCCCCAAATTACCTTCTTCTTCTTTTTGTTCACTGGTAAGCCTCCACGGTTTTTAAACTCCAAATCGCGCAATCTTTTTTCCTCATAATATGGAGCCTTATCCTCCATGCTCATACCATTCCATCCATCCTTGCATTTCGATTCCAATATTTTTTTATCACCGCCCTTCATTGGGACATGCACTTGTTGATAGTTTTTCATGAAAGTAGCCCTGATACACATGATATCATATGCAATATCACCAACTCAACACCAGGATTTCAATTCAATACATATGCTTCACAACTTACTTATACACTTATCAATTGAAAGATAAACATGTTGTACCAAAAATTTTCTAAACTTTCATAATTACCAAAGTACCATATCAGTAAAAGAATTTTTCATTTCAAATGCATGTAGAAATTATGTTGTACCATTATAAATAATTCCAAATCCTAAACAATTAATTTCCATGTCAACGTAAATATCAGACAAATGAAAAATATATTTGCTCAATAGGGAATCATAATTCATATAAATGCTATTGTGAACATGAATTATGAATGTATACTTACTTAAACAAAAGGTAAACTCCTCCTCCACGACATAGACTATTCACTGATGCGTTACTGCTTGGCTGGGGATCATAATCCTCTTCTCTGCCTCAACATTATAATCCTCATCAGCAAGGTCAGATGATTTAGGGGTACGAGTAGATGATTTAAGGTGTGTGTGTGTGTGGGGGGGGGGGGGGAGGTGTATGACCCGCAGAAGAAGATTGATTACGGATGCTTTGCATCATACATTGGAGAGTAGGAGAAGGAGGTGGATAAACGATATTGTCTGCCATTTTTTTCCGTATAGGTATTTTTTTTTCTTCGTACAAGACATTTCTTTCGAGCTATCGACTTCTGCCGAACTATTTCTAAACAAGTCTTTACAGCGTAGCAAAATACACTCTATTATGTACAAACAACCTTTTCACCAATTGTAAGTCAACAAAATTTGAACTACAAACAGATAAAACAAACAGACAATTAACTATAAAAAAAAGTGTGACAAGAAAATCATACCACCCAATAATAGATACAACACACCAATTACCATTTCAAATTATATAAAACATTGCATTACCTTACACAAATAAAATTTTCATAATTTTTCATTCATTTTTTCACAATTTAATAGTAACAAATAACCAAACAAAACTAATGAAACATATTTAATTGAATTCAATCAAATTATACTGTACTATTTATGACGAATAACTTTTTCAAATTTTCACAAATAACCAAACAAAACTAATAAAACATAATTTAATATATATTCAATTAAATTAAACCTCTGAGTTTGGAAAACGATGGACATAATTTAATAGGATTCAATTAAATTATACTGTACTATTTATCACGAATAACTTTTTCAGAATTTCACAAATAACCAAACAAAACTAATCAAACAGAATTTAATATGGTATATCGAATAAAATTAAACCTTTGAGTTTGGAAAGGGATGGACAAAATTTAATAGGATTTAATCAAATTATAATGTACTATTTATCACGAATAATTTTTTCAGAATTTCACAAATAACCAAACAAAACTAATAAAACAGAAATATAGTATATTTAATCAAATTAAAACCTCTGCGTTTGGAAAGGGATGGACAGAACAACAACGAGCTACTTCCAACTCCACTTCCGAAAACCTAACTTCGAGCACTGTAACAACTGCGACCTTCTTCTAACTCCACTTGCGAAAACCTAAGTTTGAGAACTGTAACAACCTCTTCTCGCGACCTTCTTCCAACTCCATTTCCGAAAACCTAAGTCCGACAACTGTAACAACCTTTTCTCGCGATCTTCTTCCAAGTCCTTCTCCTTCTTCCAATATTTGACTTCCCTTCCGGCCTATTCGACGACCTAGAAAATGAAGGGTATTTTGGGGGATTTTTTATTATGAAGGATATTTAAGTAGAATCCCCCAAATATTTAATATATATAGTGTATACACTATAATATATATATATATATACACACACACACACACACACACACTAACTGTGACGACCCTAGTTTTTAGGTCAGCGTGTCCTGTGATGAACCGTAAGGATGATCCGATAACGGATCCGGATGCGGAAGCGAACACAGAAAACAAGACTCTAAGAAGTCAAAGTGACCTTTCATGAGGTCGTGGAACTCAACAAGAACTGATGCGGAAGCAAAAGATTGAAAATATGACAAATAAGCCCCCAGGGGCAAAATATTCATTTCTGAAAACTATAGATTCGGGTGCCACCGAGCACACCGCTGGAAGGACAACGAAAAACTAATCAAGATGGACTCAAGAATCGCATGATTCGGAATCCGAACAAAGGAGAAACGGCATGACGAAGAAAAACGAGCACTTAAAGCAAAAAGGGTAAACTGGTAATTATCCAGGAAGAACCGGGTGCAACCGAGCACACCGTTGGAAAGACAGCGAAAAATTAGTCAAGTTCAAAAAAAAAAAAAAAATTCACTTGAATCGGAGTCCGGACGAAGGAGAAAAGCCCAAAAGAAGAATTGACGTCACGGCGGCCCGACGAGGGGCCATAGCGCACATGGCGCCCATGCGTGAGCCCACCGGCGTGCATGCCGGTGCCCAAAGACATGGCTGGTGGCAGCCCTTGGCTGCTGCTACATTTTTTTTTTATCTGCCCAGAACTGAGACTTGAAACGGAGGTCAAGACGAGTTTTTCTGGAAAAATACGAAAAAGAAACCCCCCTTAAAATCGAGTTTTCTACCCGACACCTCGGACGGAATCGAAAAAAACTCACCGTAAAATCTCCAAAATGCCCCTAGATCAAAACTGAACAAAAGAGTCATAAAGCTGCTAAATGAAAACTGGAAACTGAAACTTCACGAGGGATTTCTGGTACCAAGACGACATTTTCTGGAAAAACACGAAGAAGAAACCCCCCTAAAATCATGTTTTCTATTCAACCATGTCAAAAGAAGAAAACAAAACTGATGTGAAAGGTCCATAATGCCCCTAGATCAGAATATGCAAAAAAAATGCGAAATGAATTCACAAGAGGCTCAAAACACAAACGATAAGGATTTGCCTGGAAACGACCATGCACGCAAATGTAACTTACCTATTAGGACGTGCTACAATGGTTCACGACTTAAAAATACCACCGATACAAAATTCGACCCCCCAACGGGCAAAAAGGCAAAAATGGAACTTGGAATGAAAACTTGGAATCCAAAAATACAAAACGGGGTCAAATGACCGTTTGGCCCTTGGCCACACTTCATACAAGATTAATAAGATCCTATGAAAGAATGAAAATGGAATTCCCACACCCGATGCAACCATGGTGAAGCAATGACTTGCGATTTTTCAAGATTTTTACAATATTTCACGAAGTTAAAAAGTACATAGAACACAATATAATGGTCATTGGCCTCCGGCCTCATCTCATATATATCAAATACATTGAAAAAAGAGTACTTAAGTACACATTACATACATGGAATCAAACATACATATTTTGACATATAAGTCTACAAAATGACATTTCATGCTAACATTTGCATGAAATGGAAACTTGAAAGCTACTTGACATCCAAGGAATGCTAGGCTTCATGAACCAAGTCTTCGTACCTAAAATATGCCCCAGTATCATAGGGGTGAGTAACATAAAGCTACTCGTAGGAGATGAACATGCATCGACCTAGCATTTTACAAACTTATCACCTTATGGTGAAACATGTTAAAAGGGCTCATGCCACCTAACGTCTATGTCCAAGTGAGACTCGGGGAGCATCCTAAGCTACCTTAGAGTCTAAGCAACAAGAATCATGATATACATACGTGTATGAAACGAATCATGGTTGGGATAATCCAAAAAAACACGACAAGAAGAATGCTTGAGCATAGATTAACATGAATTACATTTTCAATACAATTGAACTAAGTCTAGAGTAATCCATACAACATGACAAAAGCATATTTGAATACAAGTTAACAAGAATCACATTATTCATGCAATTCAACAACAAAAGAGCATGTTATACAATGCAACAAGGTTTAAGTTCTCAAAGCCATCAACTTAGAATCTAAAGCACAAAATAACAGTAGTGGTTCATGCCACCTAACGTCTATGTTATAAATGAATCAATAGGATCAATCCTAAGCTTTATTAGAATGTTAAAACACGATTTTCAATATCGATGCAATTTAACCAATATTGGAACTTCCAATACAACGCATAAAGCACAATTTCGCAAAGTTAACATCCTGTAACTTAAAATGGAACGACAAATAAGAAACAACAAGTTACAACATCATCTAGTTATCAACTTGAAATTAAAATACGAAATCAAACAAAGTGGATACTCGGACGTCACGCTGGATCAGACCGACAACATAGTTACTTTAGGGTTACTAGCCCATGGGTAACCTCCCTATGTGCGCACTAGACTATATATAGAGGGACTCTCCCCCGTACTAGAACCACGTCCTAGCCATAGTCAAACAATGACATCCCCAAGTTTCCAAAATCAACAAGTTTTGCAACAACGCATATATCAACAGGAATATGCAAGATAATCAACTATCTACTAAGCACAACCAAATTTGGAAACCTATACAATACATACTCTAAATCCACAACTAATATGATATGATGAATGTCGAATCTTCAGTGTGCGATTCGTTACACGCTATGCATGAAAGATGTTAAACACGAAGTGTGCAAATCATTACACAAGGTAACAATATATTCAATAAAAAAAACATATTCTCATGAATACAAACATAGCAATTATGTTATCTAATGTTCAAAACATAACCAAATGAATATACAACAAGTCCAAGTCCATGATTTGAATATAGAAACCACTTCTAAAACACAACTAGATCATGGAGCAAATTGATAGAATTTAAATAAATAAACACAATTAAATTCTCTAGATTCCGATTCAATTTCAAATAACCTCAATTTAATACATGTTAAAGGACATAGCATGGTCATCACCTATATCCATTCTAAAACTCAATTAGGTTGTTGGAACAACAAAGTAGAACTTTAATTAAATCATGCTAATTTAATTACCAAGGTTCTAAAGCAACTTCAAATGGTCCACAATTAATATATACTAGTAAACAAGTCATGGCCAATACAAATATCAAGTTAAAATCTTAATTAAGCTAATGGGACCGCAAAATAGATTTTAATTAATTCTTTTAATTAAAATCTCTAAATTTTCAAACTTAACCAAATGCTCTCAATTTAACATATCTTAGAGAACATGCCAAGGACTAATGTAATATCACATTACAAACTTATTTCATTCAATTTAAGACAATGTGAATTAAACTTTCACTAAAGTTAAATATAAAACAAAAGTTGCAATTCTCATGCAATAAATCCCAATTTAATACATGTGAACAACCATACCAAAACTTAATTGTCTAGCATGCCACAATACAATTCCAAGTTGTATATCACCATGAGGATTAAATCTTAAACATAGAATTTAATTAAATAAAAGGTTTCAAAACCTAACCGAATATTCTAAATCAAATATATGTGAAGCTATATGGCATGTAAATCAAGAATATCAAGTCGGAATTTAAATAGAATGAATAGTGCACTCGGGGCAAATTAATTAATCAAATTAATTAATAATTACTAATTTTCAAAACACCTCCAAACACTTTCAAATTCAACTATGTTGGAGAGCATGTTAAGGCCTAATTTAATATGCTAACACATATTGATTTTAAACTAGTTAAGGCCATGTGAATTAATCTTTCACCTAAGATAAATATTAAATAAAATCTTTAATACTTATTCAAATGTTCCAATTTTAATACACAACAATGAGCATATCAAGGGGCAATATAAAATCATGCTACATGTTTAAACCAAGTCATGAGCAACCGGGAAAATTAGATCCCGTACAAGAAAAATAAATAATAAAATCTCTAGATTTTATATTTAATCATGCAAACAAGTAGTACAAGAATCACAAGCATACTATATAATAAGAATTTAAACCTAGAATATCTCCTACCTCAATTTGAGATGAAAATCTCAAATGCCATTAAAATGGAATGGCTCCGAATCTGACGAAACTACTAGGTTTTGTCGGGGACAACGCCGTGAACATAACCCACATGAAAGCCCCATCAAAATCATAACTTGACCTTAAAACCAAACTCAAGAAATGGTCAAAACTGAATTCTAATAAGGGGGAAAGGTAGAGCACTGCGAGAGGAACAACAAACGTTAAGGCCGAAGACTTTCCATCAAGGAAAAGTGAACCAAAAGAGAAGAGAGAAGATGGCAACACCCCTTGGGCTGCCATGGGAGCTCCAGGTCGTGCATGAAGAGGGGAGAAGATCAAAAATGAAATATCTCACCCCCCTTTTATAGAAATCTCAAAAAGTGCCCCGAACGGGCCCCGCCGGGTCCGAAAAAGTAAAATTTGAGCAGACGTGCTCAAATGGCAAAACTTTGTGAACAAAAAAGATTCAAAATGACAAAATATGAATAACGGAAGAAACGAGGTCAAAAACCGAGTCCCGAACAAAAAGTTATGCCCAAAACAAGTTTGGCAAAAACCGGAGCTAGAAACCTTGAAACTGGAAAACATCGATCAGGAGGAAATTCCAAGAGTATACAACTCGACGAAATGTGAAAATGAATCCCGTACGAGGATCCAGGCTCAAAACAATACATTTTGCAATAACTTTCATTAATTGCACAATGGCCCCTCCAAAAAGTGAAAACTGCACTTATGGCCCAGAATAAAAATATCTTCCAATTATATTTTCTTAAAAACCCCTGAAATAAAATATCTTCAAAAGATATTTACGAAAAACACCCCAAGAAAAGAAAAAAATTTCAAAGAACTTTGCATCCATGCCCCTATGGACACCGGGAGTAACCAGAGTACTTTCTTGCAAAAGTAAAGATACGTATTTCGAGGAAACCACTCAAGATGAAGGCACGTGAAGTCAAAAACTAACTCCGAGCAAGAGAAGTGAGGTTGTGCCAACAATGTGACAAATGGGGAAAAGACAGAATAGGGAAAAAGACGAAATAGAGAAAATGACGAAAGACGCATAGTGTCCGAAAAGTGAAAATGCAGAAATGACTCGGTCCTCAAAGGAAGTTGTCAATCCACGAAAAAGAGTCTCAGGAACCAATTTCGAGCACTCGAAATGACACTAAGCGACACGAAACAGAGCTCAGAAAAGAAAATTAAACGAAAAAAAAATTCATTCGTAAAATTTCAGGAAAAAGGAAAGGAAGGCAAATGACCGGGTCGTTACACTAACATATATACTACAAATACACTGTGTAACAACTGAGGGTAACTTTTTCAACAATAACTTTTTTTAATTGACGTGGCCCAATCTGGGCCACACATTCGAACCGGTGGGAACAGGTCTCCTATTCCACTGGAGACGATTTTTATGTGTGTAGATCTGGTATATCTAAGCCAGTTCTTTGAAATTTATTATTTTGTACAACCTATTATACTATTTATTTTTGGGTAAAGTGCAATAAACCCCCCGATCTTTACTCTCTTTCCCAAGAGACTCCCTTGAACTTTAATTTTTACATTAAACCCCCTAAACTTTAATTTTTTGCAAAAAACACACGATGTCACTGTTCGTCACTATTCAGATTGATTTTTCCGTTGAAACATGCACTTTAATTTTAAAATGACAATATTGCCCTTATTAAAATTTTAGAATTAAATCAATTAAACCCCCAATTTTGTTAACTAACCCTAACTCTCATTGGCTTTCATATCTACCAAATTGCATCTCTCTGATCTCATTCTTTGCAACCCTGTCAACAATCATTGACCTGACTTTTACAAACCCAATCACAAATCAAAGTCATATACAGAAAGCCATGTGTTACAAAACCACTTATGCGATTCGGTTACTGGAACCCAATCTTCTCTCTCTTGGTTGTGAAATCCAACCATCGCCATCGTCTATTTCTCTCTTTTGCTCAAGTTGGCAATCCGGCAGAGTCGTTATTGGAACCCATTACAAATTTAAACAAAGCTAAATTTGGTGGTGGTGGGGCAGGATGGCGGCAGAGATGGTGGTGGGAAGAGAACAATATATATCTCGCTCTCTTGCTCTGTGGACTCCATATCTAAAAATTTCTCCCCAAGCAACTAAAGTACTCACAATTAAATATTCTTTTGGTCCATCTCCATGCTTTAATTTTGATTCTTAAATATATGGTTTTTTTTTTTTTTTTTTTGATGTGTTTGGTGGCCGAATTTAATGGAGTTCAGGGGATAATGTTCTCACCTCCAAATATGTACATACACACACACCTATACGCAATGTTGCCAGAGAGCCCAGGTCGCTTCACACTGTACGTGGATGAGAGTCAGGATTAGAGGAGTAGATTTCGACCTTACAGTTGCTATGTTGCGATGGAATAAGCTAGGGCTAGTGTTTCAACAAGTGAAAAGAAAAAAGAGAAGAGGTGGTAGCCATGGTAGATGGAGGTAGTGATCTGAGTTGTTTGGGGTAGGAGGTGTCGGTGGTGATCAGCGCTAAAATAAGGTGGTGTTTGGCCTAAAATTTAGGTGAAATTGTGATAAAGGTGATGTGCTGGTGCAATGCTATTGGCTGTTGAGATTGCACTTGACACATCAGCAACAACATTTACTCAAACAAACACAAACTGTCATTTTATTAAAGAACAATATGGTAATCTAACATTTTCGGCGTTCCCAATAACTGAAGTTTTAATTTTGTCCTTAAATTTCATTTTTTACATAGTTTAGGGGGCATTACTTAGTTTAGGGAGATTTTGTGCTTTTAGTTGATACTTCAAAAGGGTTTAATACACTTTACCCTTTATTCTTTTTACATGCTTATACATATTAAGTATAAAAAAAATTCCTTATTATTAATGATTCATTTTGTTAAATAACAAGTACATTATGCCATAGAAATAACACTAGTATATTAGTATATTTATCACATGCTTCTCTAAAATACAAATATTATTTATTAATTTTATGGACACACAAAAAGAATTACTCTTGTACTCCAGTTGTTTTTCAGAATAAAGAAAATGACATAATTGTTCTAAAAGTACTCACACCAAACAAATGTCTTTAAAAAATTTCTTAAACTGTACAAATATCTTAAAAAAAATTTCAAAGTTAAATACTAAAGTTTGAGAAATTTAAAATTACTCCTGTGTTTTTGTCTATACATAAATGAGAGAAGAAAAAACACTGCTGAAAATTTATTTCTGGCACCATATAATATCTTATTTAATCTACTTCACATGTCTCTGTTCTGCCAGTCATTGCATATAATATCGTATTTAATCTATTTAAATAATTAAAATATTTCACATATTTCTGTTCTCCCTATCATTAAATATGGTGATGAAGCCGACTTGATAAATGATCGAAGTGCTAACATATTGTATAACTTCTCGCCCCAATGTAACAAACAAATAAAATACTCAACATAATACATCTGACACTACAGTAATATATCATATCATATTATTAACATACTCAATACAACTTAACTAAAAAAAAAAAAATACTGAATACAAGCAAAGAGTTTCTATTGCACATACATGAAAATAAATAAATATAAAAACTATTTCATAGAACTTATGAAGCACGGACACGACTATTATAGGCGGCGTATCAGTCTCAGACACGTGTTTGACAGGCCCAAATCGTGTTCTGTATTTTTTAATTAATCGCCAGAAACTAATTGAAAGATGTCAGACACCCTTAAAGACATGTCGGAAATTTCCTTTCTTTTTAAACAGAGAGGAAGAAGATAAAGAGGCAGTCAGAGACAAGCCAAACGACTGTGGAGAAGATCGATCGTTGACCTGGGTATCATTTATATATATATAACTAAATTAATTTGAGTTTACATATATATACATATATCTAAATCATATGTATATATTCATTTATAAAGATCTAAAAAATGAAGATGGAAAAGAATAGAGAATCGGCCGGAAGAGAGAGAGAGAGAAGCAGAGACGTGAATCTAAACGAATTGATGGGGATGTGGAGAAAAGTAGGGGATATCAAATAAGCAATCTAGTCTCTACATATTTGGCTACAAGGATTAAGTTATTCTA
This sequence comes from Cornus florida, assembly GCF_030987335.1. Taxonomy (NCBI): domain Eukaryota; kingdom Viridiplantae; phylum Streptophyta; class Magnoliopsida; order Cornales; family Cornaceae; genus Cornus; species Cornus florida. The sequence continues at coordinate 30,946,000 of NW_026775580.1, read as the reverse complement.
TTGTTGGATATAAAGAGTTATTATATTATATTATATTATATATATATATTAGTAAGGATTTTGTTACCATTTCTGGATATAAAGAGTTGCTATAATGATATATATTATTATATATATTTGTTTTTATTAGATATTTATGGAATTTATTTTAAATGTATTATATTTATTAATATAAAATATTAAGTAAAAATTAATTATTTTTTATATATTAAAATTATATTATTATTTTATTGTCATATCCTAACCGTGTCGTGTCTTATTTTTTTAAAATTTGTGGTATCACCGTATCGGTGTTGTTGTACCGTGTCGTATCGATATCCATACTTCATAGCATAAAAACCTAATGAGTGCGGAACAAGGATATCTATTGAACATCAAATACAACTTTACTCAGAAAGTGATATCATCTATCAAAATAATTAAAAATAAGTCACCAATATCAACAACCAAGTCTCTTGATTTGGGTAAACTGCTATCTATTTTTCATCTTTCACTAACTGCAATCTTCCAATATGATCTGGTACAGTATATTGCAGTCCTCCAATCTGATCTTTGTGCCACATTAGGAGCCATGGGGCATGGTGGGTACCCTTGACTTGCTGAGTTGATCAGGGCTCCCAACGAGCACTTTGAGAGATCTTGCGATTGGAGTCCAAATTATCTCGCTTCATTATATATCTTATTATCTCTCAAAAGCTTACTCCAACACATGCTTTTTCCCCAACCTTCATAGCTGATGCTATGATTTCCCTACTTCACAACACCTACTCTTCATAGCAGGTACAATCATAAGAAGAGACCAATTGCGCTTTTTATTTTTCGTGAAAAAAAATAAATGAATAATTTATTATTTTTAAAAAGGAAATAATACACACATTTGGATTTGATTTTGCATTTTTTCCCGTGTACGTGTGAGAGTATTTAAAAAAATAAAAATAAAAATAATAAGCTTGGTAAAGATTTCTTACTAGAAAATTTCTTGCTTTTTTGAAGAGAATCGGGAGGGATTTCTGCAAAATGAATTCAGGTTTGTTTCAGACCATTCGGGCTTAAATAAAGGTCATACACAGGAAGCAAAAACTTGATTAAAAAAAAAAATAAATTGAAATCTCGAACTGTATTTAGGAAATAGAGTTCATAGAAGAACTTCGAACTCTATTGGAAATACAGTTCGTAGAAGAACTGCAGTTAATTAATTGTAAATGCACTTGCATGTTGATTTATCTACACGTAAAACGTATAAACGTGAAAAGTGAAAACTAAACACCTAAGCGAATTTGACCACATCTGCCAAATCCGTGTTTAGCCTATTAAAAAAAAAAATTTATTTATACCTATATATGTATATAAATTTACATTATGCCCTCTAAAATTAGTTTTTTCTAAATCTTTCCTTCTTTTTCTTCTTATTCTACTTTTCCTTCAATTTTTATTTCATTTTTATTTTATTTTATTTTATTTATTATTATTATTTTTTATCCAAGTAAATTTGCATTCCCTTTCTTCCATAGATATAGTTTTTCCCTTCATAGTTCTCCCATCTTATCTGGCTTGGTTATATTTTTTTCATGTCTATTATGCCCCTAATCAAATTTCCCCAGCTACCCACTCCTCAAAGTTTTCAAATGCACTTTTGGGGTTTGAATTTTTTTAAGTTTGTAGTTTTACCAAATAGTGACTAATGAGACTAAACAATGTTAAAAGATGTATTTGTAGAACTCTCCACCTAAATATATTTATTTATAAACTATCGAACTCTTGTAAAATCTTCTTCAATTTATTAGTTTCTACAAACTTTCAAATGTTTTAGAAAATTTCATTTCTCAATAACACTTTATATATATATTTTTATTTTTAGTATTTATATTATTGAAATGAAAATATACAAGGCATAAGAAAAGAAAATTTAACCACACGATCGATATGTGGTCAAATTTTTTATAACGAATTTGTAACCAAAACAATATATATATAATACTCTTATTTACTTTTTTTCATTTATGTTTATACTATGTCAAAATTTTTAACTTTTTTTAAACCAGAAAAAGTGAATTATACTCGTGCAGGGCAAATATTTTTCCACCCTTGATTCCGGTGGTCAAAAGTTGTTTTATAATCTTAATTAAAAAATTATACAAAATTATTAAAATAAATCTTCTTTTACAAATAATTAATTAACAACTTTTTTTTATACTAAATCTGAAACATTTTGTAATGGTGGTGGAAGGTGGTAGTGGTGGAGGGTGGTGGCAGTGGCGGAAGGCAGTGGAAGAGGTGGTGGTTGAAATATGATGAGTTTTTTTGGCCAAATAATAATAATCATGATAACAAGTTTAATTGAGTTATCCAAATCCTCAAGAAGGGTATTTTTTTTTTTTTTTTTTTTTCAAAAAATTAAATCATAGAACATTTTTTCAACTAAAGAACAATAAATTGCAGTGAATCATTTGGTTGTGGATCCATAAGCCCAAAATAGTAAGAGTGCCCAAAGAGAATTCAACATTTGGGAGGATGGTGGTTCGAATCCACTTGCAAAAATCGGTTACAGGGGATGTCAACGTAACCTGCCAAATCCCACCCCTATTAAGCACAGGTTTGGGATCAACTAATCGGGTTAGGAGCGTGTTTGCGAAAAGAGTTTTAACACCTTTGCGAAAAGAGTTTTAACACCAGCAAAGTTTCGAATCAACCCCAATTATTTAATTATTATATAAATAAATATTAACTTATTAGTTATAATTTTTCTTTTTCTTTTATTTCTTATGATAATTTTAAATTTTAACAATATATATATTTTTTAATTATGATCATTAATTATTTAAATATATTACAAAAAAATTACAAAATTTATCTTAAACCAGTAAAGACGCTCATGCGATGCGCAAGAGCATATATCGGAACAAAAATGCAATATCAAGATTAGTAATATATTTATAAATTATGAAATTAAAAAAAATTGAAATAAAAAGGAGAAGTTTCTTAGTAATACGGAGTAATATATAACTGTAAATTGAATAAGAATATAATTCTATTATTAATATTTCTTTTCATTTTCAATTGAGTTTTTTTTAATTAAAATAAATAAGAATTGGAATAAAAAGATATCCCTTATTTTCATTAACAGATAGAGAAGTTTGTGTTTAATCTAAAAAAATAATATCATAAGAAGTTAAAAATATTAATTTTATTAAAAAAATAAAAAAAAAACATTATACAAAATTAAAAATGAATGGAAATTTTATGTAAATTAATTGCCACACAACAAACCTATTTTCAAAACATATTTGAATTAAATATAAGGGATTTTAGAAAGAATATGAAAAATGCTGAAGAAAATAAATTCTTAAAAATTAAAAATTATTTTATACATCAGAGTGCCACTCAGTTGGACAATTTACATGCATTCTTAACCTAATAAAATAAAATATTGTAAATTTTTCCTAAATGTAAAAAAAATTATTTTCATCTCATTTTTTTTCCTCGATAAGCATGTTTCTCTCAATGATTGAATAGTTTTCAAACTTTTGTTGTCACAAGAATAAATCTACTACCAAGTTGATAATATCTAGTTGTGGCATGTTCTAAGTAATAAGAACATGATTAACCATTATAGACATTTTAGTGTGTACAATAATAAATTAAAGGTATTAATAAATTTATTTTTTATTTTGCAAAGCTTGTCATTTGGTTAGACGAAAATTAATGGTGGAAAGTGAAAGAAGTGAAAATAAAATTTTCAACATGTATTTGGTTAAAATGAAATTTTTTCAAGAAAGTTGTGGGAAAATATATTTTGTTAGTTTGAACGACAGAAAATGAAAAAAAATAAATGAATTTATGTTGGATAAGAGCATGCATTAAATTGTGTCAATTGTTGGTGATAATGTTATTCCGAACTTCGGGTATTGAAATTTCGTTAATAAAAATATTATTATATTTTTATTTTTGTTGGCAGTTGCAATTTATATAGGGTTGAAACAACTTTGATGAATTCAAATAAAATTACGATTGTTCCACTGTAAATTTGTTTCAATTATAATAACACATAGAATTTTACATATACTATATGACAATAAAGTGGTTTCCTATTTGTAGGGGTGCAACGTGGGCGGGTTAGCCCAGCCCAACCCGAGTCCAGCCCATGAATTTTAAAATTTGGACATATAAATTCACAATTCGGGCTTCAGTCGGGTTGGGTTTTGAAAAAACCCAACCTTATTCGGTTTGGGCTGGGTTCAACCCGAACCCAACCCGAAAGCCCAAATTAAACATTTCATTAAAAAAAAAAAAAAAAAAATTCAAAGAACCCTAACTTTCTCTCTCCTCGTCCTTCTCTTCTCTCTCTATATCTAAATAGCATCGCCGCAGGCAACGGCGCTCCAATCATTATTAAGAACCAGTGGATTTTTATCAAACTGGTTGTTGAATTGAGAATTGATTAGTTGTACTGTTTCGTCATCAAACTATAGAAGTGAACATATGCTTGTAATTGTTTTTCCTTTTTTCCTTTTTTTTTTGTTTGCTAATTATCCTCTCTGATTTATTTTTTGTTTTTCTAATTTTGTTGTCAGATTCATGGAATATTGAATGCCGTGAGTTGGGGGATTATGTTTCCGGTAGGAATAATAATCGCAAGGTATTTGAGAACTTTCCAGTCTGCAGATCCACTCTTCTTTTTCTTTCTCTTTCTCTCTCTTCTTTTTCTTTCTCTTTCTCTTTCTGCCGCCGTCCATGGGCGAAGCTTGAGAGTTGAGAAGGGGGCAAGCTTGAGAGTTGACAGACAGCGGCTGAAGCTTGCAAACGGCGAACCCGAACTGGAACAGCGGGCCGGCGATGGAAACTGAAAGATCTGGGTTTTGATTTTTTGAACAATCTGAGAGATAAGTCGGTCTGGTTTTTGATTTTTTGAACAATCTGAAATGATCTGCCGATATGGGTTTTGAATCTGATTCTTGTATATTTTGTAATTTGCAGTTGGAGAGAGAGAGAGAATGGAGATGGGGCGACAGGGGAGACTGAAATGATTTGGTTTTATTTATTTATTTATAATAATATAATCAAATATATATAATATATATAAAATAATATATTATATATATATATAAATTTCAAAAAAAAAATAAAAAATTAAGAACTCAACCCGAATCTTCTCTTTCATGCTACTTTCTATCTAACCAAACAGTACAATTCATTAGAGTCATTGAAATATTCAACAAATTAAAATATTTTACATATCCCTACTTGTCTCCCAGCATAACAAAGGACATGGGACCATTTACTTGCTACATAATACATCTGACACTGAAGCGACATATACTAGCATATTCAATACAAACAAAGAATTTGTATTGCACGTATATGAAAATACACAAGTACAAGAACAATTTCAAGAACCCTAATGAGTGAATTGTGGAACAACTATATCTATTGAACATCATTTACAACAAAACAATTAAAAATAAGCTACCAATGTTAACAACTAGAGCCTCGCTCTCCAATATGATCTTCGTGCCACATCGGGTGCCACGGGACATGGTGGTACCTTTGATCTCAGGATTGGAGTCCAAATTATTTTGCTTCATTATATATCTTATCATCTCTCAAAAGCTTACTCAATCACATTCATTTTTCCCAACCTTCGTAGAATCGGGTATGATTTCCGTACTTCACAACACATACTGTTGGTATGATCATTCATAGCTAATCTACCATATATGAAGAGAGCAATTGCTATTTTTTTTTTCGTGAAATCTTTATATGAACAATAAATGAATAATTTAGTATTTTTAAAAAGGAAATAATACAAACATTTGGGTTTGATTCTGCATTTTTTTTTTTTCAGTGTGTGAGAGTATTTAAAAAAATAAAAATAAAAATAAAAATAAAAAGCTTCGTAAAGAATTCTTACTAGAAAGTTTCTTGATTTTTTGAAGAGAATCGTGAGGGATTTCTACAAAATGAATTCAGGTTTGCTTGGCTTTCAATCAGACTCTTCGGGCTTAAATTAAGGTCATACACACGAAGGGAAAACAATTTTGATGAAAAAAAGAAAAAAAAAATTGAAATCTTGTATTTGGAAAAACAAGTTCATCGAAGAACTGTAGCTAATTAATTTGTAAATGTAATTGAATGTTGGTATATAATGATCGCCTAAAAAACTAGAGATCTTTGTAGAGACACGTATAAACACGTGTCTCGTAAAACACATTTAAACACTGCTAACCTAAAAACACGTGTTGACACAGAAAATATATAAACTTAAAAACTAACGGGTTTGATCACATCTCCATAAATTTATGGTATCCCATATAAAATTAGTTTTTTCTAAAAAGATTTCTAATTATTTTTTTCCCTTTTTCTTCCTACTTTACTTTTACTTCAAAAATTTTTATTCTATCCAAATAAATTTGCATCCCCTTCAATTAGATTTTTTTTTTTTTTTTGCTTCATGGCTTCGCTTCAAAGTTTTCAACTTCACTTTTAGGGTTTGAATCCAAATCGTGACTTCCATGTCTATATATATATATATATATATATGTATAGACATCCTCTCATATGACTCATGAGACTAAAAAATGTTAAAAGAATTACTTATAGAACACTCCACCTAAATATATTTATTTATAAACTATCTAACTCTTGTAAAATCTTCTTCAACTTACTAATTTCTACAAACTGTTGAATGTAGTATAAATTTTCATTTCTCAATAAGACTTTATATTATTTTATTATTTTTAGTATTTATATTATTAGAATGAAAATATACATCACATAAGAGATGAAAATTTAACTACATGGTTTGCCTCTTTGCACCTACTAATCTAACTTATAACACTTTTAGCCTTGAATATTTATATATTTGTGTGTGGTCAAAATTTTTATAATGAATTTGTAACCAAAACAAAAATATATATTTATTATACTCTTATTCACATTTTTTTTTTAAATGTTTTTTCTAGGTCAACATTTTTACCTTTTTTAAACCACAAAAAGTCAGTTATATTAATACAAGGCAAATATTTTTTCACCATATTTTAGTAATTACTAGAAAAAGACAACTGTGATTCCAGTGTCAAATTTTTTTTATAATCTTAATTAAATAATAATAAAAAAATTAACAAAATAAATTTTCTCTTACAAATAATTAATTAACCACTTTTTTGCGTAATTGAAAATTTAAATAATTATTAAGCCAAATGTTTTGTCTTTTGCATATTCATTAGTAACAATCATGATTCTAAGAATAAAATTAAACTTTAAAGGGTTACCATTCTCATTTAAATAATTCTTAATTATGATATAAATAGTAATTTTATATAAATATTAAAATTCATATTTTCTAAAAATTACTCCAACCAAATGTATAAAATAGTTCAAATATTTAGTGAAAGGATGATATAAATTTTTTAATACTACATATTTCCTTCTCTAATTAAATTTCATTCATTTTATTGAATTAAATAAATAATTTTTTTAATAATTATATATTAATGTACTGAGACACCGAAACACAAAAATGTACCGAAACTCTTTGTACTACCGAAATTCAATAATGTGTTTTCTTCTCTAATTAAATTATTTAATATTATATTTTTTTCTTCTCTAATTAGATTTCATTTTTATTAAATTTCAGTATTTCCTGCTACTTTTATTATTATTATTAACTAAATAAAAATTTAATATTATATATTTTCTTCTCTAATTACATTTAATTTTATTGAATTAAATAAATAATTTTTTTTAATATTATATATTAATATGCTTCTTTCTCTAATAAATAAAAATTTAATATTACATATTTCCTTCTCTAATTTTATTTTCTTAAATTAAATTAAATAAATAAGTTTTCTAATAATATTTATTAATGGTTTCTTTTTCTAATTAGGTTTTTTTAACATTTTATATTTTCTTTTTTAATTAGATTTCATTTTATCGAATTTCAATATTTCCTACTACCTATGTTATTATTATTATTAATTAAATAACATTTTTTTTTAATATTATAGATTTTCTTCTCTAATTAAAACTTTTTATTGAATTAAATAAATATTTTTTAATATTACAATTTTTTATATTTCTTTCTGTTGATACAAAAATCAATACGGTTCGAAGTTGTGGGCCTTCGGCGGGCACAACGTTGGTCGTCACTTCTCTTATTTTGCAGGAATGTCCCCAACTCCGAACCATACAGTTTTTTGTATTAACACTTTCTAAATTATTATTATATAATGTTGACAATGCAACAATATTAAATCGTTATCATATTTTACAATATTTATTTCAAAGAGTATAACTCGCCAACAATAATAATTTACACGTCATTTTTCCACTCCTAAGAGAAAAGTCAAGTTATATGATTTATTTGTGTGTTTATAATATATAAATGCACGTGCAAACTTTTCTAGTGGAATCTAATGTCGTTCATGCATGTCTTATGAAGCACGGACACCGACACAGAACATGGGTACGACAAGACACGAACACGGCGATACGTCAAATTTCAAAAAAATAGGACACGGACACGACAAGAATATGGTAATAAAATAATAATATATATTTTATTATATATAAATTTTAATTTCTCTTAATTTTTAATTTACATTAATAAACATGATCCATTTAAATTAAGTCCAATTCAAATTCTTTTAAAATTCAAACAATAAATACATAGTATATCTTTATATCCAATACTAGAATTTGTATCAGTACTAGAATAGTTTTAACTTTATAACCAAACACAAAAGATAAGGTTAACTTTGTAACCAAACACATAAAGATAATCTTATCTTTCTATTTTATTAACCAATAACCACTCAGAGGAAGAAAAAGGCGATCAAGCCTTTTGTTAGATCTGTTCGAAATTGACTCTCTCTCTCTCTCTTCAAAATTGAATTCCTTTTTTATTAACCAATAACCACTTAGTGACAGAGGAAGAAAAAGGCAATCAAGCCTTTGGGTTCGTTTGGTTAGACAAAAATAGATGGTGGAAAGTGAAAGTGAAAGAAAGTGAAGTGAAGGAAAAGAAAATTAAGTTTCCATAGTGCATTTGGTTAGTATGAAATTTTTTCAAGAAAGTTGTGAGAAAATATTACGTTGTTAGTTTGGATAGAATGAAAGAGAAAAGAAAATGATTGTACTTGACAAAATTGCCCTTATAATTTTAAATACTAAAAATATAAATAAATTTGAGTAAAATTAATTCATGCATCAAATTTTGTTCTTGATAATAATATTCTGAACTTGTATAAGACACCAAGTCACCTGAATTACTTTAGTCAAATATATATATATATATATGATTTAGACATTACAATTTATATAGTAATTGTAAAGACTTTGATGAAATCGAATAAGATTAGAATTGTTCCACTATATATTTGTTTATATTAAAATAACCAATACCAATAAAATTTTACATATAACAACCAAGTTTATGAGAATTTTCTTTTTGAATTCAACTAAAATTATATAATTATAGAATATTTTGTATTTTTCTTTTTAATAAACGTATATATTTCCTAAAACTTATAATAACTTTAGTATCCAAATTTTAAAATCTAGTTGATATGTATATATACGTATTGTAAATTAATATAATGCACTTAAAAAAATACCCACCATAAAATGTTATATGTATATACCTATTTGAAAAAAGAAAAAAAAAAAAAAAAAGAGGATAAAAATAGATTAAAAAAAAATGCTAGATGTCCCCAATTTCATGAGTTCATTTACTTTTGAAAAAAATAAAAATTGTCTCTCAAAAGAGGAGAAAAAGATAAAGGAAACCCAATTGATAATTAGGAGTATAATAGGAATTTAAAATATAACTTCACAACTTTCTCGAAAAACAAAATTTTTCGCATGTTTTATACAGGAATTGTTTTAGAGAAAATTAGCTACTTTCGGGAATCCCAATTTCTTGAAAATTTTCCGTTTCATCCTAAACAAACGCACAAAAAGTTTACATATTTTCCGATTCTTTTCCTTTCTTGCTAGTTCTATCTAACCAAAAGAACCTTTGGTTAGATCTGTTCACACCGAGACGAGAGAGACTCTAGCAGAATCGGAATCTTGGCCAGACGCCATCTCTCCTTCTCTTAACTTTCTATCTTCCTTCTCCTCCATCAATAACCAACCAGAGCATGATTAGTTCATCATCATCTCTTTGTTAATTTTCCCTCTCCCTTCCAATTTCTCTCTCATCCCTTTCATTTTTTTTTTTTTATTAATCTGAACTGCCGTTTCCTACATCGGTGTCCTTCGGTTTACAGCCGTGTCCTCTAGAGTGTCTTATGGCGTGTTCAGTGTGAAAAAATAAATAAAAAAATAGGACACCGATAGATCCGTGTCGAACACGTGTCTGAGGTTGGGATACGCGTGTCCGTATCGAATTCGTGTCCGACATTAGTATGTTAGCCCCACAATGGGCGTCCGTGCTCCGTAGTGCATGTCAAATTGCCTCCCAAGAGCTTTTTGAAGTCTCATCTTTAAGCAAAAAGTCAACTTTAATTTAGTGGATTTTTTCACTTTAGTCGTTTCTAGCATTCTTTTGGATGTACGTGTTTGGGCAATGCGCCGTGGGGGACCTCTTTTATTTCCATTTGTTTCTTGCTTTTTCTCTTTATTTTTTCCTCTTTTAACACACTCCACAATTAATGTATTTTTTGATTTTATCTTGATGGTCATAAACCAGCAATATATTGTGCTTGGCAACTCATACATCGATAACTTACATATGTTACCATTTGTTAATTAAGTGTGTTGTTGTATTCAGACCTAAACTATTCCTAAAGAAGGCACTTATTATTTCTTACATATGTTGCCAATGGTCTCTGAAAAAAGAAAAGAAGGCACTTATTATTTCTTATAATATTGATTTTGATTTAGATGGTTTTGTGACTTTGCACTATGCTTCTTTTTTAAGGTATTTATAGTAAAAAGAAAAAAGAAAAAATTTAACTCAAAAGGGTGCTGTACTATTGGACACTTGGACACAGATACGTGTGGGACGTGTGTCGGCTGGAAATGTACTAAATTTTTGAATATTTTATTTTCTACTTGAACAAAGTTGGACACGCTTGGTACACTTTTAGGATATGATAATGTGATTTAGTAACTATTTTTTGTTTTTATTTTTATAAAAGAGTGGAATTCAATGCAATTTAAAATATATTATAAGTTAATTTAGAAAATAATATAACTATTAAAAAACAAAAATAACAAATGTCTAATTCTAAATTCCTTTCATTCATATGAATAAAATAAGCAAAAATTAGTGTTTATATATATATATATGACTTATTCTTACTATACCTGTGTCCTAATTTTATAAGAATAGTTTTATCGTAGTGTTGGTATTTATTGTTTCGTGTCGTACTATAATTCGTTTACCTCAATAGTCCGAATACCCGGAAGTGCAGTTGTCCCAAAAACCACCAATCAGTGAAATCCTTCTAGAAACGAATGAAAGCAGCGAGCGAATTAAATCCTTCTATAAACCACCGAAGTTGTTGACGGCCTTCGTCGTCGATATAGCGGCTACCAGAGTTATTTATATGTTTTCTACAATCCAAATCCTAGTGCTGAGAGAGAGTGAAAAAGGAGAAACTCAAAACGTAATCCACTCTTATCGCACATATCAAAATTAAATAATCGATAGAGTTTGAATTTGAATTTGAATTTGAATTTGAAATTGTAACAACCCAAGAATGTGATAAGATTTTGTTATCTTATCACTCCTTATATATTGAATTCTTAATTTGAATTCCAATAATGTGGATATTACATGGGTTGTGGGTATGGGACAAACCCGACCCATAATCCAACATCTCTGACTCATCCATATAGGCTGAGTTCATAATTCTCCATAACTCTCATCTACATATATTGTATTTACATACAAGAAGTGGATAGTGCGATTGAACGAGAAAGATTAGGATAGGGGTACTGTATTAAGCTACAATCAAACTAACATAGTATTTCACTATAAACAAGTAATATCGCCTATGCCCTAGACTATTCCGCTACATCAGATTCAGCACCCTTTATCCCTTTCAAGACTTATCCCAAAGCGATGCTTAAATCACATAATTTGTATTGTACTCATGACCGTATCAGTAAACATAACTCCAGCAAAGTCACTCGGACTATTAGTCATAACATAATAGTGTATCACATAATTATCTTCCCCAACTACTTGATGTCTTCTCGGGTGTGTGCACAAAAATGTGTAAAACTTTAGAGAGTATCAAGTGGGCATCACATTTAAAATTTATAAAACTATTAGACACTTATACTATATAGTATGAAGTGAGAAGGGATCGTTCCAAGAGATCAAAATGGTATTTGGAATTAAACTTGGATTAGTAGATCAATTAATTGAAAAGAGATTTTGGTTTGGTTTGGTTAAACTACAATTAAACTTAAAAACATGCAAATTAAAACAAGCTAAATTAAGTAGGGTCTAGAGAATAGGAGAGAGGTCTTAAGGCATAGGAATCACCGCTAAGCTCATCCCTAAACCACTAGCATTCATCTAATTGGGGAAAAACAATGTTGTAAATCAAAGTGTGTGCTACTAATTGCAACAATGAGCATGGATATCATATACAAGTATGAATTGTCCACTTAACAACAAGTAAATTAAGATGTAGCACAACTCATCAAGTCTAAGTATAAACCATCCAATTAATCCCTAATTGTAGTACACATTAATCTAGAAAATCATACAACTTGTAACAAAAAGCATGAATTATCAAATTTAAGTATGGATTATCTACCTATTTAGGAATTGAACTAAGACAATGAAATTAAAGAAATTAAACTAAAGGTATAGTACAATCCATCAAGCATAAGCATAACCCATCTAATTAATCAATAAGTGTATCTAATGCAATCTATGCATAACTATCACTAGATTCACAATCAACCACACATAGACATGCAATTAACATAGAAAAACTATGGAGATATAATCCTCAATTAATTACACATAGACATGCAACTAATCTAGAGAATTATGAGGAAGCATTCAACTATAGATAAAATCATGGAAAACCTAAGATTCATATATTCACAAGGCTATAACATTCATTACAACAATAGATTTGATGAGCGCTAGAAAGTGGGCATTTAAACTCCCTAAGGTAGGGTATTTTAGTCCATTTATCTATCTTTATTTACCCATTTTAGTACTTATTTGTGTCTTTGTCTATTTCAGGTCAATTATGTTAAAATGAGCTAAAAATGATTTCTTATGGCCTTTTTGGAGTCAAACTAAGTCTTAGTGATGATCCGGAGCAAAAAGAGGCTGATTTGGAGCAAAAGGAGGCTGATGCTGAAAAACTGCCAAGTGAGATCGATCGCAGAAAAGGTGAGATCGATAGCAGAAAAGTGAGATCGATCGAACTTTTCTCAGATTGATCGAAGAAAAAGTTGGATCGATCGAACATTTGCTGGTAGCGAGCTGTCTTATTCCCGCTCGCACCCGAACTCCCACCTACCACATAGGATGGGATTAGATATTTTTGGGGCTATATTTTTGACTTAATAGCTAAGAAAAGGACCTTTTATTTAAAGTGAGTGACCTATTTTGTAAAAGAACTTTTTATTATTTTTACTTTTACATTGTAATTTTAGTTTCTCTCTCTAGAAAAGTTAGAGATTAGGGTTAGAAGAAAAGAGGGAAGTGGTGGCACATCTCAAGATCCATCTCTAGATCCTCTCCCTCTCTCTCTCTAGAGCTTCAAAGAAGAAGAAGAAGAAGATGGAGCCATGTTTGAAGCTTACCCTTGAGGGTTTTATGACCACATATACCTCCTCCATGATTGGCGAAATCTATACTTAGGGCTTTGATGAGCCCTGAGTCTTATGTAATCTAAGCCCTTGTATTTCTATTTTTGGGGATTTATATATATTGTTGTGATTAGTGTTCTAACCTTGTGAATTTAATGAATCTTGGTATATTTCTATGATTTCTATGGTTTAATTCTTTCTGTTAATTTTCTAGTTTATTTACATGTCTATGTGTGATTAAATTATGAATTATTTCTTACATGATTCATATGGATTAATTCTTTCTATTGATTCTCTATTTGATTACATGTTGTCTTATGTGTGATTATTTGGGAATTAATCTCACACTAGTTCTCTATGTTGGTTGCATGTCTATGTGTAATTAATTAAGGATCTAGTGATGGCTAGACATGGTTTTTATTAGATGGGTTTGTCAATTAATTTGATGGATTATTCTTATACTTGATGGGTTGTTTTACAATTTAATTCATGTTTATAGGTAGGTAGACAATCTGTACTTGATTTGATATTCCATGACTTATTATTACAAATTCCATGATTCTCTAGATTGATGTGTGCTACAATTGTGACTAGTTTGATAGGTCATGCTTAGATTTGATGGGTTGTTCTACACTTGGTTTATTTGTTGATTAGGTAGACAATTCATACATGAATTTGATGGTCCATGCTTAAAATTGCAATTGGTAGTCGCATTTTATTCACAACAATATATTTCCCATTAATGGAAAGTAAGTGGTTAATTACATGAGCTTAGTGGTGATTCCAATATCCTAAGACTTCTCTTCATATCTCTTAAATTCCTATCTCTCGCTAGTTTACTTTACTTGCATTTTAATTTCACTGCACCTTAGTGTAATCAACCAATATTTCTCTTTGCAATCATTTGGTACATTAGAGTTGAAGTTAAATTCCAACACATATAATCCCTTGGGACGATCCCTACTCACTCTTGCTACGTTAGTAGTAGTGGTAGTAGTGGTTTTTATAAATTTAAACTTGACCTAAAAGGCTTTTCTTGAACCGTACATTCACTACATTATTTTGGTGTTCACAAGCGGCCCTTGTCAAATTTTGGCGCCGTTGCCGGGGATTAACGGTTTTGTTGGAATTAAACTAGACAATAGTGTTCATTTGATTGCTTCTATTTTTATTTTATTTTCCATTGTATATTCTTTTCTCTTGTTATCATTATTATTTGTCAATTAGGTACTTGACTACAAGAAAGGCAAACTTTGGAATCTGAAGCAATCATTGGAGCTTAAAACTAACATTGGAATTTGAAGTTGCTTAAGGACCGTTGTGAGCAATTCTTGGAACTCTTGTATTTTAATTGTTTTACTTCTTTGCATGCTTGTGATAGCCTTTGTTGAGGCTCATTATATTGCTTAATTTTTTGTCCAAGCATAGGCCCTTGTGGAGGCCAATTTTTTTTCTTGCATTTGGATTTTGATTGTGAATGGAGGAATTGTTTGATCCGGGGGGAAATTATATCCCTTCACCTTATGTCCCTCCATCATATTTTAATCCTTATGAGATTGAGTCCAATTCATTTCATGTATCATCTTATTATGGACTTGACTATTCTCATTATCCTCCTTGTGACTATTATCCTCCCCCACCATTTTATGAAGAACCAAATTCACCACCTTCTAGGTACTCACCCTAATTTGAAGATAAAGTGTTAGCTTTACTTGATGTGTATATTTCACACACTCCACTTATTAATTCTCATTCTCAAATGTTAGCCAAGTTAGAAGCTTAAGTTGAGCAAATTGCAAGTACTCTTTCTCATCAAGAGGAGGAGGAAGAGGCAAATGAAAAAATGACAAGAACTTCAATGTATATAGATGAGGATGATGAGAGTGAAGATGAGGATGATGAAAGTGAAGAGGAGGATAAGACAAGTGAGCTAATGCCTAACACTCCATCTTGTATAGAGAAAGAAGTGGCAAGTGAGTTAGTGGCTAATCCAATAGAGCATAATATGATTAATGAGGACTTTCCTTATTTTGATTATGATTTTATCTCCACCATTGCTACTTTAGAGAGTGAGGAAACGGTGACCACACTTGAGGTAGGAGAGGAGGGGGAGGAACTTGTTGAAGAGGACCTTCCTTCTATTTTCTCCAAAGACCCTCTTGAGACATGCCTTTTTGAAATGTATAAAAATTGTGGTTTTAACCTTGAAAGCTCCAAAAATGAAGTGAACTCTCTAATTAACTTTTTAGCTAATTTGGAAGGTGAGAAGATGGTGATTTTTGAGGAGGAGAAAAAGGATGAAGAGAAAGTGTTCCTTAATATTCCAAATAAGTCTTTGAAAGACATTGACTTGCCAATTCACAAAGGAAGTGATTCTTTGAATACACTTCAAGAGTATAAAATTGAGGCAAGGCTAACCATGATTGATTTTGTTTTCAAGACCGTGGATGAAAGGAACAATATCATCTCTTTCATTTCTTTTCAAGTCATTCTTTTGGAGGATGATTTCATTGTTATAAGTGGGACATTAAATGAGAAAAGTGAAAAGAGGATCAATAAGGATGTTTCATATCCGGTTTTTGATTATTTTGATTAGTGAGTTGACCCAACGTCTTGCTAGAGACGTTAAACACTGGTATTCGCAGAGTTTCAAAACTCTATTCCTCCCTCATTTCTTTTTATTTTTATTTTTCGTTCTTGTGTACATTCTTCCATCCGTTTTTCAATCTCTATTTTTGTTACCATCATTGGGGCTTAGCATAGAATTTTATGCACTTTCATCTCAAAATGAGGCATTTGGTGCCAGTTCGATCGATCACAAGAGCACCTTCGATCGATCGAACATCATTTATGCATATTTTCATCTCTCTGTTCCATCGTTCGAAGAAAACCTGCATATTTCAGCTCTTTGTCTGATCGATCATAAGTTCTTCGATCGATCCAGATTCATCTTGGATCGATCTGCAGTCCCAACACTTAGAAAAAATTTTGAACCTGCATATTTCAGCTCTCTGTCTGATCGATCGAACTTTATGTTTGATCGATCCAAGTTAATTCGATCGATCCAAGAGCCCTCATGATTGATCGAGATTCCCTACTTAGAAAAATTTTCAAAGCATTGCAAATTTTATACTCTTTATCCCATCGTGCGAGCATAGATCGATCATGGTGTGATCGATCCAAGTCAAGATCGATCACAGCTTTGCCCCTTTGAATTTTTGACTTTTTATTCTTTCTGTTTTTATTTTATTTTATTTTTCATCTTCTTTGACTTTTGTTATTTCTTTTATTTTATTTACTCTCTTTTCTCTTATAAAAAAAAAAGTTTTAAAATTTGTTAAAAATACATATTTTTGTTTATTTTATTTTATTTTTGAAAACTCCAAAAAGATTTTTATTTTATTTTATTTTCATTTTTACTTTCAAGATTTATTTTTATTTCAAACTTTTTTTAAAAAAATCCCAAAAATATTTTTCTTTTATTTTATTTTATTTTATTTCCTTTTATCTTATTTCCAAAAAAATTCAAAAATATTTTGCTTAACTTTAATTTTTAATTTTTCTTAATTTTTAATTTTTAATTTCGAAAAAAAAAATTAAAAAAAAAAAATTATTATTCTTTGCTTTCTTTATTTCTTTACATTTTTTTCTTCTTGCATTGTTATTTACTTGCCTTTTTATTTTTGTTTGTGTACATATTTGTTTTGTCTAAAAAAAAAAAAAAAACATTTTTTCAATGTAGCATTTCATCTTGTTAGAGACGTTAAACTTAGCACTCACATGACACATTGTGTCTTTTATCTCTTGTATAGTTCATGTTCGTTTGTACTTTTATTTCTTTATTTTTCTTGTATTTTGTTTCATTGTACATACTTTCATCAAAATTAAAAAAAAAAAAAAGTTTTTATTTTCACTCTTTATTATTTTGTTCTTGTATCCTTTCTTACTTTTTGTTTTTCATTTCTTGCATTGTATATATTCTTTCATTGCATTTTAATTCTTTGATTTTCTTACTTTTTGTATATACTTGCTTTCATTAAATGAAAAATATAAAAACTTTTCACCATTCTGCCCTTACGTGTAGTCATGCACACTTTATGCTTTAGCTAGGGCTTGATCTCATATCTCTCTTTCATCTTATGCCATATTGTCTTAGAATGCATGATTTGACTATTCTTATCCCATTTGATATTTGATGAGAGTTTGCTAGTGTGGTTAATCAAGTAGGTTGCTGATTCCAAGTTTGGGGGAGACGACTTTCGAATTGGATCATTGCCGAGCTTCATGTCTTTGCCACCACGATATACTATTTTCATCTTTTCCATTGTTCTCATTACACATTGAGGATAATGTGCAGTTTAAGTTTGGGGGTAAGGTGTCTTTGTTGCATTCTACTTAAGTTTGAGACTTAAATGCATGATTGAGATTTGAAATTGATGTTAGCGATGATTTTGATCTTTTGAGGACCATATTGCTTAAAATTTAAAAATTGCTTGACTTGAGAGTCCAATACTCCTTGTATACCTTGTGGATGTCATTTATGAGTAATTTTTTCGAAAGATTGATATCTTGTTTGCATTTGTGGTCCACATCATCTTGATTTTGTGATTGTTTTAAAATTTATTTTAGGATTCTACACTAGCACAGGCGCACACTAGCATTCATTTGTGGGGTACATACTTTGTTGATTATTGAATTGGTTATATCTCAATTGGGTTAGTAGTGCATTGAAAACTTTCATTCTTGATAAAGGTGGATAACAATCCCTTTCCACTAAGTAGCCGGGATTCTAGCCTCATCAAGCACTGAACTTCTTGAGCCGAAAGGTGGATGGCCCAAACTCTAGGTTAATAATTGAACTTGCTTACAAAAAAAAAAAAAAAAAAAAAAAAAAAAAAAAAAAAAAAAAAAAAAAGAAAAAGAAAAAAGAAAAGTGAGGACTTCTCCTAAAAGGTGAGAAGTGGGAAATGATTAGATGGAGGTTGTTTTGATTTGTAGCCTAGTTGATTTGAGCTTGTAAGTCCTTAGGGGTGTTTGAACACCTAATACCCTAAAGCCGTCCGGTTTAGGAGTCATTGACCTAACGCTCGATCTCATGGATCGCTAGAAAGTTTAATGATCAACACATTGCACAATACTTCCATCTTTGATCCTTACAAAAAGAAAAAAAAAAAAAAATTTGAGTGAAAAGAATAAGCGCACCTAGATCAATAAAACTTTAATAAAAGGTCCACTTTTTGTCTTGATGATCTAAAAGGTCCACTTTTTGTTTTGATGATCGGTACTAGATTTGTGTGCTAGTTTGAGGGTAAGGATGTGATTAATTTTTTAGTTGGCTAAGATAGTAACATATTTGATGCCGGTCCACTAAAAAAGGATTCTAGAGTCATTTTGATTTACATGATCATTTTCTCGATGTGTGGAGGACCATACTTGCTTGCTTGATGTTGAGATTTTGAGAGATTGCTTGGAAATGTTTGAAAAATTGCATACTTGAGGTAATTTTCTTCCAATACTTGTTTGCAATATTGGGGCCTCTTTAGAAAGAATGAGCTTAATGTTTGTGGGTATCATTTCTGGAAACCCTCACGAGACTTCACTCGTCCACTAGGGGTAACCTAGGGGTTTAAAAGGCTTGTTGCATATGCTAAATGCAATCGTATTTCCTACGAAAGTGGCGTTATCCATTTATTGCTTTCTAGTTCATAGTTATATAGTTGTTCATTTCATTCCTTTACTTTGTAATTTTTTGCTAAGGACTAGCAATATTTAAGTTTGGGGGAGTGATGAGCGCTAAAAAGTGAGCATTTAAACTCCCTAAGTTAGGGTATATTAGTCCATTTATCTATCTTTATTTACCCGTTTTAGTACTTATTTGTGTTTTTGTCTATTTCAGGTCAATAATGTTAAAACGAACTACAAATGGTTTCTTAAGGCCTTTTTGGAATCAAACTAAGTCTTAGTGATGATCCGGAACAAAAAGAGGCTGATTTGGAGCAAAAGGAGGCTGATGCTGAAAAACTGCCAAGTGAGTCGATCGCAGAAAAAGTGAGATCGATCGTAGAAAAGTGAGATCGATTGAACCTAGATCGATCTGAGAAAAAGTGAGATCGATCAAACTTTTCTTCAGATCGATTGAAGAAAAAGTTGGATCGATTGAACATTTGCTGGCAGCGAGCTATCTTATTCCCACGCGAGCCAGAACTCCTACCTACCACGTAGTACGGGATTAGATATTTTTGGGGCTATATTTCTGACTTAATGGCTAAGAAAAAGGACTTTCTATTTAAAAGGAAGTGACCCATTTTGTAAAAGAGCTTTTTATTATTTTTACTTTTACATTATAATTTTAGTTTTTTTCTCTAGAAAAGTTAGAGATTAGGGTTAGAAGAAAAGAGGGAGGTGGAGGCACATCTTAGGATCCATCTCTAGATCCACACACACTCTCTCTCTAGAGCTTCAAAGAAGAAGAAGAAGAAGGTGGAGCCATGTTTGGAGCTTACCCTTGAGGGTTTCATGACCACATTTACCTCCTCCATGATTGGCTAGATCTATACTTAGGGCTTGGATGAGCCCTAAGTCTTGTGTAATCTAAGCCCTTGTATTTCTATTTTTGGAGATTTATATATATTGTTGTGATTAGTGTTCTAACCTTGTGAATTTAATGAATCTTGGTATATTTCTATGATTTCTATGGTTTAATTCTTCCTATTAATTCTCTATTTTATTTACATGTCTATGTGTGATTAAATTAGGAATTATTTCTTACATGATTCATATGGATTAATTATTTCTATTGATTCTCTATTTGATTCTATGTTGTCTTATGTGTGATTATTTGGGAATTAATCTCTACACTAGTTCTCTATGTTGGTTGCATGTCTATGTGTAATTAATTAAGGATCTAGTGATGGCTAGACATGATTTTTATTAGATGGGTTTGTCAATTAATTTGATGGATTATTCTTATACTTGATGGGTTGTTCTACAATTTAATTCATGCTTGTTGGTAGGTAGACAATCTATACTTGATTTGATATTCCATGGCTTATTATTGCAAATTTCATGATTCTCTAAATTGATGTGTGCTACAATTATAACTAGTTTGATGGGTCATGCTTAGATTTGATGGGTTGTTCTACACTTAGTTTATTTGTTGGTTAGGTAGACAATTCATACATGAATTTGATGGTCCATGCTTAATATTGCAATTGGTAGTCGCATTTTGTTCACAACAATGTATTCCCCATTAATTGAAAACAAGTGGTTAATTATATAAACCCGGCAATGGAAAGCTTAGCTTTGGAAGTAGTACCCCCAAACTTAGATTTTAAAAACTTGTCTGAAAAGGTCACACTAGCAACTATCAAGGCATATGCATAAAGTGATACAAATAAGAGAGAATGGAAAGCTATGACTGAATGGACAGAAAAATCATGCATATATAAAGATCCAAAATCCAAGGCAAACATCCGAAAATAAATATCCAAACATCAATATCTGAAAATAATATCCAAAACCCAAAATCCAAAACCATGCAACACATGTATCAAGCAGTACATATCCCAAAAATCAAGAATGTATCAAATGGTAGCAGAGCAGGTAAATAAATGAGTAAGACAAAGAGATGGTGGAATCATGGAATAACATCAGGCGGTGGCTCAAGTAAGTCTGTGAGGTGCTGAAACATGTCTGTAACCTCCCCGTGGAAACTGGTCATCTTTGTATGGAGCAGTGCAATGTCCCTCCTCACATCTGTGACACCTCTTTCGAGATCCTTAGCTCTGTGTCCCATCCAGACACCGAATGATCTGAAGTCTGACTGAAATTGAGTCAACTCGCCCCAGAGACTAGAGTCTAAACTGACATGCTGAGAGGGTGGGCCTGTCTGAGATGCTGGATATGGAAGTGGAACAGAAAAGAATCCTGGTTGAGAATGGGGTGGGATGCATGGCTCATATTGCAGCTGGGATGTGGAAGAGGTGTGCGGTCGAGTCTGGGCTCCGGAAGAGGACGGGGATCCATGCTCTGAATCTGTAGGTCTAAACCTCTTCTTCGCAGTCATTCTCAGGCTGGTCTGAATGGCATCATAACTCTTCTTCCATTGAGTCATATCATACCTTATGTTGGGTTGCTCTGGCTCATCTGCTGGGTCAAATCTGAAGCGCTGGTCCTCTAGAAGCTGTGTGATCGAATTACCATAGGGGAGAGTCCAGAGCTTGGCTTTTTCATTCTACTTGAGCAATAAATTGTCCCAGTACTTATGGAAGATGTCCCATATGATTGAGGGAATCGATAGCCAACATCCCATGTTAATACTATAAAGGGCCTTTAAGAACCCCATCCGCCTATATGTGTTATGCCCTAATAGAAAGACATTATGGAACAACACTGTATCAATAAACCATAGTCGCGGTGGGAGATCAACCCGCTTTGCAAAGGTGTTGCCCAGATGGGCTGTCTGAGGAAAGAGAGATGCAGCCATGTCCTGGTCCGAAGGATAATCTGTGATAAAAGGAGATAACGGCTGCTCTGACTCTATGACCACTAGAGGAACATGGGGGCATTTGCAAGCTATCTGTAATGACCCGAACCCATAGGTCTGAACCGTTAACTGGGTCCTTACTCAAATCCGAGGTCACCTAAGTCAATCCCCTTATATCTAGTGTCAAAAACATCATTCTTAGGTCAAATTATTCTTCACAAGGATTCTAATCAACATCCCAAGGGTCTAAGTGGATAATACCTGAACAAAGAGCAAAGAAAGACCAAACAACATTAGTTCGGTCGACTGAAGTGAAGCTTCGGTCGGCCGGTTGTGAACCCTATAGTAGCTGAAGCTACTGGAAAAGTTGGTCGGCCGAAATAGGCATTTTGGCCTATCAAAATGGCTCTTCGAACTCTGAATCAGCTACTAGAATGCTGTGATTGAGAAAAAGAAGTGAGGCTTTGGTAGGAACCTTAAAATTGTTCTAAACCTATTCTAACACACTTTGAAAATGATACTTCATACTATGATTAAAAACATTGACAATTTATCACATTTCTACAACATTTCCCATTCATTTCATATATTAAAAGCACATTTTTTTTACACTTGATCCAATTTACAATAAAATACTATCAAAAGTTTGAAGTTATACTACATAGCTATGTTTTATAATTTGATACATTTCAAATGATGCTTTTACAAAAGATAGCAAAAGAAATGAACTTCTAATCCCCCTTCAAATTTGTGATGGATTGTCATCCGCCACCTCCTTCCCGTGACTTGAAAAATGTTAAATGTAAGGGGTGAGCATAAGCTCAGTAGGAGGTGCCTAAGGCATACCTCTTGAGACCCTGTAAATCCATACAATGAATAAGAATAAGGAAATTAGGATCATACCATGCTAGGGAGAAAAATAACCACAATCACAACATCAATAACTCAAATTAAAAATGTATATACCGTGAAATGGGATGCAATATCATGCAATGTCGCTCCCCATTTCCAAAACCATTTCCATCATCATTTCCAAACCGTTAGTGAAACTTGTCCCATGGCAACTCTATGGCGGCACAAGAGGAGGATTGACTAACTGTCACTGACCCTTGGCAATTCCATGGTGTCATTTGTGCCCAGGTAACTCAACCACGCTAGGGCGGTCTCCCTAGTCCCCTCTAAGCCTTACTGACGCCGCGGTCCTTAGGCAACTCCTAGGCCGCCGGGTTTTTCATAAACCTTTTCAAAACTTTTCCCAAAAACCCTATTTCATTTCGTTCAAAACATCATTCCCCATTTCTTCCTAATGAAGTGCATAGATGCTTCATGCCAAAATTTATCATTTTACAACTAATTAAACTTAAACCACTAGCAAGCTTTACAAGAATTTCCACAAAATACAAAATGCTTTCATTTAATAAAATCTAGCATGGTAAACATATATAACATGAAATTGAATTCATACAAGCATGCTATTTCAAATAATATCAATTAAAATACATAGTCACATGTTCCATTTACAATAATTTACTTATTTAAGGAAAATCAACATAATTATGCATGCTTAACAACAAAAACAAGAAAGATAATTCACAAAGGAGTAAAAAGTTTGTGAATTAGGAACCCCTACCTCAAGTTAGATGAAAATTCCCAATTCCAAGCCCTAGATTTCGAAAATCCTATGGTTGGCCAAACAAAAAATTGCTTACATCAATGTGAAGATCTCGACGAGCTCTACGTTTTGCCGTAAACGACACCCACAAATTCCAAATAGTTAGGAAGTAATCAAGACTTGAAGTTTTGATGTGAAAAGAAAAAGAAAAATCAAGAAATGAGAGGGAGAAGGAGAGCTTACGGGAAAGAGAGAATTTTGAGGCTAAAATGACCTCATGGCCACTAAAGAATGTAGTGGTGGGTCCCACCACTTAACAATATCTTTTTCATTTATTTTCCACCACAAAACCATATATATGCTTTAATATAATATCACTACACAACTAAGCATTACTTAGGCACAAAAATAATAATGCATGGTATGCAAATGACCCGAGACACAACTCTTGTACACAACAATTCCGGTAGCGGGTCCCACCCAGGACCTTCCAGCCTGAAAAACAGAAAAATGCTGAAATGGCAACCATTGCATTTCTAAGAGTCCTGAACTCAAAGAAATGCCCTAACTAAATCTCGGACACACCCGGCACACCCCACGGTGTCCGGTATGCAAAACGAGAAAAGACGAAAATGCCCTTGTAAAAACAGAAAATTTCAGAAAATAGAAAATGGTAAAAAGTAGAAACGTTACACTATCTCTATGGTAGCTATAGAAATGATAATGTATTGCCCATCCACTGTAGTGTGAAATACCTGGGGGTCAACCTTATCCTGATGGAGGTGCTGGAAGAATAAAGCTACCAACCGTGGGTACACCTTACCGTTCACCGACACAAGGATGGATGTTATACCACGATGATCTATCTCATCATATGCCCAATGGGTCTGTTTAGATCGTGAGAAGAAGTAAGTGTTAAATGTATACTCTGGCTCCCACTCTCTCTCAGAAAAGTATGGATTCGACACTGCTCTGATAATGGGTGCTTGAGGATCCTTAGAGGATGCACTGGAAGTGGCACTAGATGAGGATACAGTAGAAGATGATGATTCAACTGCTATAGACTCGAAAGATGACTCACTCTTAGGAGAGCGGGGTGGCTGTGGAGGTTGGATAACTCTTTTCCCTTTTCTGGTGATAGACTTCCTCTGCTGCATCTGGAAAAACAACATACAGGTATCAATGTATAGATCCAGAAATAAGATAAGTATCTGAAATGAAACATTAAGCATGCCTGAATCAACTAGAAACAGAGAATAGACAGAAATGAACATGCTTGTGTATGGGTTTATCAAGAAGACTTCAAGAATAGCATTCAAATCATTTTTTAACCATTTATAACTAACACATGCTTCAACAAGACAAGAATGGATTATGGCACATTAAACAATCTCAAACATGCAAAATGGTGCATTGGTAGCAAAGAGGAATCACACAGTCACTTTTGAGAAAATATGCAAGCATGTAACCAATGTGACAAGTCTAGGATGTGATATGCATAAAATATGCAACGTGAGTTCACAAACCTAAAACTTAAGAGATTTTGCAATTTCCAAATATGTAAACCCTAGGATGATATCTATCATTTCCTAAGCAAGAATGTCTACAATTTTCAACATTAAGTCCAATGGAGCAATTATGTGACATGGAGGAAACAAGTTCATGGCAAAGTCTATTTAAAACTCAAGAAAAGATGCACATCATGAAATAGAGAATAAGTGTAAATTATGGTTGCAAATACTTCAATCCTAAGCATGTTATGATGCACAAGTTCCAAGATGAGTTCTAGACATGAAATGCAACATATGAAGCATTTGAGAAATGATGCACAACTCAAAGCCTAACTCTATTCACAAAAATCCCATTCTCCATTTTCAAAAAAATCAACAGCCTACGGTCACTCAAGGCTCGTGACCCCCTCTAATCAATATAGAAAACAAAAATAATCGCTTATGGCTCGCAACCCCTGTACACCTCAAAGATATAAAAAATGTGGTCAATTATGGCTCGTGACCCCCTTCTTTGCAAAGTTGAAGCATACAAATGGTTTAGAACGAGAAGAATGAGAATCTTACTCCTTTTGCATCAAAACAATGACCACTTTAAGGCAAAGTTGCCAAATTTGGTCTCAAGTCCTTACAAGCTTCAAAGAATGTATCACAAAAATATATGACAAGTAAATAAGCATTTCAAGTTCAAATTTCCTACACTTAACCAGAAAGGACAATTTGGTTCAAGTTTAAACACATTTAAGTTCAAGACAATACTTCCCCCAAACTTATTTCAAATGGCCATTCCCAAAATTTCAAATAAATCCCACAAGTGTGTACTAAGCCCAAGTAATGACAATGATATCCTAGAAATGCACTTTTGAACTCAAAACATTCAATTTCTCCCAAAACAAGTTAAAGTTGAAGAAATCATGATATATGCAACAAAAGAGTATCCAAAAGTGTAGCATGCTTTTCAAACCAACAATGTGAAGTAATGTGTGTGCCACTGATAAGCGCTGAAAAGTACACATTTAAACCCCTTAAGCTTGAGTGTTCTAGGACCTTTATCTATCTTATTTTCCCGTTTTAGTACTTATTTGTGTTTTTGTTTATTTCAGGTTAATAATGTTAAAATGGGCTAAAAATGGTTTCTTAAGGCCTTTTTGGAGTCAAACTAAGTCTTAGTGATGATCCGGAGCAAAAAGAGGCTGATGCTGAAAATCTGCCAAGTTGGATCGATCTAACTTTTTCTGAGATCGATCTCTTTTTCAAAGATCGATCAAAGTTGGATCGATCGAAAATTAAAGTTGGATCGATCGAACTTTTCTCTAATAGATCGAACTTTTTCTCTTATCGATCAAACTTTTGCTGGTAGTGAGCTGTCTTATTCCCGTGCGTGCCCAAAAGTCCACCTACTACATAGTACGGGATTAGATATTTTTGGAGCTATATTCCTGACTTAGTGACTAAGAAAAGGACCTTCTATATAAAGGGAAGTGACCTATTTTGTAAAGAGCTTTTTATCATTTTATTTCTACATTGTAATTTTACTTTATCTCTCTAGAAAGTTAGAGATTAGGGTTAGAAGAGAAGAGGGAAGTGGAGGCACATCTCAAGATCCATCTCTAGACCACTCTCTCTCTCCATCTCTAGAGCTTCAAAGAAGAAGAAGAAGAAGAGGAAGAAGAAGATGGAGCCATATTTGGAGCTTGATTCCATGACCACATCCACCTCCTCCATGATTGGCTAGATCTATACTTAGGGCTTGGATGAGCCCTAAGTCTTGTGTAATCTAAACCCTTGTATTTCTATTTTTGGGGATTTATATATATATTGTTGTGATTAGTGCTCTAGCCTTATGATTGTTGATTTAATTCTTCCTTATGATTCTCTATTTTAATTACATGTTGTCTTATGTGTGATTATTTGGGGAATTGATCTCTACACTAGATTCTCTATGTTGGTTGCATGTCTATGTGTGTAATTATGGATTTAGTGATGGCTAAGCATGGGTTTTCATTGAATAGGTTTGTCAATTAATTTGATGGTTATTACTTATGTTTGATGGGTTGTTCTACAATTTAATTTATGCTAGTAGGTAGGTAGATAATCTATGCTTGCTTAGATACTCCATGACTTATTATTGCAAATTCCATGATTTTCTAGATTAATGTGTGCTATAATTGTTGCTAC
This sequence comes from Cornus florida, assembly GCF_030987335.1. Lineage (NCBI taxonomy): Eukaryota > Viridiplantae > Streptophyta > Magnoliopsida > Cornales > Cornaceae > Cornus > Cornus florida. The sequence continues at coordinate 30,918,423 of NW_026775580.1, read as the reverse complement.
TTAGATGGGTCATGCTTAAAATTGATGGGTTGTGTTACACTTAGTTTAGGTAGACAATTCATTCATAAATTAGATGGTCTATGCTTAATATTGCAATTGGTAGTCACATTTTGTTCACAACAATGTATTCCCCATTAATGGAAAACAAGTGGTTAATTACACGAGCTTAGTGGTGATTTCAACACCCTAAGTCCTCTCTTCATATCTCTTAAATCCCTATCTCTCATTAGTTTTATTTCACTTTCATTTTAATTAATTGTTTTCTAGTTTAATAAACCAATCTCTATCTTTTGCAATCTTGTGATACGCTAGAGTTGAAGTTAAATTCCAACACGTATAATCCCTTGGGACGATCCATACTCACTCTTGCTACGTTAATAGTAGTGTTGGTAGTGGTTTTTATAAATTTAAATTTGACCTAAAAAGCTTTTCTTGAACCGCACATTCATTACATTATTTTGGCGTATATCAAGCGGCCTTATCAAATTTTGGCGCCGTTGCCGGGGTTAACGGTTTTGTTGGAATTAAACTAGACAATAATGTTCATTTGATTGTTTCTATTTTTATTTTATTTTCCACTATATATTCTTTTCTCTTGTTCTCATTATTATTTGTTCAATTAGGTACTTGACTACAAGGAAGCCAAACTTTGGAACTTGAAGCAATAATTGGAGTTTAAAGCTAATATTAAAATTTAAAGTTGCTTAAGGACCGTTGTGAGTAATTCTTGGAACTCTTATATTTTAATTGTTTCACTTCTTTGAATGCTTGTGATAGCCCTTATTGAGGCTCATTATATTGTTTTATCTTTGTCAAAGCATAGGCCCTTGTTGAGGCCAATATTTTCTTGCATTTGGATTTTAATTATGAATGGAGGAATTGTTTGATCCAAGTTTAGGGGGAAATTATATCCCTTCACCTTATGCTCCTCCATCATATTTTAATCCTTATGAGATTGAGTCTAATTCATTTCATGCATCATCTTATTATGGACTTGATCACTCATTTAATCCTTCTTATGACTATTGCCCTCCCCCACTATATTATGATGAACCAACTCCACCACCTTCCAAGTATTCACCCGGATTTGAAGAAAAAGTGTTAGCTTTACTTGATGTGCATATTTCACAAGCTCCACTTATTAATTCCCATTCTCAAACTTTAGCCACGCTTGAAGCTCAAGTTGAGCAAATTGTAAGTACTCTTTCTCGTCAAGAGGAGGAGGAAGAGGAAAATGAAAAAATGGCAAGAACTTCAATGTATATAGATGAGGATGATGTGAGTGAAGAGGAAGAAGTAGCAAGTGAGCTGATACCTAGCACTCTATCTTGTATAGAGGAGGAAGTGGAAAGTGAGTTAGTGGCTAATCTAATAGAGTATAACATGATTAACGAGGACTGTCCTTGTTTTGATTATGATTTTATCTCGGACATTGCTACTTTAGAGAGTGAGGAGATGTTAACCACTATAGAGGTAGGAGAGGAGGAGGAGGAGCTTGTTGAAGAGGGCATTCCTTCTATTATCTCCAATGACCCTCTTGAGACATGCCTTTTTGAAATATATAAAAATTGTGGTTTTGACTTTGAAAGCTCCAAAAATGAAGTGAACTCTTTAATGGACTCCTTAGCTAATTTGGAAGGTGAGGAGATGGTGATTTTTGAGGAGGAGAAAAATGATAAAGAGAAGGTATTTCTTGATATTCCAAATGAGTCTTTGAAAGACAATGCCTCACCAATTATCAAAGTGAATGATCCTTTAAATGTGTTTCAAGAACATAACAAAGAGGCAAGCCTAACCATGATTGATTTTGTTTTCAAGACCGTGGATGAAAGGAACAATATCATCTCTTTCATTTCTTTTCAAGTCATTCTTTTGAAGGATGATTTCATTGTTATAAGTGAGGCATCAAATGAGAAAATGGAAAAGAGGATCAATAAGGATGTTTCATATCCGGTTTTTGATTCTTTTGATTAGTGAGTTGACCCAACGTCTTGCTAAAGACGTTAAACACTAGTATTCATAGAGTTTCAAAACTCTATTCCTCCATCATTTCTTTTTATTTTTATTTTTCGTTTTTGTGTACATTCTTCTATCCATTTCTCAATCTCTATTTTTGTTACCATCATTGGGGCTTAGCATAGGGTTTTCTGCACTTTCATGTTGAAAATTGAGCATTTTGCATAAGTTCGATCGATCTCAAATGAGAGTTCGATCGATCGAACTTCATACCTGCATCCAACCAGCATCTAATCACTCTCTGTCTCATCGATCCAAGAAAATCTTCAGATCTCAGTTAGATCGATCAGAAGACCTTCGATCGATCCAAACATCAAGTTCGATCGATCTGTAGTTTCAACACTTAGAAAAATTTTGAGCCTGCATCAACCTGCATATTTCAGCTCTCTGTCAGACCGATCGAAAGCATTCCTAGATCGATCTAAAGTTCTTCGATTGATCCAACTTCATTATTGGATCGATCGAGATTCCATACTTAGAAAAAAAATTTCAAAGCACTGCAAATTTCATACTCTCTATCCCATCGTGCGAGCATAGATCGATCATGGTATGATCGATCAAAGTCAAGATCGATCACAGCTTTGCCCCTTTGAATTTTTGACTTTCTCTTCTTTCTATTTTTATTTTATTTTTCATCTTCTTTGACTTTTGTTATTTCTTTTATTTTATTTACTCTCTTTTCTCTTATAAAAAAAAAAGTTTTAAAATTTGTTAAAAATACAAAAATATTTTTGTTTATTTTCAAAAACTCCAAAAAGATTTTTATTTTATTTTATTTTCATTTTTACTTTCAAGATTTATTTTTATTTCAAACTTTTTTTAAAAAAATATCCCAAAAATATTTTTCTTTTCTTTTATTTCCTTTTATCTTATTTTCAAAAAAATTCAAAAATATTTTGTTTAATTTTAATTTTTCTTAATTTTTAAATTTTTATTTCGAAATTTTTTTTTTATTATTCTTTGCATTCTTTATTTCCTTGCATTTTTTTTCTTCTTGCATTGTTATTTACTTGCCTTTTTATTTTTGTTTGTGTACATATTTGTTTTGTCTTAAAAAAAAAAAAAAAAAAAAAAAAAAAAAGACGATTTTTCAAAGTGGCATTCCGCCTTGCTAGAGACGTTAAACTTAGCACCTGTCATTTATCTTTTGTTTCATACATGTTCATTTTCATTTTTATTTCTTTATTTTTCTTGCATTTGTTTCATTGTATATACTTTCTTAAAAAATAAATAAATAAAAAAAAACAAATTTTTGCATCCCTTATTTCCTTGCATTTTTATTTCTTGCATGTTTATTTGTTTTATTTTTGTGTGTGCGTACATATTTGTTATGTCATAAAAAAAAGTAAGAAAATTTTGTATATACTTGCATTGTACATATTGTTTTTCATTTCTTGCATTGTACATATTCTTTCATTGCATTTTGCCTTCTTTATTTTTGTTTTTGCATTTTGTTCATGCATTTTATTCTTTGTTTTTCTTGCATTTTGTATATACTTGCTTTCATAAAAAGAAAAATATAAAAACTTTTCACAATTGTGCCCTTATGTGTAGTCATGCATACCTTATGATTTATATAGGGCTTGATCTCATATCTCTTTTTTATCTTTTGCTATATATTGTCTTAAAATGCTTGGTTTACTTATCTTCTCCTATGTGATATTTGATGTGAGTTTGCTAGTGTGATTATTCAAGTAGGTTGTTGATTTCAAGTTTAGGGGAGACCCTTTTCATATTGGATCATGACCGGGCTTTATGTCTACTCCACCACGGTATACTCTTTCCATCTTTTCCATTGTTCTTATTGCACATTGAGGACAATGTGCGGTTTAAGTTTGGGGGTAAGGTGTCTTGTTGCATTCTACTTAAAGTTAAGCTTTAATTGCATGATTGAGATTTGAGATTGATGTTAGCTATGATTTTGATCTTTTGAGGACTATATTGCTTAAAATTTAAAAATTGTTTGACTTGAGAGTCCAATACTCCTTGTATACCTTGTGGATGCCATTTAGGAGTAAATTTTTCGAAAGATTGATATCATGATTGCACTTGTAGTCCACATCATCCTGATTTTGTGATTGTTTTGAGATTCACTCTAGTATTCTACACTAGCACAGGCGCACACTAGCATTCATTTGTGGGGTACATGCTTTGTTGATTATTGAATTAGTTATATCCCAATTGAGCTAGTAGTGCATTGAAAGCTTTCATTCTTGATAAAGGTGGATAACAACTCATTTTCACTAAGTAGCTGGGATTCTAGTCTCATCAAGTACTGAATTTCTTGCGCTGAAAGGTGGAGGGCCCAAACTCTAAGTTAATAATTGAACTTGCTTACAAAAAAAAAAAAAAAAAAAAAAAAAAGAAAAGTTGCAAAAGCAATAAAAAAGTGAGGACTTCTCCCAAAAGGTGAGAAGTGGGAAATGATTAAATAGAGGTTGTCTTGATTTGTAGCCTAGTTGATTTGAGCTTGCAAGTCCGTAGGAGTGTTTGAACACCTAATGCCCTAAAGTCATCTGGTTTGGGAGTCATTGACTTAACGCTTGACCTCATAAATCGCTAGAAAGCTTAATAGATCAACACATTGCACTATGCTTCCATCTTTGATCTATAAAAAAAAAAAAAAAAAAAAATCGAGTGAAAATAATAAGCGCACCTAGATGAATGAAGCTTTAATGAAAGGTCCACTTTTTATCTTGATGATCGGTACTAGATTTGTGTGCTAGTTTGAGGGTAAGGATGTGATCATTTTTTTAGTTGGTTAAGATAGCAACATATTTGATGCCGGTCCACTCAAAAAGGATTTTAGAGTTGTTTTGATTTTCATGATCATTTTCTTGATGTGTGGAGGACCATACTTGCTTGCTTGATGTTGAGATTTTGGGAGATTGTTTAGAAATGTTTGAAAAATTGGATACTTGAGGTAGTTTTCTCCCAATACTTATTTGCAATATTGGTGCCTCTTTTGTGAGAATGAGCTTAATGTTTGTAGGTATCATTTCTGGAAACCCTCACAAGACTTCACTCGTCTACTAGGGGTAACCTAGGGGTTTAAAAGACTTGTTCATGTGCTAAGTGCAATCATGTTCCCTACGAAAGTGGCTTATCCTTTTATTGCTTTCTAGTTTGTAATTGTTTAGTTGTTCTTTTCATTTCTTTACTTCATAGTTCATTGCTAGGGACTAGTAATATTTAAGTTTGGGGGTGTGATAAGCACTGAAAAGTATACATTTAAATCCCTTAAGCTTGAGTGTTCTATGACCTTTATCTATCTTATTTTCCCGTTTTAGTATTTATTTGTGTTTTTGTCTATTTCAGGTCAATAATGTTAAAATGGGCTAAAAATGATTTCTTAAGGCCTTTTTGGAGTCAAACCAAGTCTTAGTGATGATCCGGAGCAAAAAGAGGCTGATTTGGAGCAAAAAGAGGCTGATGCTGAAAATCTGCCAAGTTGGATCGATCCAACTTTTTCTGAGATTGATCGCTTTTTCTGAGATCGATTAAAGTTGGATCGATCGAAAATCAACGTTGGATCAATCGAACTTTTCTCTGATCGATCGAACTTTTTCTCTGATCGATCGAACTTTTGCTTGCAGCGAGCTGTCTTATTCCCGTGCATGGCCAAAAGTTCACCTACTATATAGTACGGGATTAGATATTTTTGAAGCTATATTCTTGACTTAGTGACTAAGAAAAGGACCTTCTATATAAAGGGAAGTGACCCATTTTGTAAAGAGCTTATCATTTTATTTCTACATTGTAATTTTACTTTATCTCTCTAGAAAGTTAGAGATTAGGGTTAGAAGAGAAGAGGGAAGTGGAGGCACATCTCAAGATCCATCTCTAGACCACACTCTCTCTCCATCTCTAGAGCTTTAAAGAAGAAGAAGAAGAAGAGGAAGAAGAAGATGGAGCCATAGTTGGAGCTTGATTGCATGACCACATCCACCTCCTCCATGATCGGCTAAATCTATACTCAGGGTTTCGATGAGCCCTAAGTCTTGTGTAATCTAAACCCCTATATTTCTATTTTTAGGGATTTAAATATATATTGTTGTGATTAGTGCTCTAGCTTTGTGATTGTTGATTTAATTCTTCCTTATGATTCTCTATTTTAATTACATGTTGTCTTATGTGTGATTATTTGGGGAATTGATCTTTACACTAGATTCTCTATGTTGGTTGCATATCTATATGTGATTAATTAATGATTTAGTGATGGCTAAGTATGGGTTTTTATTAAATGGGTTTGTCAATTAATTTGATGGTTTATACTTATTCTTAATGGGTTGTTCTACAATTTAATTCATGCTTGTAGGTAGGTAGACAATCTATGCTTGCTTAGATACTCCATGGCTTATTATTGCAAATTCCATGATTCTCTAGATTGATGTGTGTTACAATTGTTGCTACTTAGATGGGTCATGCTTAAAATTGATGGGTTGTGCTACACTTAGTTTAGGTAGACAATTCATACAAAAATTAGATGTTTCATGCTTAATATTGCAATTGGTAGTCACATTTTGTTCACAACAATGTATTCCCCATTAATGGAAAGCAAGTGGTTAATTACATGAGCTTAGTGGTGATTCCAACACCCTAAGTCCTCCGTTCATATCTCTTAAATCCTTATCTCTCATTAGTTTTATTTCACTTTCATTTTAGTTAATTGTTTTCTAGTTTAATCAACCAATTTCTATTTTTTGCAATCTTGTGATAAGCTAAAGTTGAAGTTAAATTCCAATACGTATAATCACTTGGGACGATCCCTACTCACTCTTGCTACGTTAGTAGCAGTGTTGGTAGTGATTTTTATAAATTTAAATTTGACCTAAAAAGCTTTTCTTGAACCGCACATTCACTACATTATTTTGGCGTATATCAAGCGGCCTCATCAGCCACTTATGACAAAAGTATTTACAAGTAAAGAAACTTGCATTTTATTCCAAAAAGCATACATTTATTCAAAAGAAATCACATTTGGCCATTTCAAACTCTATTTGCAACATCATAACATTTGACTTCAAAAAGTTGGGTTCAAGTTGACATTTCATCACAATTTTCAAGAAAATTTGAAGTTCACATCAAATTGGCTCACATGATATCATAGAATGCCCTCATGTGGCAAGAATTAAGAAATTGGCAAGAACATACTCAATGGCACACAAAACATGCATTTGGATGAAGAATGAAGCATATGGAACACATTCATTTCATTTAAGGACATTTTGGACAATTTTTGAAAAATTTTAACACTTGGTTTCAAAAATGAAATTTTTAGAGACTTTAGAGTTCTAACTTTCACATGCATTGTAGATAGGAATTCTCACAAGAATCATGCATTGAAACACTTAACAAATGAAGGAATTTAAAAAAAAACTCAACTTCAGATTTCAAAATCAAAGTCCGAAACTCAATTTCAACTTTTGAAAACTAACAAATTTGTGCAAAATTGAAGCTTTCAACTTTTCAAAGATCATTTTCCAAAATTGTAACTTAAACACGAGCATATACCCATTTAAGATCAAAACATTGCAAAAAAAATTCCATTTCACAACATATGCATGCGTATTGACTTGACATTTTATTTTCAAGTTCAGAAAAACCAGTTTCAACTTCAAATCACAACATTCATGCATTTAAACAACTTAGAACAATTATCTATGCACTTCCACACTTAGGCTTTAATCAAAAGAAATGAAGTTGGGGCATGCTCACAAATTGACGCTTCAAAGGATGAACATCAAAACACTTTCAACTTAAAACTCATAATGCCAAATAATTTCTAAGAATTTTTCAACTTAGCATCAACATTTCAACATGCTTCTCTCTAAACAATCTCAACTCCAATCTCAATTCACAATTTCAAATTCCCATTTTAGAAATCAAAGTGCAAACAAGCAAATGAGATTAATTTCATAATTCAACTTCAATTCACAATTTCCATTCCAATTTCCATGTTTAAAGATTACATTTCACAAAGACAACAATTCCAAACTATTTGTGACAAACAAAGTTCCATTTGAAAATTTGAAACTACAACCATAAATGTGTGTATGTTCTCTTAATCACATCTTTTTCAAATTTTCTAACAACGCATGTATATTGTAATGACCCGGTCATTTTTCCTCCTTTCCTTTTTCTCAAATTTTACGGATAAATTTTTTTCGTTTAATTTTCTTTTTTGAGTTCTATTTCTCTTCACTTGGTGTCGTCTCGAGTGCTTGAAAATGGTTTCTGAGACTCTTTCCTCTGGATTGACAACTTCCTTTAAGGACCGAGTCATTTTCACATTTTCACTTTTTGGACACTATTCACTTTTCGTCTTTTTTCTCGTTTGTCACTTTTTGGCACAACCTTACTTTTCGTGTTTGGAGTTGATTTCCGACTTCATGTACCTTTATTCTAAGTGGTTTCCATGAAATACGTATCTTTACTTTTGTAGAAAAGTACTCTGGTGGCTCCCCGTGTCTATAGGGGCATGGATGCATAATTTTTTCAGAAACATTTTCTTTTCTTGGGGTATTTTTCATAAATATCTTTTGAAGATATTTTATTTCAGGAGTTTTTAAGAAAACATTTTTAGAAGATATTTTCTTTTTGGGTCATTTTTGCAGTTATCCTTTTTTAGAGGGGCCATTGTGCAATTAACGAAAGTTATTGCAAAATGCCTTATTTTGAGCTTGGATTCTCATACGGGATTCATTTTCACATTTTGTCGAGTCGGGTACTTTTAGAATTTCGTTCCGGTCATTTTCCCCAGTTTTAGGGTTTTCGGTCCCGGTTAGTGCCGAACTTGTTCGGGACATATCTTTCTGCTGGGGACTTGAATTTCAACGTCGTTTCTTCCATTGTTCATTTTTTTTCATTTTGATTCTTTTTTCATTCACGGTGTTTTACCGTTTGAGCGCGTCTGCACAAATTCTACTTTTCCGAACCCGGCGGGGCCCGTTCGGGGCACTTTTAGGGTTTACTATAAATAAAATGACTTAAAGTGAAAAATCAGATTTTCACCATCTTCTTCCCCTCTTTGGCCGGCAGGCATGGTAGCCCATTGGGCTGCCACCACTCTTTCTTCTTCTCCACTTGATTTCCTTTATCATTTGTCTCGTGTCATAACGTTTATTGCAGGCCTTGACGTGCTCTTCCTTTCTCCCTTATTAGAATCCATTTCTGACCATTTTTGAGTTCGGGTTTCAAGTTTGGGTTTGGATTTTCATAGTACCTCAAAGGTTAAAGTTGTTTCTCTCGTTGTCCGCGACATAACCTAGGAGTATCGTCAGATTCAGATCACTTTTCTTTCGGTGGGGATTTGAGATTACAACTTAATCATATGTCTTTGTATTAAATCTAGAAACTTTATTTATTTATTTTCTTGTATGAGATTTAATTCTCCCGGTTGGTTATAACTTGGTTTAAACTTGTGGCATGCTATTAAATTACACCTTGATATGTTCATTGACATATACTAAAATGAGAGCATTTGGATAAGTATTGAAACTTTTATTTAATTATTTTCTTGAATGAAAATTTAATTCATGTGGTCGTATCTTGATTGAAATCAATATGTGATGTTATATTATATTAGGCACTAGCATACTTTTCAACATATGCGAATTTGAGAGTATTCGGAGATGTTTTAAAATCTAGAGATAATTAGTTAATTAAATTAATTAATTTATTCCAAGTGTACTATTCATTTCATTGGATTTTCGACTTGATATTGTTGATGAGCATGCCATATACTTTCACATATATTAAATTGGGAATATTTGATCAGGTTTTGAAACCTTTCATTTTATTATTTTATTGAATGATGGTTTAATCATCATGGTTATATCTTGCATGGAAATTTCTTGTATTATGCTATTAAATCAAGTCTTGACGTGTTTTATAACATACTTTAATTTGAGAGCATTTGGATGAGATTTAAAATTTAGCGATTTTAATTAAATGAATTAATTAAAATCTATTCAGTGGTTCCATGGGCTTGATTAAGTTTCTAACTTGGTATTCATGATTTCCTTGATAAGTTCTTTCACATGTATTAAATAGAGAATAATCGGATAAGTTTTAAGACTTATATTTAATTATTTCCTTTGTATGGAATTTAATTCACATGGTTGCATCTTGTATGGAATGAACTTGTAACTTGATATTAAACTTGTTATTGACATGATCCTTGATATATCTTATTCGTAGAATATTTAGAGTTGCCTTGTAGTCTTGAGAATTTAATCCTTTAAGTTGATTAAATCTCGTTTTATGCTTCCATCGAGTTAATTATGATTTGATATTGAACTCTTGTCAAACTTATGAATTGGACTTGTATTTCATGGGGCTTTTACCTTTTTATCATGCATTATGACCTCTTGTATCTTGGTTTCGTTAATGTAGTTAATGGACTTGCACAATTGTCTTAGAATGGTTTAATTATTCATGTGTTTAACAAATAATTAAATCATGTGTCTTATACTTGTGGTATATTTACATTAATGGATTCCATGTGCTATATATCTTAGTCGTAGGCTATATAGATACACACTATGATTTCTTGACATTTCACATGCCATTATAGTTGAGGACTGAGGGTATGACTTGTGTGCTTCGATAATCTTGGTTATGCATGGAATGTTGTTTAATGCATTACTTGTATCTTGATACTATCTTGACTAGCACAACTTGTTGATTTTGGAAACTCGGCGATATCAATCAAGACTTGACATGGCTAGGACTTGGTTCTAATACGGGGGATAGAGAGCCCCCTACAATAGAGTGCGCACTAGCGGAAGGTACCCATGGGTTAGTAGCCCTAAAGTGATCCCAAGAGTATGGTTCTAATCCAGGCAATATTCGAGTATCCATATTGTTTGATTTAAACACTTAGATTTCAAGTGTATTTCTTGAAGTTCTAAGAATCTTGTCATGTTATATGGAATGTTCCTATCTTGTTAATTGCATAGATATTATGCATTATCCTTGATTTAATGCCTTATCCTTGTCGTGTTAATTGAATTGTTTCAACCTTGTTAATTTTCTTGGTTATCTCATTTTATGTTACTTTATGCTATCGTAACTTAGGAATGATCCTATACATGTAACTTGACTTAGATTCTAGGTGGCATGGACCACATGTAATGATTTATATCAACATGCAAAATCTTTAAACCCTTAGATTTCAAGTGTTATCTCTTGAAGATCTAAGAACCTTGTCGTGTTATATGGAGTATTTCCTACCTTGTTTAATTGCATAGACATTATACTTACTTCATATATTTAGATCTCATTTAGCATACTTAAAACTATGCACTTGCTTCTTATATCTAGATTCCATTTGGTATACTCGTGTCTCGTATACTTGCTTTGTGTGTTTCCGATCCTGTTTAGTATACTTGTGTTTTGTATACTTGCCTCGTATGTTTTCAATTTCGTTTAGTACACTTGTACCCAATATACTTGCATGTTGTGTATTTCATTTCACTCGCTTATGTAACTTAGGATGATCCCTAAGTCTCACTTTGACCTAGACGTCAGGTGGCATAAGCCCCTTTAACATGTTTCACCTTAAGGTGATGATATTGAAAATGCTAGGTCTATGCATGCTAATTCCCTACGAGTACCTTAGGATACTCACCCCTTGTTGAATGCGACTTGTTTCAGTTATGAAGACTTGGTTCGTGATGTTCATTTCCATTTCATGCAAATGTTAGCATGAAATGTCATTTTTAGCCTTATATGTCAAAACTTGTATCTTTGATTCCCTATATGTAACATGTACATAAGTATACCTTTTACGATGTATTTGATATGTATGAGATGAGGCCAGAGACTAATGACATGTATCTTGTATCCTATGTAATTTTTAACTTCATGAAATATTATGAAAATATTAAAAAATGCCAAGTCATTGCTTCACTATGTTTGCATCGGGTGTGAGAATTCCATTTTTATTCTTCCATAGCATCTCATTAATCATGAATGAAGTGTGGCCAAGGGCCAAACGGTAATTTTGAAACCATTTTATAATTTTAAGTTTCAAAATTCCCTTTCCATGTGCATTTTCGCCTTTTTTGGCCGTCGGGGGTTCGGATTTTGCATCGGGTCTTCTCGGGAGCCACGGACCATTTCCGCATGCTTGAAATCATTTATTACGCTTGTGTGCACATTTCTTTCAACCTCAAAATGCATTTAAGGTCAAATGCATACTTGGTGCAAAGTTACATTTTTAAAGTTTTTGCCCTTTTTTGATCTAGGGGAATTCTGGGTATTTTACAGTGTGTTTTTTTTTTTTTTTTTTTTTTTTCGTTTTCTTTCACGTTACCGGGTAGAAAACTCGATTTTAGGGGGGATTTCTTCTTCATGTTTTTCCAGAAAATATCGTTAAGGGCCCCGTTTTTGCTCTCTGTTCTGGCAGATTTCAGAAAAGCCCATGTAGCAGCTTTTTGACCCTCTTGACCTATTTTGATCTAGGGGCATTTTAGGGATTTCACAGCATGTTTTTATTATTTTCTTTTGCGTGGCTGGGTAGATAACTCGATTTTAGGGGGGGGGGGGGGTTTCTCTACGTGTTTTTCTACAAAAATTCGTTTTGGCCTCCGTTTCAAGCCTCAGTTCTAGAAAACCCTTTTTTTTTTTCTTTATTTTATTTTATTTTATTTATTTATGTTGGCCTAAGGATTTTATCTAAAGGTCAATCTTATTTTTTGATGATTACAATCCATTAATGATGTTTATGTACTAATATTTTCATTGAGTGAAGTATAGTTAATCAATCATTCAATCCTCAATGATGAGCTAGAAGTTCCATCTCAAGCATTCCAGACACTCAAGCAATGATTTCAAAGAAGCATCAAAGTGCACGAAATTAAAGAAGAACTTGGACTTCAAAGATCATTCAAGCTTTTCAGCAAATCTTCATCAAGCCTAGACAATCTTGGTCAAGAAATGAAGAAAAGGGTATATAGGATGGTGAGAGCTTAAGGTTCAATGTCAAAGTTTAGTTGAATATATTTTGAAGCTCAAAATTACAATTCATAAATATCATTCTCATTTCATCTTTCAAAGAACATAAAATTAGCTCATTAAGTTTTTGAATACATTCATATGAGCCTTACATCATACTGGAATTCATTTTAAGTCTCCTACTGAAAGTAGAGAAGGCTCTACAAAATTAGAGAAGGCTCAGGGGAAAGTAGAGAAGGCTCTAAAAATCTAGAGAAGGCTCAGAAAATTAGAGCAGGCTCCATTTCAATTAGAGACGGCTTTAAAAGCTATTTTTCAACGAAAAATGAAGTTTCCATACAAAGAGCAGGCTCCCAAAAAGGAGAGCCGGCTCTCAAGGCTAGGGAGCCGCCTCCTCTTATTTACAAGAGCCGGCTCCTTCTAGGGTTTTGATCTACAACGGAAACTTTTTCATTTATTGTTTTCCAACCACCTGCAACAACTATATCGACCATTGTTTATCTATAAATACAGAGGTTGGTCTGCATAAAAAATACACTATTACAAAGTGCATTCTACCATTCCTGAAAAGCATTAAAGAAGCATTCGTTGAGCTTTCATTCCCTCTGCTTTCATTTCCTCTCTTACATTTCATTCTACTGTAGTAATTTTGGGCTTCAGATATATATTCATCTTTACTATAGTCGTGAGCAGAACTGTGTACTTCTATCTTTGAGAGATTTATTGTACAATTCATTTCTATTCCAAGTTATTGTAAAAGGGTTGGTGTGACCCAAAAGAAAGTCTAGGAGAAGGGTGTTCTCTTAGCAAGGAAGAGAAGCAAGGTCTTGCTTAAATTGAAGGTTTGCTCTTCACCATTAAGGAGAAGCTCTAGTGATTTTGGGAAGTCTCAAGGGGGACCTTGAGCAGAGGAGTAGGAGTTTCTGAACCTCGCTAAATCGCCGAGTCATAGTTTGTAATCTCTCATCTCTATCTCTCTTATACTTGTGCCATACACTGCTTGAATATTTCAGTTTCTTTGTGCTTAATAGTTTGTTAGATTTAATATTTTTAAATTGCAAAAATTGGCCCTTGACTCTATTCACCCCCCCTCTAGAGTCAATTAGTGACTAACAATTGGTATCAGAGCCTAATCTCTAGAAAAAGATCTAACCATCTTAGAGAACGACCATGGCCAATACAAATTTTCATCAAGAAGGTCAATCTAACAATAGACCTCCTTGGTTTGACGGAAATGACTACAACTATTGGAAGATCAAAATGAGAGCATTCATAAGAGGTGTTGATATAGAAGTCTGGAAAGCCACAGAAAAAGGAGACCATGTTCCAACCAAAATAGTAAATGGTGAAACTGTTCCAACACCTGATATTGAATGGACCCTAAATGATCGTAGGCTTGTACAATGTAATGTCAAGGCTATCATTAATCTCTATTGTGCTTTAAGCAAAGACGAATTCAATAGAATTTCGGATTGCGAAACAGCTAAAGAAATTTGGGATAAACTTGAAGTTACCTATGCAGGGACCAGTCATGTAAAGGAATCCAAAATGAATATGCTTGTCTATAAAAATGAACTTTTCACCATGAACAACAGAGAAACTATTAGTGAAATGTATTCTCGTTTTACTAACATTGTGAATCCTTTGAAGGCTCTTGGAAGATCATATACATCGTTCGACAATGTGAGAAAAATTCTTAGGTCTTTGCCTAAAAATTGGGAAGCCAAGAAGACCGCCATCCAAGAGGCCAAGGATCTCAATACACTCCCCATAGATGAACTCATTGGCTTATTAATGGCCTATGAGTTAGAGATGAATGATAGAGATGAAGACAAAGAAGCTCAAAAGAAGGATATAGCTCTTCAAGCTACTGCCAAAGAAGTCACAATTGATAAAGCTCCTAATGATGAAGAAGAAGAAGAAGTTGCTTTCATTATCAAGACCGTAAAAAGAGTTCTTCAAATGAAAAAATTCCAAAAGAGTAACAACTTCAAAAGAAATGGTGTATCAAGTGAGTAAGGAAAAAAAGAAGCACCTACATGTTTTCATTGTGGAAAATTGGGACATTTCAAATCCGATTGCTATGCCTACAAAACTGAAAAGGAAAGGAAAAAGAAAGGCAAAGCCATGCGAGCTACATGGGAAGATGATGATTCAAATGGATCTGAAAGTGACGATGAACTCAATGAATTGGTCAATCTTTGTCTCATGCCCGATGAAGATGAGGTAAATTCTAGTTATGACTCATTTGATTTAGAAACTTCATATGATGAATTAGTTGATGCACACAATTATTTGCTAGATGCTTTTAAAGAATTACATGATGAATTAGGCAAAATGGTTCAAAAGTGTGCTAGCCTTAGAAGAGAAAAGCTTATCATCTCTCAAAACCTTGAAAAATCTCAACTTGAAAATGAAACCTTGAAAAAGGAAAAAGAATTAGCTAAAGAAGCGGTCTCAATTGAGTTAATTTCTGAAAATGAATCATTGAAAGTCATTATTGAGGATCAAGTTGAAACCTTATCCAAATTCACAAAAGGCAGAGAGAATTTAAGCATTATTCTTGGAAAACAACGAAATGCTTATGCTAAGGATGGGCTTGGATTTGATCCTCATAACAAAGATTCATGTTTATTGAAAAGGAGAAAGCCCTTGAACAATTACTTTGTTAAAAATTCCTTCTTTAGTCCAAGATGCAATTATTGTAAAAAGAAAGGACATAAAATCAATCATTGTCCTATTAGGCCATGTAGGACAAAAGAAGTTTGGGTTGTTAAAGGGACGTATGTGTTTCTTCCTAACTCTCATGGACCCAAAAGAATGTGGGTACGAAAAGAAGATTACTCAAATTCATTTTGTAGGTTTGCGTGAAGTCTTCATATTCATCCAAGGACAAATGGTTCCTTGATAGTGGATGCTCAAGACATATGACGAGAGATCAATCAAAATTTCGCTTTATCAAACCTCATAAAGGAGGAAATGTCACATTCGGCGACAATTCAAAAGGCAAGGTTATTGGCATTGGAACTATTGGTATCTTCTATTCCTTATCTATTGATGACGTTTTACTTGTTAAAGGCTTAAAACACAACTTATTTAGTATTAGCCAACTATGTGATAAATGATATGATGTTTTGTTTAAATCGGATAAATGCATTGTCAAAAAGGATAATAATGAAGTTTTTCATGATCTAAGAAATGGTAATGTGTACACTTTGCTTTTGTGTGAATTACATGATCAAGATGTCAAGTGCTTTGTATCCTCAAATGAAAGTTGTTGGTTGTGGCATAGAAGGTTAGGTCATGCTAGTATGGATTTGATTTCAAAGCTATCTAGAAATGAATTAGTCAAAGGCCTCCCAAAGACTAATTTTTCTAAAGATAAAACTTGTAGCGCATGCCAAATAGGCAAGTAAATTAAGACATCATTTAAAAGGAAAAAGGATATAACAACTACAAGGCCACTTGAATTAATTCATATGGACTTATTCGGTCCGGAGAGAATTGCTAGTCTTGGTAGAAAACTCTATGCATTTGTCATTGTTGATGATTACTCTAAATTCTCTTGGGTATTTTTCCTTACACACAAAAATGAGGCTCATGCAATCTTTGCTAAATTTTGTAAGAGAGTCGAGAACGAGAAATAGTTTAAGATTAAGTCAATTAGAAGTGATAGAGGAAGAGAGTTCGATAACCAAGATGTAGAAAGATTTTGTGATGAAAATAGATACAATCATAATCTTTCGGCTCCTAGAACTCCTTAACAAAATGGAGTTGTGGAAAGGAAAAATAGGTCTCTCCAAGAAATGGCTAGGACTATGTTAAATGAACATAAATCTCCTAGAACTCTATGGGCCGAAGCCGTTAATACCTCATGCTATGTCATAAATAGAGTAATCATTAGAAAACTTCTTAATAAGACTCCTTATGAACTTTGGAACAAAAGGAAGCCAAATATTGGATACTTTAAAGTTTTTGGGTGTAAATGCTTCGTGTTAAATGACAAAGATAGTCTAGGAAAATTTGATCCTAAATCGGATGAAGGTATTTTTCTAGGTTATTCAACTCGTAGCAAAGCATTTAGAGTGTTCAACAAAAGAACACTAGTGGTTGTGGAATCTATACACGTCGTATTTGATGAATCACCATTACCCCCTCTTAGGTGCTTATTGGATGATAATGAAGATGTGATTGAGATTGAAAAGAACATTGAAAATCTTGATTTAAATGGTTCGTCTATTGAAGATCACTTCAAGGATGTTCCAAAAGATTGTCACTCTCATGAAGATATTCTTCCTAAGGCTTAGAAGCAAGTGTCTAATCATCCAATAAATCAAATTATTGGCGATCCATCTAAAGGAGTAAGCACTAGATCTCAAATAAGTAATGTTTGCAACTATGTAGCTTTTGTTTCCCAACTTGAACCAAAGAATATTCTTGAAGCCGAAAATGATGAATCTTGGCTCTTGGCAATGCAAGAAGAACTTAATCAATTTGAAAGAAATGATGTTTGGCATTTGGTTCCAAGACCTAAAGATAAAACTGTCATTGGCACAAAGTGGGTGTTTAGAAATAAAAAGGATGAATCGGGAACAATTGTGAGAAATAAGGCAAGGCTTGTTGCTCAAGGTTATAATCAAGAAGAAGGAATTGATTATGAGGAAACTTTTGCTCCCGTAGCTCGACTTGAAGCTATAAGAATGCTCCTTGCATTTGCATCTCATAAAAACTTTAAGTTATATCAAATGGATGTAAAAAACACTTTCTTAAATGGCTTCATTGAAGAAGAAGTGTATGTTGAACAACCACCTGGTTTTGAAAGCTATAATTGTCCAAACCATGTTTTCAAATTGACAAAAGCATTGTATGGTTTGAAACAAGCTCCAAGAGCTTGGTATGAAAGACTAAGTGGTTTTTTACTTGCTAATGGGTTCATTCGAGGAAAAATTGACAATACTATTTTCACTAAAACCATTGACTGCAACTTGTTGGTCATTCAAATTTACGTTGATGATATTATCTTTGGATCAACCAATAGTGTATTATGTGAAAAGTTTGCCTCTTGTATGTAAAATGAATTTGAAATGAGCATGATGGGTGAACTAACCTTCTTCTTAGGGTTGCAAATCAAACAAACACTTGATGGTATTTTTGTTCGCCAATCTAAGTATTTTTAGGATTTGCTAAAGAAATTTGGCTTGGAGGAAGTCAAACATGCCATTACTCTAATGAACTCTTCTTTGAAACTTGACAAGGATGAAAAGGGAATTAATGTGGATATTAAAAAATATAGAGGTAATATTGGTAGTCTCTTATATTTAACCGCAAGTAGACCAGACATCATGTTTAGTGTATGCTTATGTGCTTGTTTTCAATCTTGCCCTAAAGAATCTCATCTACGTGCTGTTAAACGCATCTTTCGCTATTTAAGTTATACTGCATTCTTAGGTCTTTGGTATCCTAGACATACATCATTTAAACTTGTTGGTTACTCGGATGTTGACTTTGGAGGATGCAAAGTTGATAGAAAAAGCACTAGCGGGACTTGTTACTTCATTGGACAATTACTGGTTTCTTGGTCCTGTAAGAAACAAAACTCTGTCGCTCTATCAACGGCGGAAGCCGAGTATATTGCAGCCGATAGTTGTTGCGCTCAAACGCTTTACATTAAGCAACAACTTGAGGACTTTGGATTTCATTTTGATCATGTTCCTATAATGTGTGATAATACAAGTGCAATTTGTATTTCAAAAAATCCAATTCAGCATTCTAGGACAAAGCATATAGAAATTAGGTACCACTTTCTTAGGGATCATGTCTCTAAGGGCGACATTGAACTTATGTTTGTCAATACGGAGAAACAATTAGCTGATATTTTTACAAAACCACTCCAAGAAGATACGTTTTGCTTGCTTAGAAGGGAAATTGGAATGTGCTCAGAAGAAGAAATACAGCAGTAAAGCAAAGCAACAGTAGAGCCAGCTCCATTCAGAAAAAGAGTCGTCTCTTTGAAGAAAAAGAGTCGTCTCTACACAAGGCAGAGCAGTCTCCATAGATGATATCAAATTGCTTGCTCTCGGGATCTCAAAAATTTTAAGAAAGAGCATGCTCTATAAAAACAAGAGCCGGCTCTCAAACCTGCATACAAATTGGAATAGGAAGAGCCATCTCTAGAAAAAGGCAGAGCCGGCTCCTTTAGTGCTAAATTTTTTCCAACTCTCGGGATCTCCTCTGCAAACAATTGAGCCTGCTTAATAAAAAGGAAGAGCTGGCTCTTAAAATGCCTTAAACATCCATCTCTCGGCATCTCTGAAAAAGCCCAAAAGAGTCGGCTCTACAAATTAATTGAGCCGTCTCCAAAAATTGGGTTGAGCCGTCTCTACATTTCTTCTTGAGCCGGCTGTTCATTTTTTTTTTTGGCAAGGAACCGGCTCTAAAATTTCTAAGAGCCGGCTCCATCTTTTTTTTTTAGAGCCGGCTGCCAATGGCCAAAGAGCCGGCTCAACAATCTAAGAGCCGGCTCCATTAAATTCTAAGAGCCGGCTCCATTAAACTCCAAGAGCCGGCTCCATTTGCTGAATATAGACCTCACGAAATGCTTCTGCCTGTTGGTTTTTAATTCTATTCACTTTTGGGTATTATCTTCCAAAGAGCTTCTCGGCTAGGTCATTGTTCTTTCTCCTCCAATTTCTTCACAAGTTAGTGAATTTTCATCTAATTCTTTCCACATTTCATTAATTCATTGGTTGTTAATTGAATTTTCAGTCATTAATTTTTATTTTCATCCTTTGAATCCATCATTCTATGAATCCCTTAACTATATCCATAACTTTTCTCTTCCATATGAAATTTGCTTGTTTATGTTCTGTAATTTCAAAATTTATTCCACAAACTTCCATTTGTACTTTAATCAATTTGTTGATCCATCATACTTAGATCAAATCTTAAGTTCTTGCATAAATTTTGTTATCAAACCCATTCTTTTTTGTGTTTTTGTTTTATTATCTAAATTTTTTTTTATTTTAATAAATGTGATATCTTTGGTTCATTTGAGCAGTACATTTCAATATGATGACTTTGGTTCACAAATCTGTCGAATTCCTACTCTTAAGATGAAGTTATATATATCTCAATTCCTAGAGCATGTTATATAAATTTTTTTTTTTTGGGTTTATCAAGCTCACATTTTAGGATTGTTCCATGCACTGTCTTGTCAAAATTCCATATGCTTCCATTTAAGTTTAAATTTAAATCCTCCATTATGATTCCATTTTGATTCTTTATGTCTAGATAAATTATTTCACTCAAAATTCTAACTAATGTGCAACTTTAATTGGTCCTTTTCATTGGTTCAATATGTTTTATTATTTCTAATGTTAATCTTCTATCTAAACTTATTTGAGATTTGGATTTTTCATTGTCTTTTAAATTGGATTTTTATTCAGAGAATTCCTCTTTCATTTCAGTTTAATCTCTAGAAATGTCCACGGCTTCATCCTCACGTAGAAAGAATCCTTCTCGTGGACAAAAACGGTCTACTCAACATAATGATGAATCAGGCCCTAGTGAACCAAATCCTCCTCCACTTTAAATCTCTGCCACCATGCTATATAAAAACCCCACATACAAAAGCATATATGACAAATTCTTTCAGCATAGAAAAGTGGCCACAGCAATGGTGTTGTCTGACACAATTTGCAATGATCTTCGTCTCAACACCTATAGATTGTTTGATGCAATTGGCCTTGGATCATTTGTTGGAATGAATGAAGGATACTATCCAAAATTAGTAAAGTTATTCTACACTCATCTTGAAGAAATGCCTGCAGAAGAAAAACTTAACTGCTATGTGGCTGGTATATATTTTCACCTTGATACAAACAGTATTGCTCGAATCCTTCATCTTCCCCCTGTGGATGGAATTCAATTCTATTCTCATTTCAACTGGTTTAAAGGACAAGGTTTTGATAAACTCGTGGCTATTCAGCAAATGAGTTATGATTCAAATGTAACCAATACCAAAGAGGTTAACACAAAACAATTAACTATGGAAGCTCGGTTAATTCACAAGATCATCATGTACTCTATTCTTCCCAAATCCGGCAGTCGATCCAGAGTTTCCCACATGGACGTCTTTCTTATCTGGTGTGTCTTAAATGGCAAGCACTTTGATCTTGCATACATAATATTTTATCACCTTCTTATATGCAAAAGAAAGAAAAAGGTCTCTCTATATTATCCCATGGTTCTTTCTCACATATTTATGGCTAAGAAGGTTCCGCTTGATAGTCGTGAAG
Organism: Cornus florida; assembly: GCF_030987335.1. Taxonomy (NCBI): domain Eukaryota; kingdom Viridiplantae; phylum Streptophyta; class Magnoliopsida; order Cornales; family Cornaceae; genus Cornus; species Cornus florida. The sequence goes on along the minus strand of NW_026775580.1, from coordinate 30,897,148 downwards.
CAGTCAAACCAGGGCCAAGACACATTTTCACTGCCTCAAATCTTGTGTTAATGGGGCTAAAAAGGGATTCCAATGGAGTGTGGTTTTATCCTAGGCAACGAAGGTTCGAAGAGGCTCGAGCTAGAGGAGAAGAGATTGAGGATGTTGATGATGGGGATGAAGACGAACATGAAAGTGATGACGATGATGAAAATAAATAAGTTCCAGTTGAAAATCGTACCAATCGTGCTCTCTTGTTGGAAATTCTCAAAGGCACTCATCAAAACCAAGCCACTCTTGAAAAACAACAAACTTAACTTGACGAAATGCACATAGAAATCGCTCATCTTAATGAGGATTTTACAGAATTTCGAAACCAATATGGACCTTCTTCTCCTTAGAACAGTTTTTCTCCATTTCAAACCCTCTTTTGTGTGCACTTATTAGCTTTATTTGCTTTAGAGAAGCATTTTTCTGTGTTTTATAAACTATGCCTTTATCTGTCATATGGTACTTGTGTTCACAGTCTCTTTCTGTTATCTATAAAATGCCATATTTGCTCATTTTTTGCTCTTTAATTCATTCTTCTCTGATATTTCCTGAAATGGCAAGTTATTTTTCTTTATCTATTCATTTAGTCTCCCATTTTTTTTAAGATGACAAAGGGGGAGAAAGATGTGTTATCATGCTAATGTGCTATTCTATTGCTTTTTAAGTATCTTGATAGATGCATATTGATAGGGGGAGTCTTCTAAAAATGTCTGTGAAATTTATATGCTTTCAAATTGTCTAAAATTATTGCTATAGAATCAAGTTTGATATTATTTTCAAAATATGCTTATTGATTGGGGGGGGGGGGGGGGGGCATTCTTTCTAATGCAACTCCATGTTAACTATAAACACATCAATGTTTTGTCATCATCAAAAATGGGGAGATTGTTGGCCTAAGGATTTTATCTAAAGGTCAATCTTATGTTTTGATGATTACAATCCATTAATGATGTTTATGTACTAATATTTTCATTGAGTGAAGTATAGTTGATCAATCATTCAATCCTCAATGATGAGCTAGAAGTTCCATCTCAAGCATTGCAGACACTCAAGCAATGATTTCAAAGAAGCATCAAAGTGCAAGAAATTAAAGAAGAACTCGGACTTCAAAGATCATTCAAGCTTTTCAGCAAATCTTCATTAAGCCTAGACAATCATGGTCAAGAAATGAAGAAAAGCGTAGATAGGATGGTGAGAGCTTAAGGTTCAATGTCAAAGTTTGGTTGAATATATTTTGAAGCTCAAAATTATAATTCATGCATATCATTCTCATTTCATCTTTCAAAGAACATAAAATTAGCTCATTAAGTTTTTGAACACATTCATATGAGCCTTACATCATACTGGAATTCATTTTAAGTCTCCTACTGAAAGTAGAGAAGGCTCTATAAAATTAGAGAAGGCTCAGGGGAAAGTAGAGAAGGCTCTAAAAATCTAGAGAAGGCTCAGAAAATTAGAGCAGGCTCCATTTCAATTAGAGACGGCTCTAAAAGCTATTTTTCAACGAAAAATGAAGTTTCCATACAAAGAGCAGGCTCCCAAAAAGGAGAGCCGGCTCTCAAGGCTAGGGAGCCGCTTCCTCTTGTTTACAAGAGCCGGCTCCTTCTAGGGTTTTGATCTACAACGGAAACTTTTTCATTTATTGTTTTCCAACCACCTGCAACAACTATATCGACCATTGTTTATCTATAAATACAGAGGTTGGTTTGCATCAAAAATACACTATTACAGAGAGCATTCTACCATTCCTGAAAAGCGTTAAAGAAGCATTCGTTGAGCTTTCATTCCCTCTGCTTTCATTTCCTCTCTTATATTTCATTCTACTGTAGTAATTTTGGGCTTCAGATATATATTCATCTTTACTAATAGTCGTGAGCAGAACTGTGTACTTCTATCTTTGAGAGATTTATTGTACAATTCATTTCTATTCCAAGTTATTGTAAAAGGGTTGGTGTGACCCAAAAGAAAGTCTAGGAGAAGGGTGTTCTCTTAGCAAGGAAGAAAAGCAAGGTCTTGCTTAAATTGAAGGTTTGCTCTCCACCATTAAGGAGAAGCTCTAGTGATTTTGGGAAGTCTCAAGGGGGACCTTGAGCCGAGGAGTAGGAGTTTCCGAACCTCGCTAAATCGCCAAGTCATAGTTTGCAATCTCTCATCTCTATCTCTCTTATACTTGTGCCATACACAACTTGAATATTTCAGTTTCTCTGTGCTTAATAGTTTGTTAGATTTAATATTTTTAAATTGCAAAAATTGGCCCTTGACTCTATTCACCCCCCCTCTAGAGTCAATTAGTGACTAACAATTTATTTATTTTTTGGCATGTCCAGGTGCTTGTCAGGATGCTCGTGGGGATGCTCATGGGGTTGCTCGTTGGCTCCCATGGTGTCCCGTCTCGATGTCCTGACGTCGATTTTTGTTTTCACTCGTTCTCCTTTGTCCGGACTCCAAATGAGATGATTTTTTTTTTTTGAACTTGACTAATTTTTCGTTGTCTATCCAACGGTGTGGTCGGTTGCACCAGAATATTCCTGAATAATTACCAGTTTACCCTTTTAGCCTTAAGTGCTTGTTTTTCTTCGTCTTGTCGTTTCTCCTTCGTCCGGACTTCGAATCATGCGATTCTTGAGTCCATCTTGATTATTTTTTTGTTGTCTTTCTGGTGACATCCTCGGTGGCACCCGAATCCATATTTTTAGAAATGACTATTTTGTCCCTGGGGGCTTAATTATTATTATTTTTTGATCTCTTGCTTCTGCACTTTATTCCTTTGGGTTCCGTGACCTCATGGATGGTCATCTTAGGTTCTTAGAGGTGTGTTGTGCCTTGGGAGACTGTTGTCTTATTTCTTACTTCTGTATCTAGATCCGTGAACGGGTCAACCTTCGGTTCTTCACATGACGCACTGGCTTGAAAAAACCAGGGCCGTCATAGGTGGTATCAGAGCGTCCGGGTTCGAATACCTTGGACGACAGGTTTGGGGTGCATATCATGGTTATGTTGCCATAGTCTATATGTTTAAATGCTTCTTGATAACATGTTTTGATTTGATAACAAGTTTATTTACTTATGTGGTAACTTGTTTAGAAGCTTACTTTGACTGTCTTAACGTATGATACATGCTCATTTGCCTTAGCACATGGTGTATGCTTGTTATCTTAGCATATAGTACACGCTCGTCTATCTGAGTACATTGTATACACTTGTTCATCTTGACATGATTATATATAGCATATCATCATGCTTTACGTTCTTCTCTTGTATACACTGACATTCTTTATGTGATCTTACTACTTGTGTGAGTAGATAGTCCATTGCTATGTTGTATGCTAGCTATTTACTTTTATGTCTGGTTTTGACATTGTCACTTGGGGTCTATCGCATCCCTTGGATGCATTCTTGTTTTATGAGTTTCTTCCTTAGATAGGAGAAATTCATTCCGTAAGGACCCATGTCGAGAACCTTCTTGTTTGTTTTGTTGGTTGGGTGTTTCGAGACCTTAGTCTGACGGTTGATGCAAGTAAGGCTCATGTGAGTGTATAATCGCAGTCCTTGTCTGGAGGAGTGAGACGCGGGCCAGGGAGGCACCATTTCATTCCTTTTTCTTTATAGCTTCATGACATGGTCGGGGAGTGTCAAGGGTGTTTTGCAATGTAGAAGTTGCTGGCTCTACTTGTGCCCATGACATTGTTGTCAGAGTTTTAGGATTGGCCAAGATGGTTTGGCCAGACATCATTGGACCATACCCCACTCTCGCAAAATGCCTGGTTCCCATAGTACTTTTGGTAATGATCGTTTTTGACATTGATGTCATTTATATCGATAGGTTTTTCTGAATTAACCTGGTTGGGGGTAGGTTATGAACTAGTGCCTTATACTATCACGTTACCGTACTAAATTATGTGTTGTGGGCGAGTGCTAGTTGCCGTCGATGTTTCCTTACTAACGAGTAAGCGTGGGCAGGCGCTAGGTACTATAATTGCTGCTACACATTTGAGTACGTTATGGGTGGGTTCTGGTCGCTGTTCGTGCTGACTTGTCACTCTCTTCTTTTATCGTGTTTCAACATTTCGTTGTCTTGGGATTCTCTCGGTGGTTGACGTTGAGTTAACATGCCGATTCGTATGAGATGTTGTCTCGGTTCGTGGTTTCGCGTTCCTTCATTTGATTTTGAGACTTCCGGAGTTGTCTTCAGTGCTTTATGAGCTGTCCCTTGGTTTGACCTTATGTTCGGTCCTTATTTTGTTCTTTTTCTGGTATGTTCCTAATTTCAGGGACGAAATTTCTTTAAGGAGGGTAGGTTGTAATGACTCGATCATTTTCCCTCCTTTCATTTTTCTCAAATTTTACGGATAAATTTTTTCCATTTAATTTTCTTTTTCGAGATTTGTTTCTCGTCACTTGGTGTCATCTCGAGTGCTTGGAAATGGTTTCCGAGATTCTTTCCTTTGGATTGACAACTTCTTTTAAGGAGCGAGTCATTTCCACATTTTCACTTTTTGAATACTATTCACTTTTCGTCTTTTTCTCCGTTTGTCACTTTTTGGCACAACCTCACTTTTCATGCTCGGAGTTGATTTCTGACTTTACGTACCTTCATTCTAAGTTGTTTCCATGAAATACGTATCTTTAATTTAGTAGAAAAATACTGTGGTTGCTCCTCATGTTCATAGGGGCATGGATGCATAGTTTCTTCGAAAATATTTTATTTTCTTGGGGTGCTTTTCTTAAATATCTTTTGACGATATTTATTTTAGGGGTTTTTAAGAAAATATTTTTAAAAGATATTTTCTTTTTGGGTCATTTTTGCAGTTGTCCTTTCTTGGAGGGGCCATTGTGAAATTAATGAAAGTTATTGCAAAATGTCTCATTTTGAGCCTGGATTCTCGTACGTGATTCATTTTTAATTTCATTGAGTTGAGTACTCTTAAAATTTTCTTTCGGTCGTTTTCCCGAGTTTTTGGGTTTTCGGCCTCGGTTAGTGCCGAACTTGTTCGGGGCGTATCTTTCTGTTTGGGACTTAATTTTCGATGCCGTTTCTTCCATTGTTTATTTATTTATTTTTTATTTCAGTTCTTTTTCGTTCACGGTGTTTTACCATTTGAGCGTGTTTGCGCAAATTTCACTTTTTCGGACCCGACGGGGCACGTTCGAGGCACTTTAGGGTTTTACTATAAATAGAATGACTTAAAGTGAAAAATAAGATTTTCACCATCTTCTTCCCCTCTTTGGCCGGCAGCCATGGCAGCCCCTTGGGCTGCCACCACTCTTTCTTTCTTCTCCACTTGATTTCCTTTGTTATTTGTCTCGTGCCTTAACGTTTATCATAGGCCTTGACGTGTTCTCCCTTTCCCCCTTATTAGAATCCATTTTTGAGTTACGGTTTGGATTTTTATGGTACCTCAAAGGTTAAAGTTGTTCCTCTCGTTGTCCCCGACATAACCTAGGAGTATCGTCGGATTCGGAGCACTTTTCTTTCAGTGGAGATTTGATATTTCATCTCAAATTGAGCTAGGGGATGTCTTAGGTTTATATCTTTGTTATATTGAGTGTATTCCATGCTTACACAACTTAATCACATGCCTTTGTATTAAATCTAGAAACTTTATTTATTTGTTTTCTTGTATGAGATTTAATTCTCCCGGTTGGTTATAGGTTGGTTTAAACTTGTGGCATGTTATTAAATTACACCTTGATATGTTCATTGACATATATTAAATTGAGAACATTTGGACAAGTATTGAAACTTTTATTTAATTATTTTCTTGAATGAAAATTTAATTCATGTGGCCGTATCTAGCTTGAAATCAATATGTGATGTTATATTATATTAGGTCCTAGTACACTCTTCAACATATGTGAATTTGAGAGTATTCGGAGATTTTTAAAATCTAGAGATAATTAATTAATTAGATTAATTAATTTATTCTAAGTGTACTATTCACTTCATTGGATTTCCGACTTGATATTGTTGATGAGCATGCCATATACTTTCACATATATTAAATCGGGAATATTTGATTAGATTTTGAAACCTTTCATTTTATTATTTTATTGTATGAAAGTTTAATCATCATGGTTGCATCTTGCATGGAAATTTCTTGTATTATGCTATTAAATCAAGTTTTGACATGTTTTATAACATACTTTAATTTGAGAGCATTTGGATGAGTTTTAAAATCTAAAGATTTTAATTAAATGAATTAATTAAAATCTATTCAATGGTTCTATGGGCTTGATTAAGTTTCTAACTTGGTATTCATGATTTCCTTGATAAGTTTTTTCACGTGTATCAAATAGAGAATAATCGGATAAGTTTTAAGACTTATATTTAATTATTTCCTTTGTTAGGAATTTAATTCACATGGTTGCATCTTGTATGGAATGAACTTGTAACTTGATATTAAACTTGTCCTTGACATATCTTGTTCGTAGAATATTTAGAGTTGCCTTGTAGTCTTGAGAATTTAATCCTTTAAGTTGATTAAATCCCCTTTTATGCTTTCATTGAGTTAATTATGCTTTGATATTGAACCCTTGTCAAACTTATGAATTGGACTTGTATTTCATGGGGCTTTTACCTTTTATCATACATCATGACCTCTTGTATCTTGGTTTCATTAATGTAGTTAATTGACTTGCACAATTGTCTTAGAATGGTTTAATTATTCATATGTTGTTCAACAAATAATTAAATCATGTGTCTTATACTTGTGGTATATTTACATCAATGGATTCCATGTGCTATATATCTTACTCGTAGTCTATATAGATGCACACTATGATTTCTTGACATTTCACATGCCATTATAGTTGAGGACTGAGGGCATGACTTGTGTGTTTCAATAATCTTGGTTGTGCATGGAATGTAGTTTAATGCATTACTTGTATCTTGATACTATCTTGACTTGCACAACTTATTGATTTTGGAAACTCGGCGATATCAATCAAGACTTGACATGGCTAGGACTTGGTTTTTGTACGGGGGATAGAGAGCCCCCTATAATAGAGTACGCACTAGGGGAGGTACCCATGGTTTAGTAGCCCTAAAGTGATCCCAAGGGTACGGTTCTAATCCGGGTGATATCCGAGTATCCACACTGTTTAATTTAAACCCTTAGATTTCAAGTGTATTCCCTAAAGTTCTAAGAATCTTGTCATGTTATATGGAATGTTCCTATCTTGTTAACTGCATAAATATTATGCATTATCCTTGATTTCACGCCATATCCTTGTTGTGTTGATTGAATTGTTGCAATCTTGTTATCCGAGTATCCACACTGTTTGATTTAAACCCTTAGATTTCAAGTGTATTCCCTAAAGTTCTAAGAATCTTGTCATGTTATATGGAATGTTCCTATCTTGTTAATTGCATAAATATTATGCATTATCTTTGATTTCACGCCGTATCCTTGTCGTGTTGATTAAATTGTTTCAATCTTGTTAATTTTCTTAGTTATCTCATTTCATGTTACTTTATGCTATCGTGACTTAGGAATGATCCTATACATGTAACTTAACTTAAATTCTAGGTAGCATGGACCACATGTAATGATTTATATCAACATGCAAAATCTTTAAACCCTTAGATTTCAAGTGTTATCTCTTGAAGATCTAAGAACCTTGTCGTGGTATATGGAGTATTTCCTACCTTGTTTAATTGCATAGACATTATGCTTACTTCGTGTATTTAGATCTTATTTAGCATACTTGAAACTGTGCACTTGCTTCTTGTATCTAGATTCCATTTAGTATACTCATGTCTCGTATACTTGCTTTGTGTGTTTCCGATTCCGTTTGGTATACTTGTGTTATGTATACTGGCCTCATATGTTTTTAATTTCGTTTAGTACACTTGTACCCAGTATGCTTACATGCTGTGTATTTCATTTCAATCGCCTATGTAACTTAGGATGATCCCTGAGTCTCACTTTGACCTAGACGTTAGGTGGCATGAGCCCCTTTAACATGTTTCACCTTAAGGTGATGATATTGTAAAATGCTAGGTTTATGCATGCTCATTCCCTACGAGTACCACATGATACTCACCTCTCGCTGAATGTGACCTGTTTCAAGTATGAAGACTTGGTTCATGATGTTCATCATTCATTGGATGACTTGTAGTTTTTAAGTTTTCATTTCATGCAAATGTTAGTATGAAATGCCATTTTTAGTCTTATATGTCAAAAATTTTATCTTTGATTCCATATATGTAACGTGTACATAAGTACACCTTTTACGATGTATTTGACATGTATAAGATGAGGCCAGAGGCCAATGATATGTATCTTGTATCCTATGTAACTTTTAATTTCATGAAATATTATGAAAATATTGAAAAATGCCAAGTCATTACTTCACCATGTTTGCATCGGGTGTGAGAATTCTATTTTTATTCTTTCATAGGGTCTCATTAATCATGAATGACGTGTGGTCATGGGCCAAACGGTAATTTGAAACCATTTTATAATTATAAGTTTCAAAATTCCCTTTTCATGTGCATTTTCGCCTTTTTTGGCCGTCGGGGGGTCGGATTTTGCATCGGTTCTTCTCGGGAGCTGCGGACCATTCCCGCGCTCTTGAAATCATTTATTACACTTGCGTGCATATTCGTTTCAACCTAGAAATGCATTTAAGGTCAAATGCATACTTGGTGCAAAGTTGTATTTTCTGAGTTTTTGCCCTTTACTGATCTAGGGGCATTCTAGGTATTTCACAATGTGTTTCTTTCATTTTCTTCCTCTTGGCCGGGTAGAAAACTCGATTTTAGGGGGGTTTCTTTTTCGTGTTTTTTAAGAAAATGTTGTGAAGGGCTCCATTTTTGCTCTTTGTTCTGGCAGATTTCAGAAAAGTGTATATAGCAGCTTTTTGATCCTCTTGACATATTTTGATCTAGGGGCATTTTTAGGATTTCACAGCGTGTTTCTTTTTGTTTGCTTCCGCGTTTCCGGGTAGAAAACTTGATTTTAGGGGGGTTTCTTCTTTGTATTATTCAAGAAAAATTCGTTTCGGCCTCCGTTTCAAGCCTCAGTTCTGGAAAACCTTTTTTTTTTTTTTTAGCATGTCTGAGTGCTTGTTAGGATGCTCGTGGGGTTGCTCGTGGGCGCCTATAGTGTCCCTTCTCGATGTCCTGAAGTCGATTTTTGTTTTTGGTTGTTCTCCTTCATCCGGACTCCAAATGAGATGAATTTTTTTTTTTTTAACTTGACTAATTTTTCACCGTTTATCCAACGATGTGCTCGGTTGCACCCGGATATTCCTGGATAATTATCAGTTTACCCTTTTAGCCTTAAGTGCTCGTTTTTCTTCGTCTTGCCGTTTCTCCTTCGTCCAGACTCCGAATCATGCGATTCTTGAGTCCATCTTGATTTGTTTTTCGTTGTTTTTCCAGCAATGTACTCAGTGGCACCCGTTAATGGGTCAACCTTCGGTTTATTACAGGACGCACTGGCTTGAAAAACCAGGGCCATCACATATCTCACAGTTACAGAACACACGTTAACATTTGAAACATAATCCCACATCAAACCGAACTCCATTCACTGCCCATTTTTAATTTTAAACCCAAAAATTGTATACATGCATCACAGTTTGGAAAACACAATATTCAATTATCAGAAATTTAAACATAGACAAACACATGTATATATAGCATCCAATATCACAGTTTCACAATTTGAATTCACCGAAGTTCAACAACAATCAACACATAATTACATCCATCCAATCACTGCCCAACCTCCAACATACAACAAACTCTAATTCAAAATTTTCCCAAACTCCTTATACAGCACTGCCCATTCTGCATCATTTCAATCATCACAACCTTTATCAACAGTCAAGAAATAAATTTCCAGAATTCCTGTTTAAGGTTCAACAATCTCAAATTCTTTTTTCAATTTTCAGTTTTAAATTTTTTTCTTTCAATTTTTGGTTCAACATAGATGCATATATACAAAGATATGTACAACAAAAATGAAAATAAAATTAAAAACATACTTGAGACAGAGAGATGAGAAGAACAGAGAGAGACTCGGGAGAATTCCGGCTAAAAGGTGGCTGGAGAAAATGACGGAAGAGTCGCCGGAAGTTGCAGAAGGCGCTTCTCCTTGGTCGTATAACAGTTAGAGAACAGAGAGATTGAGATGGAGAATGAGACTCACGATGGAGAGGAGGAGGCTCGGCCGATGAGGCCAAGAGCTTGCCAGAGTTGCAATGGTAGCAGTGCTTGAAGTGGCACCGAAAAATACAAAGGGAGGGAAGGGGTTGGCTCACAGTGGTTGAATAGAGAGGAGAGGGAGGTGGTGATGAGATGAGGGCTAGGGTTTGTGAGGGGGGCTTCAGTGAGGGAGAAGAGATGAGTGATAGAGATGGAAGTCGAGAGATAGAGAGAGAATGGAGGAGGAAGAGAGAGAAAAAAACAAAAGAAAAAAAGAAAGAAAAAGAAAATGAAAAAGTTAGGGTTTAGGGGTTTTAGGAATACCAATGGCCAAAGGAAGTGGGCCAAAAATTTGAAATTGGTAAAGTCACAATGCAATCGATCGTGGGTCTGTGATCGATCACTGCTTAAGTACAATTGTTCGTACTGAGCATGATTTTGAAGAAGGAATTTTGGTTATAGTGCGATCGACCTTGAATTAACGATTGATCGTAAGATTCTGCGATCGATCGCAGATGGTGCTAAAAGTGCTAAAAATGCTGAAAAATGCCCAAAAACTTAAATGAAGCACTTTGAAACTTATCTAGACGATGCAATAAGGTAAACAAAAGAAGAAATGGGGAAGAAATAGAGCTTGGAAACTCTACGAAGCTAGTGTTTAACGTCTTTAGCAAGATGTTGGGCTATTTTTTAGCCCGGATCAAAGATTTTGTTTGACTTTCCCTTTTCAATGGGATAAAAATGTCCTTGAATCCCACCTAACAAACTATTCCATAGGGAACTTGTTGGATTTGAAACAATGGAGCATGGTGGAACTCTATCTACACCCAAAGAAGGACCTTTAGGCTTCTTTGCCTTTTTGACTTTCTTTCAAAGTAGAATTATTTGAAGGAGGATCACTTATACTTGATGGATTAACAAGCAGTGAAGCCTCAACAACTTTTTCCACAGCATTAACTTGCTCATGCTTGTCCATAGAATTAAGTGTAGGATTAAAGATGCTCAATTTAACTTTCATGTGCCCAAAAGAGATTTTCATAATCCCCGTCCTACAATTGATATTTGCATTGGCAGTGGCCAAGAAATGTGATGACCTTGTGGGCGAGTGTGCCGTGGGCGGGTATGAGACACTGACAGACTACCACACTAAGCGAGCTACGGGTGCATAATCCCATATCGCCTGGGAAAGGGAAAGGTGAAATGCTTATATGTAGGTGTGTCACTCCAATTGATATGAGGCCTTTTGGGGTAAAGCCCAAGAGCAAAACCATGCGGGCTCAGGCCCAAAGCGGATAATATCATACCATGTGGTAGAGTGGGTAGTTAAAAATGGTATCATAGCCTGACCCAGCCAGAAGTGCGTCGACGGGGACGTCGAGCCTCTAAGGGGGGTGGATTATGATGACCCTGTGGGCGAGTGTGCCGTGGGCGGGTGCGAGACACTGATAGGCTACTACACTGGGCGAGCTAAGGGTTCACAATCCCACATCACCTGGGAAAAGGAAAGGTGAAGTGTTTATATATAGGTGTATCACTCTAATTGGTATGAAGTCTTTTGGGGTAAAACCCAAGAGCAAAACCGTACAGGCTCAGGCCCAAAGCGGATAATATCATACTAAGTGGTGGAGTGGGTCGTTACAAGAAAGGATGGCCAAGAATGACAGGTATTTGACTCTTAGGGTTAGGGACCGGTTTCGTATCAATGACCACAAAATTGACCGAAAAGTAGAACTTATCAACCTTAATTAAAACATCCTCAATAATCCCACGTGGTTTCTTGATAGACCCAGTCGGTAAGTTACAAAACAGCCGACGTGGGTTTCAATTCTCCTAAGCTTTATTAAAGATACACCGAGTAAGGAAGAAGGTTAACACTCGCTCCTATGTCCAAAAGAGCCCTATTGATTTCATGATCACCAATGATGCATAAAGTGGTCGGAGAACCGGGGTTTTTGAACTTTGGAAGAGTGTTATGTTGAAGAATGGAGCTCACTTGCTCGGTGAGCAAAACTTTCCTTGGCTTTTGGATTTCCTCTTTTGGGTACACAAGTCCTTTAAGAACTTGGCATAGGCTAGAATTTGAAGGATTGCGTCAAGAAGAGGGAGATTCACTTTCACTTGCCTAAACACATCTATCATTTCATTAATTTTACCTTTTTATTTCCCAAAAGATGAAGAATTTTTCAAAGCTTATGGAAACGGAGCCTTTGGCTCATAAGGTTTTTTAAGATTATTAGATGATGATGCTTGTGATGATTTCTCCTCAATGTGATCATTTGACCTTGGTGAAGAAGGATTAGGATTGGAAACGGGACGGGGGCAACCACTTGGTTGCACCGGTTCACTAACTTCACTAGGTGCTTCCACTTTGTTATCAATCTCTCTCCCATTCTCAAAGTGATGATGGAATTCACTTGTTCAGGTAGAGGAAATCTCGATGTGGGAGTGGATTCCACCATGTATTGAGGTTTAGGCTCGGGGTGAATAGGCAATTTACCCTTCTCTTTTGCACTCAAAGAATTAGCTATTTGCCTGACTTGGGTTTCTAGCTTTGTTATTGATTGAGAGTGAGAATAAAGCAATTGAGTATTGGTCTCTAAACTTCCCAAAGCCGTCAACACTTTTTCCCCAAAAGTGAAGTTCCTAGGAGGAACTTGAGAATAGGACTGAGAGTTTGACTTTTGAGGATTGGAAGATTAGTTCACATTGAAAGGAGGGTAGGAGGGATGATATCCTTGAAAATTTCAATTTTGAAGGTACGGGGGCACATACTTTACTTGAGGATTTTGAACTTGTGGAGGGTTTGCACCGACTCCTTGGTTCCTCTAAGAAAAGTTAGGATGTTCCCTCTATCTCGGATTGAAAGTATTGGAATATGGGTTGTTCCTTGGATGCATAAATGTGGCATTTACTAAATCTTGTTGCTCACCTTGAAAAACATGTCCAATGGGATAATTGGAAGTAGTGTGAGTCAAACTAGGGCATGTTGATGCGACCCGAACGTGTGCACAAAATAATGCACAACACTTTGGTTTTGAAAATGGTATCAAGCGGGCATCATAGTTTACATTTATAAACCGCTAGACACTTATACTATGTAGTATGAAGTGATACGGGATCGTCCCAAGAGATTGAACACGTGTTGGAATTAAACTTGATTTTAGTGCTAATGAGATTGCACAAGAGAGAGAGAGAAAGAGAGAGTTGAGAGAAAAAGAGTTTGGTGAAGTGATTAAATAAATTGCAATGCCAGTAAATTAAATTAAATTAAACTAAGAATTAAAGAGATATGAAGAGAGTTTTAGGGTTAGGATTCATCACTAAGCCCATGCAATTAACCATATGCTTTCAATTAATGGGGAATTCATTAGTGTAATTATAGATGTGGTCACATTATCATCACAAATCACAATTGTAAGCATAGATTATTAACATCAAGAATGAATTGTCTACCTAATGACAATTAAACTAAAGTGTAGAACTCATTCAAGACTACGTCATAACCCATCATACACATTCACAAATGTATCCGATAAGAGCACACATCAGTCAAGATGATAATACTAATTGTAATTAGAAGTATGGATTAACATAATCAAGCACAAATTGCCTACTTTAGTACGATTACCTAATGACAATAAGCTAATTTGTAGAACAACCCATCAAGATTAATCCTTTATCCATCAAATTAATTGACAATTGTATCAACTAAGTCTCATGCTATGGCCATCACTAAACACAACTAAAAGAAGTATCTAGTGTAGAGTATAATTCTAAATCAATCACACATAGACATACAATTTTCATATAGAATCAATGGAAGAATTAATTTTTAATCATCTAATGAAGAATAAAATCCCTAATTAATCATATATAGACATACAATCAACTTGGAGATTTCAATGGAAGAATTAATCAATACAAGCCCTAATTTATCAAATCAAGCATGTATATATAAATAAATCACAAGGCCATATATTTAATTACAACATAATAATTCCCCAAGAAAAGAAAAACGAAGGTTTAGGTTACATGAACTTAGGGCTTATCCAAGCCCTAAGTGAAGAACTAGCTCATGGAGTGTCAACAAGCTCCATCTCCATCTTTTAGCTCCTTCTTCTTCTTCTTCCTTCAATTGTAGACAAAGCCTCTGTAAAATATTCTTCAAACCCCTAGGTTTTCCTTTTTCCCCAGAGAAAACGTGATATCACGGTACAGAAAAAATAAAACTTAATAATCTCTAAAATAGTAATATCCACCTAAATAAAATAAAAACTAACCCTAATCTAATGGCTCACTGGGCCTTACAAATCATATTAAAGTCCACAAGTTACAAAAAATAAGCCCAAAATAAGAAAAATCCCATAATGCTGCCAAGTGCTGGGGGATCAATCCCACAGCCTTGGGGATTGATCCCCCAAGAGTTGGAAATTTTCTTTAAGCCTTATTTAGCTCAATTTTAGCCCCGGGCTAATTGGTTTGCTTTTTCATCTTTGGGAACATCATCAAAGGCCTGAGATTGACGGCTTTTGAAGAATAAACACACTATACGAGCAATGGGCTGCGACCTCTTTTTACCATTTTCTGAACTTTTTCTGAATGTCTTTGCTTGACTCCAAAGAGGCTTTAATGGACCATTCTTAGCTCATTTGAACTTTATTACCCTAAAATACACATAAACATAATTCATGACTAAAACATGAAATTAAGATAGATGCAAATACTGAAATACCATAGCTTAGGTGCTGAAATGTGCAACATTTAAGCACTTATCACATGTCAAGCACATTTCTTGATGAGAATGAGGAGAGGAAGATGCTTGATTTGCCGAGTTTTGATTTAACAAGAATTGATCAAACCTTTGTGTCAAAGTTTTAACCTCAGCGGTAATTTTGTTGGAACTCTCTACTTGGCACAAGTTTGAGATCTTCTTCCCTCTAATATTAGAATTTCGAGCTAGGCAAGAGGATAGCGACCTATGCATTGAGTTTTCACTCATATTTTCAAATAAGCGCCAAATGTCATCCTTATGCCTTTCTAAATAAGTATTTCCACATGAAACATCCACCATACCCTTGTGGGTATCGGATAAGCTTTCATAGAAGTATTGAACTAATTGCCATTTTGGATCGTCATAATGTGGACATTTCCTTAGCAAATCGTTCAATCGCTCCCACACTTCATGTAGGGGTTCTTCATCCCCTTGAGAAAACTCACGAATGGAAGTTCGCATGGAATTGGTTCGACTTGTGGGGTAATACTTCTTTAAAAATTCTTGTTGCATTTGAGCCCAAGATGTTATGGTATTAGCTCTTAAGTTGTTAAACCAATATTTAGCTTTATCCTGAAGAGTAAAAGGGAAAAACTTCATCCTTAGCATTTCTTCCAGCACATCCGTGATTTTCACAGTGGATCACACTTCTAAGAACTCATTCAAATATTTGTAAGGTTCCTTATTACTCAACCCGAAGAAGAGTGGACACATTTGAATAGTGGAAGGTTTAATTTCATAGTGATGGGCCTAAAATTAGGAAGCCAGATGCATGTCGGGACATTATACTCATTAGGCATATAATGGACTTTGAGAACCATTGGAGGAATGGGAACTTGTTGCACTTCTAGAGCTCCGAGAGGAACTTAACCTATAGGAGGTGGTGGAACAAAAATCGATCTTGGCATTCCAAGAGGAACTTGCAGAAGAGGTGGTTGTTGCATATGAGGTGGTATCATATTATTAGGTGAACAATATTTAGATGATACATGCCTTGTTGATTCACATAACTGATAATTGCTAAATATTGCATATTCAAGCCCCCTTAATTGCATAGCTTAGTCCACTTTATGTTAATAATGTGTACTTTACAGATGTTTTTGTGTTCTTGTCTATTTTTAGGTGTATTCTCTAAAAAAGAAATAAAAAGAAAGCTGTAAGAGTTTTCGAAGATCAAATGCATTTCGGGCTTCAACATCTAGGGCTAGTCAAGAAAAGAGGTTCCAATGGACCTATGGAAACTCTCAGTAACGCATATGGAAGAAGAAAGACTCAATGGTCCAAGCCAGAAGAAATGTAATATAGTTGCATTTGGGCTAAGGAAAGTGTCTCGCGTCCGGACGCTAGGTGCTTCAGCTCCATAGATGGCACTCCTCATGCATGCGTAAGGAAGCACCATGGCACTCCATGTTCGGAATCCAACCTGCGGGTAGTAAAAAATTATTTCACTCTCTCTCTCTCTTGGTCAAGTGATTCCCTTATATTAGGGAATATAGGTTTCGGGTTGGGGACTTTTGTAACCCTATTTTCTTGGTTTTTAAATATAGATATAGGGGGGAAAACAATGGGAGGGGAGTCATTCAATATATTATTAATCTGGGGAGAGAAAAAGGGGATTGTTTAGGGTTTTTGTGCTGAGTTTTGGATGGAGGCGGCTACAACCATGGGGATGGAGTTCACTTCTTCCTCACACCTTGTAATGGCTGCCATGAAAACCTAACTCCCTTCTTAGGGAGTTAATGAAGCCTTTCCAAGTAAATATGTCTTGAATGTATTTTGATTTGGGGAATAATGTATGTATATGACAAATTGTATAATCTAGAGATTACACTTTGATGTATTTGTGTTTCATTCTATATATAATCTTGATTGATACTATTATCTTGTCTTTGAAATTGTTTCTTCATGTTTATGCTACTCACATCTTTATAATGAGAATGAAGATGAGACTATACAATGGTTTTTAATGGCATGTTGTGTGAAGAATTTGATAGTCCATAGCTTAAGGACGCCTTTGATGGATTATGGCTTAGTTTTTGCCTTCATGTGCACCTACCATATATGTTGAGAAATATGATAGTCCATAACTTAGGAAATATGTTTTAATTTACACCCTAGTTTAGGTAGAGGAAGCATAGCAACCTTTGATGGATTATAATAAATTCTTTATTATACGAAATTCTTGAAGATAATGTGGTAATAATGCATTGTTACATATCATGGTTGTATATATAGCTAGTTCCCCAAGTTAATTGCAATTGAGCATGTTAATGAGGTTTGTGGTGGATTCAATTCCCTATCCTTCTCTTCATAAGTTTAATCCCATTTAAATTCATCTATTTTCTATTTTTATTAAATTTTAATTCATCACTTAAAGTGACAAATCAATCAAACTATCATCTCTTTTATCAAACTTGAAGTAATTTTACAACTTTGGTTGCCATAAATTAGTAATTCTTGTGGTTCGACAAACTCTTATAATAGCCCTATTCTACATTGACTTGTGCTATTAAAAGTGGTAATTTTAATTGGTAACAAATTATTTTCATCAATTTTTGGCGCCGTTGCCGGGGAATGCATGCGGCTTTGTGATTAAGATTTAATGATTAAATTTGGTTTGATTTTTAGTTTAGGATTTTGTATATATTCTATTTTACCTTGTTTTCGAGTATTTGAGTGCATTTGTGTAGGTGCAAGGGGTTGTTTTGCTTGAATGAAAAATTTTGGATATTTTGGACCCTTTGTGAGTTTTCAAAGTTGAATTTATTTGCATTCTATGCTCTATTTGTATATATTTTGTGTGAAATTTTTTTTTTAAATTTTTTTAATTTTTTTATATATCTAAACAAGGGGTTAAATTAGTCCTAAATGGAGGGTAATTATCCTTCAACTTATTTTTACATACCACATGAGTTATGTGCATTTTGTTCTAGTTATATACATGATATAAGGGATTGTCCTACAACGGGACAATTTTTTTGATTTTTATCAAGAACAAGCAAATGCAGATTTCTTTGAACCGGGGAATGATTCATATTTTAACCATTATGACCCGGGTTGGGGAGATCATCACAACTTTTTGTGGTATGATTTGGGAAATTTAGCCCCACAATCTCATGGCAACATTTTCAATCAAATTTTCAGCTCAATGATCATTATTTCTAGCCCTCATCTATTACACTTTCTCCATTGGAAGAGATATTGGCTTCACAAAAGCAAATATTACCTTTTCTAGCATGCAACCCATCATTGAGCCAATCCATTCTCATTCCCAAGATCTAGCTAGGATAGAAATCCAAATGGAACAAATAGCTAATGATCTAAATCATTTAGAGGAAGAGGAATTTCCATGTGAGCTTATAACAAATCTAAAAGAAAATTCTACGAATGATGAGATTACTCCTAGTAGCTCTCATCATGAGAATGATCAAGTGGTTAGCACATGTGAGAATGAAGAAATAGTGGTTCAAAATGACCAAGTTGTTTCCACATATAAAATTAAAGAATTTGTGGGTAAAAATGAGAAAAAGAATTGTGACGGCCCAAGTTTTTCAACCAGGTGCGTTAGTGATGACCCGAAAGTTGACCCGGTAACAGATCCAAAATGCAGAAGCGAAAGATAAAACCATAGTCTTTAGAGATAGAAGTCATCCCTAAGACACCAACATGACCTTCTATGAAGTCACGGAACTTAATGAGAACGAAAGAGCAAACGAGAGTCAAAACAGGCAAAAGCCGTTAGTTAAGGGGCAAAATGGTCAATTCATAAATAAAAAGAGAAAATTGGCTCTAAACAAGTCAAACAAGGTGAATACAACCTAACCTAATCATTTCACAACATTCCAAGAGGTTCTAAGAACTTTGGCCAAGAATCTCATAAAAAGGCCCATTCCGATTTAAGCGAAAACTGACACTACCTCACTAAAATATGAATAACTCCCACTATGATTTGAATATGAGAATAACATTGGTACCATTGAAAATCTGACTTAAAATCCTTGGTTTAGGCTCAAGAATCACCCCATTTGGATTAGAAATGAAGGAGTTTTGACTTTTTGAAGTCGGAACATCAATGCTGAAACAAAATCTGGAAGGCTGGTGCATGAGAGCTATTTAGGTCGATTGAACTGGCATTTTGGTCAACCAAAATGAACAAAAATTTTCCTGAAAGCTGGTTTTTGAGAGAAGGTCACTTCGGTAGACTGAAATAAGGCATCGGTCGACCGAAATGGACCCAAACAGTGATTTTGGTTACTAGAATGTGTGTTTTACTGTGCAATGAAATTCCTAAAAGCCATCAGTCTACCGAAATGGCATTTCGGTTGGCCAAAATGACTCGAAAGAGTGATGTAGGACCTGCTATATGTCAACAACATTAAGGTTCTACCCAATCCTCAAATCCCCTCGTGAATTGGTTCAAAAACAAAGGTTTAAAGCTGATTTTCAAGGAGATGTGAGTATGTGAACATGTCAACAAACTTAATATGAATAATTGAATGTAAAACAATGGCTCATGGCCTCATACATGTCAATTACAAGAATTTCATATGGCAAACCTCCCAAGTTGGTTAAAATATATTTTTGAAGCAAAATATAGCACCAAATGAGTACAAGTGCAAAAGTAAACATGCTTGACCCTTGGCCTCATTATATATATGATAATAGTGTCAAAACTAAGTACTAAAGTATCATTACACATCAAGGAAGCTACATTAGCTTCTAAAATACCATACACCCATGGTATACAAAATATATCATCAAAAGTAAAGCATGCTAAACATTTGCATGTCAATATACAAAAATGCTTTAAATTGCTCATAAGCCCCTAAGGATGATGAGCATCCAAGAACATTGTCTCCTTACCTATAAAAAAACCCACACAACTAGGGTGAGTAATTGAGTTAGTTATAGGAAGGAGCATATGCGTATACCCTAAAGTTTCAATATCATTGCAAGATCAATATAGACGAATACAAGGGAGCATTCCACTTAACGTCTATGTTCAAGGTGTTCTAAGGAATCATCTTAAGCTAATGCAATGATTCCATCACAACATACTATGAATACCAATGTACTTAACAACATCAAATCACCAATAACCAAAATCACAAGTCATAATTAAACATTGGTTGTCAACTTGAAAATGAATGCGAAATCAAATAGTGAAAAACTTGGACATCAAATCTCAGATAAAGCCATGACCTAAACAATTATTCTAGGCATTAACTCACTGGGAATACCACCCTAGTGCGCACTATAAATAGGGAGAACTCATACCTCCCAAACTAGAGCCAAACTCTAGCCATGACACTTGTAGCAATGTCCCAAGAGAATCCAAAATATAGCAAGTTCAAAACTTATACATAAATATTAAGGCATATATACCACCTTCCATGTGCAAGTATTTTTGAAACTACACAAACCATGTCTTAGGGTCCCAAGTCTAAAATGGCATAATAAATGACAAGTCCTTAACATGATATAATGTGCAATACAATACCACCAACTTATCAATTTAAACCATGTCTTAATAATAAGCTTTATGATGAGCGCTGAAAAGTGCGTATTTAAACCCCTTAAGCTTAGGTATTCTAGGACCTTTATCTATCTTATTTTTCCGTTTTAGACTAATTTCGTGTTATTGTCCTTTTTAGGTGCTTATCCCCAAAATAAGCTAATTCTGCCAAATAAGAGCTTAAAAGAAGCTTGATGAGCGCTAAAAAGTGCGTATTTAAATCCCTTAGGCTTAAGCATTCTATTACCTTTATTTATCTTACTTTACCATTTTAGATTGATTTCGTATTATTTCCATTTTCAGGCACTTATCCCGAAAATAAGCTAACTCAGTCAAATAAGAGCTTAATTGAAGCAATTCTGGGATGAATCAAAGAAAGGAGCTAAGTGGAAGCAAAAGGAAGAAAAAGGTAGAAATCAACATCTTCGATCAATCTCAGATCAAAGTTCGATTGATCCAACATGATCGATCTCAGCACTTCAAGATGGATCAGAGCTATAATGACATTTTCAGAGATCTCAAAAGTTCGATCGATCCAACATCATTCTTCGATCGATCGAACGGCTTTGTCCTTATCCAAATGATTGATCTTATCTAGTTGTACCACCCTACAAATCACTTTTGTCCTTTTCCTAAAAATATCTTCAAAATATCTTACATTTGTCTTTATCCAAAAAGCGCTACCATTGAAGATCGATCCAGCCTAAGTTCGATAGATCTCAACCAAGTTCGATCGATCTAAGTCCAAGGTTCGATCGATCAAACTTCCTCCGGTGCAAAAAAGTTAAATTTCCAGCTCATTGAAAGTTGTCCTTTATCCAATCATTTGGGAATATGCTTTGCACGACCCCAGCTCATTTTGTGTGTCACTTGACCTACCTATAAAAGGAATATGATGCACTTTTTGAGGGAAACTCTTACCATTTGGTAGATACAACTTTAGAGGCTATTCTTAGTGTAGAAAAAAAGAGGAGGAGGCTAGAGACATAAAGGGGGGAGTTCTTCATCAACAAGGAGCATATTTCTTCCATAGAGTTAGCCCTTGAGGGTTGGAGCAACATCACCATGAGTGGCTAGACATCCTCTTGGGGCTAGAGTTAGCCCCAAACATGCTTTCTATATCTTAATCTTATGTATTATTGAGGGATTAGTGTTGTAATTAATGTTTTGACACTTTGATATATATAGATCTTGATTGTTCAATGATTTATGTGGTTAAATGCTTTCAATTGATCATTTCATTCATCCATATGTCTATGTATGTCAGAATAGATGTTCATGTGCTTGTTTCTATTTCTTGTGTTATTGATGCATGTCTATGTGTATTGATGCTATAGATCTAGAGATTGTCAAAACATAATGCTTAATGGAATGCTCTTGTGATTTTCTTAATGGTCTATGCTCATTTCTTGATGGATTGTGCCTCTCCCTTAGCTTAATTAGATTAATTTCATGTTATTAGCTTAATTGTAGTGTAGTGGTAGCATATTTGTTAGATGGGAGGACAATCCATGCTTGTTGTTTGATGTTCCATGCTTTTGAATGCAAGTAACATATGTCTCTAACCTTGTGGTGTATTTGGCTTGTGAGCTTAATGAAAGGATTAATGACTTGTTTTGATCTATTGTGCTTTCACATGTTGTTTAGACAATATATGTTTCATTGCTTAGATATATTGTGCCTTTCACATGATGTTTAGATAATATATGCTTAACTAGTCATCCTTGCTTGTTGAATCAACCAAACACACACACACACCAATATTGTAACATACCATTTGCCCTCATTAGTCACTTGTCAATGGTATAGAAATGCATTACTTGGTGGTGATCTCTAAACCCCAAGACTCTTCTCTCTGTTATTTGCTCTTAGTTGCATTCTTTATTATCACTTAGTTTAATTTAGTTGCTCTCTAATCTAATCAACCAACCAACCAATTGTTTGATCACTCGACCTACTAGCCCTAATAGCGATTCCACAACCTTGTTCGACCCTCACAATCCCTTGGGATGATCCCTACTTGCCCTAGCTATATTTATAGTGAAAGGTAGTAGAGGTTTTTATAAATGTAAAACTTGGCCCTCGCCTTAATGCACACTTTCTAAGCTTGATGGTAGTGTGACACACCAGTCAAAGCTAACTCAAGCTGGATAGAAAAATGAGTAAAGTGGAAGCAGAATGAAGTAAAATGTGGAAATCAGCATATTCGATTGATCTCAAGAATACTTCGATCGATCGAAAGTTCATCGATCTAGACTCTTCAAGATGAATCTAAGCTCTTTTGTCCTTATCCAAAGACCTTATAAAGTTCGATCGATCCAATAATTCTCAGATCGATCTAAAAGATTCTATCTTATCCTGTTGTACCATCCCACCTACCACTTTTGTCTCTTTCCCCAAAATATCTCAGATCTGTCCTTATCCAAAAAGGCAACGCCATGAGAGGATCGATCAAGCCAAAGTTTGATAGATCTCAGCCAAGTTCGATCTATCTCAGCATAGGTTTGATCGATTAAACCCTCTCAAGTGCGAATTAAATTAATTTCCAGCTCATTAAAAGTTATCTCATAGTGCAATCATTGGAGGAGCCCTTGTGTACGAGCCTAGACCATTGGGTGTCACATTTGAGCTACCTATATAAGGATTATGAGCCACTTTTACATAAATACTTTTAGGAGTTGATAGATATAATTTTTTATTATTCTTAGAGAGGAAGAAAAGAGAAGAGGAGGCTAGAGACACATTTTTGGGAGGTCTTCCATCTGACTCAAGAAGAAGAGCATTTCTACCATGGAGATAGCCCTTGAGGGTTGGATGACACCGTTCATGAGTGGCTAAACATCCTCTTAGGGCTAGAGTTAGCCCTAAGCATGCTTTCTTTAACTTGATTTATGTATTTTTGAAGGGATTTGTGTTGTAATACATGTTTTGACATCTTTATATACATAGATCTTGTTTATTCAATGATTTATATGGTTTAATTCTTCCAATTGATCATTTCATTGTATCCATATGTCTATGTATGCTAGAATAGATGTTCATGTGTTTATCTCTATTTTTTGTGTTGTTGATGCATGTCTATGTGTGTTAATGCTATAGATCTAGAGATTGTCAAGGCATAGTGCTTAATAAAATGCTCTTGTGATTTATTTGATGGTTCATACTCATTTCTTAATGGATTGTGCCTCTCCCTTATTTTAATTAGTTTAATTTTCATGTCATTAGCTTAGATGTAGTGTAGTTACCTTAGTTATTTAATGGGAGGACAATCCATGCTTGTTGTTTGATGTTCTATACTTATGAATACAAGTAGTGTATTTTTCTAATTATGTGACGTGTTTGGATTGTGAGCTTAAAGAAGGATTAATGGCTTAGTTTGATATATTGTACTATTCATTGTGTTGTTTAGACAATATATACTTAATTGGTCATCCATGCTTATTGAAACAACTACACACACTCACTATTGTTACAACATGTGTTTTCCCCCTCATTAATTATGAATTGAGTGTACAGAAAGGTGATGCTTAGTGGTGATCTCTAAGTCCCAAGACCTCTCTCTCTTATTTTTTCTATCCTTTAATTACTTGTTTTATATTAAGCTTGTTTAATCTGAATTGTAGTTTAATCAAACAAACAATCTACCTTTGATCACTCGACCTACTAACCCTAAGCATTGTTTCCATTACTAGTAGCCCTCCAATATCCCTACTCACCTTTGCTATATTTTTAGTTAGTGGTAGTAGTGGCATTTATAAATGTAAAACTTGGCCACACTATTTTGCACAAATTTTGTTGTGCTGCGACAGCCATATCACTTTATATACTAGATTACAACATTATAGTATTAAGCTTCTAAAATAATTACAATTACCAATAGTAATCAATTAGAATGTAGAATTTTCACCACAATAGTATAGTAATACAAGTCAATAAGAGTTTTATACAATATTAATAACCCTACATAAGATACATACACAACATACATGCTTAAATCAACAAACCCTAAGTCAATCAGAAGGATTTCCTATAATATGCAATACTACAATTCTAAAAGCATATACACAATATATATTAATTCCCAAAAGATTATAAAACACTTAAAATATAAACATACTACCACCCCTACCGCAATAGATAATTGAATCTCTATAATCCAAAGCAACCAAGCTCAAAATGAAAAACAACTCTAGGGTTATGAAGAGGAGAGTGAGAGGAAACTTTTGTCTCCTAAGGTTCATAGTCTAAGGTGAGTGGAAGGAAGCCAAAATGAAGAAATAAGCTATTAACCAAGCTTTTCTCCAATAGTGGCTAGGTTAGGGTTTTGAAGAACAAAGGAAACAAAAAAGATGAAAGTTAAAATAGTGAATGGAGGATCTAGTATTCCTCCACTCACTATGTGCTCTTACATTACGTCTCACACACACACACTAACGCAAGACTCATTTGTGAGCCTACACTTGTCACAAATCCAAGGCTCCTTCCTAGGTGTAATCATAAGCCTACATGATGAGTGCTGAAAAGTGCGTATTTAAACCCCTTAAGCTTAGGTATTCTAGAACCTTTATCTATCTTATTTTACCGTTTTGTATTGATTTCGTGTTATTTCTATTTTCAGGTACTTATCCCCAAAATAAGCTGACTCAGCCAAATAAGAGTATAATTGAAACAATTCTGGGATGAATCAAAGAAAGAAGCAAAGTAGAGCAAAAGGAAGCAAAATATGAAATTTCAATAACTTCGATCGATCTCAAGAAAATTTCAATCGATCCAACTTTCATCGATCTCAGCACTTCAAGATGGATATGAGCTATGTTTGTCCCTGTTCAAAGATCTCAAAAGTTTGATCGATCCAACTTCCTTCTCTGATCGATCGAACATTCTTATCCTTATCCAAATGATTGATCTTATTCAGTTGTACCACCCTACCGACCACTTTTGTCCTTTTCCTAAAAATATCTTTAAAATATCTCAGATTTGTTTTTATCCAAAAAGGCGCTGCCATTGAAGATCGATCCAGCCTAAGTTCGATAGATCGCAGTCATGTTCGATCAATCCAAGTCCAAGGTTCGATTGATCGAACTTCCTCTAGTGCAAAAAAGTTAAATTTCTAGCTTACAAAAAGTTATCCTTTATCTAATCATTGGGGAATATTTGCTGTACGACCCCAGCTTATTTTGGGTGTCATTTGACCTACCTATATAAGGATAAGGATTACTTTTTGTATTATATCACATCATATCATATCATACCTTATAGAACTCTTAGGGAGGAAGAAAAGAAGAGGAGGAGGCTAGAGACACCATTGGAGACTCTTCATCAACCAAGGAACAAATTTTTTCTATGGAACTTGCCTTTGAGGGTTGGAGGACATCATCCATGAGTGGCTAGACATCCTCTTGGGACTAGAATTAGCCCTAAGTATGCTTTCTACTTCTTGATTTATGTATTTTTGAGGGGATTTGTATTGTGATTCATGTCTTGACACTTATATATATATAGATCTTGTTTATTCAATGATTTATGTGATTTAATGCTTCCAATTCATCATTTCATTCTATCCATATGTCTATGTATGCTATAATAGATGTTCATGTGTTTGTCTCTATTTCTTGTGTTATTGATGCATGTCTATGTGTGTTGATGCTATAGATCTAGAAATTGTCAAGACATAGTGCTTAATGTCATGTTCTTGTGGTTTATTTGATAGTTCATACTCATTGCTTGATGGATTGTACCTCTCCCTTAGTTTAATTAGTTTAATTTAATGTCATTAGCTTAGTTGTAGTGTAGTTGTTAAATGGGAGGATAATCCATGCTTGTTGTTGATGTTCCATAGTTATGAAAAGTAAGTAACATGTATCTCTAACCTTGTGATGTGTTTGGATTGTGAGCTTAAAAAAAGGATTAATGGCTTAATTTGATATGTTGTGTTATCCACCATGTTGTTTAGACAATATATGCTTAATTTGTTATCCATGCTTGTTGAAAGAACCGCACATATACTATTTATTGCAATACATGCCCTTCCCCTCATTAATCATTCATTAAAGGTGTAGAAAAGCTATATTTAGTGGTGATCTCTAAACCCCAAGATCTCTCTCTCTTTCATTCTTTCTATTGCATTATTGCTTACTTTAGTTTAATTTGCATCTAGTTTAATTCAACCAGCTAACCACTATTTTGATCATTCGACCTACTAACCCTAATTTTGATTCCTCAACCTAGTATGACACTCAATCCCTTGGGACAATCCCTACTCACCTTAGTTATATTTTTACTGAAAGGTAGTAGTAGCAATTTCTAAATGTAAAACTTGGCCACATTTGCATAAACTTTTGGCGTGCGACGACCAACACAACAAGTTTTTGGCGCCGTTGCTGGGGATCGAACCCGGGTCATCCACGTGACAGGCAGATATACTCACCACTATACGACAATGACGCACACCAAAAACTTGGTGTGTAGGTCGTCGCACGCCAAAAGTTTATGCAAATTTGGCCAAGTTTTACATTTAGAAATTGTCACTACTACCTTTCACTAAAAATATAGCTAGGGTGAGTAGGGATCGTCCCAAGGGATTGAGTGTCGTACTAGGTTGAGGAATCAAAATTAGGGTTAGTAGGTTGATCGGTTGATCAACTATACATCAACCTTCGCTATAGCACGAGTCATTGTAAAATAGGGCTATTGGTCGGGTAAGTCGAACCATTGGGACTGCGCTAGTCTATGGCAACCTAAGTGTCTAGAATTGTTCTTAGAATGATAAGGGGTAATAAGGGCTTGTTTGATGGTCGCTAAACTAGGAATTCAAATGTGCATTTAACAATAGTGACTTGCAAGAATTAGATGAGATAGAACAATAGAGAAGAGAATAGGGAAGAGACTCCATAACCATCAATAAGCATGCTAGGATATGATTTACTTAGGGGAATAACATATATGTATAACCATGGGATGCAACAACACAAATTATTACATTCCCTTCAAGAAATTTATGAAATCAATAGGTAAGAATAACCTATCAAAGCATTGCATGTTTTGGTTACCTAAACTAGGTTGTAACCTTAGACATACTCACTAAGCATAGAGTTATCAAGCCCTTAATCACATAGTAGAAGCACATGACATAGAATCCAAGAATAATCTATCAAAGGAAGATCCTAAGCAATAGATTATCAAATCTCCTAAATATCATGCCGTTAACAACACTTCCATAAACTCTATTCCATTGTCACTATGAAAATGTAGCAATATAATCATAGGAGAAAAACCATCTAAGACAAGATATTTAACTCAAGATGATTATGTATAGATATTGAAATTCATTACATCAAATGAAGAGCTCTAGTTCATGGAAGGATTACATACATATATTAACCCCCAAATATAAATCAAAACAAAGCAAAGCTTACAAAATGGAGCTTCATCACCTTCCTAGAGGAGGTTTAGTTACCCATGGTGGCCCTAGATGAAGGAAGAAGCAAGGCTTTCCCCTTCATTTTCGAGCTTCCTCCTTGAAGCTTCAAGAACTCCTCCTCTTTGCTCTCTTCTCTCTCCAAAAATCTGATCCAAAAGTGAGATTAATCATGTGTGGCCTCCCTTCTCTTCTCTTTTATAGAAAATGCCTCTTTCTCTCCCCCAAAAGATATCCTCAACCACCTCATCAATAGGGAAATCCAAAGTTGGTAAATGTAGAGTTCAAGTGGCTGAAATGGGCTATTCCCGAACAACAATCTGCCCAAAATTCGAGCACTCGAAGCAAGGCCTCAAGCACTCGAATTTAGTGTAAAAAGCTCCATGCTTCACTTGCTCCGCCCAGACCTACTTTGGTTAAACAGCTATAACTTTGTGCTCCAAACTCTGAATGATGAACCGTTTCAATATTTGGAAATCTAATTCAGAGTTCTAAAAAATTTATGTTTTGGTGAAGATCCAATTCTCGAGTCTGGTTGGTCGAAATTGAAGAGTAAGGCAGAAATTCATTGCTGCCAGGCAGTTCTGAGCACCTCTGATAAAAATATCATAACTCTCTGCTCCGAACTCCGAATGACGAACTGTTTGAAGATTTGGAAAGCTGATTCAGAGCTCTAAATATTTCCTGTTATGATGGAAGTCCAATTCTTGAGTTTTCTAGGTCAAAATGGAGAGCAAATTTCAGGATCCACTGCTGCCAGAAATTCAGCCTTGTGCCTTTTGATGGTCAAAACTCCACAAAGCATCCTTCTTGCTTCTTTTTGGCCAATGGACCTGAAAATATACAAAAACATGCAACTGAAACTAATCTACATAATATAAGCAAACAATGGACTTAAATAATGCAATTAAGGGCGCTTGAATATGCAATATTCGGCGCTTATCACACCCCCAAACTTACATTTTGCTAGTCTCTTAGCAAAACTACAATGAAAAACTTAATGAAAAGACAACCATGGGCATGCTACTACAAAAATATTATCCATGGTAAAATGAGATATATACATAGCTCAAAAATAACTTGAAACAGAAAAAGAGCTGGAGATGGGGTCATTGGGAAGACTACCTTACATATATGAAGCATTGATACTAAACACATTTCAACATGCATGCATCAACATCATAGTCCATATAAATAACTCAATTGTCATCTCTTAAATGGAAATCAACTCTAACTTCAGTGAAAGTGGATTGGATTATCAACATGCGGCTTTTACTTTCTTTTCCAATTCCAAAGCACAAGTTTTCAAATCATTGAATTCCCCTTTAAATGAGGTCCATAAGGTATGATTTTATTTACAAGACAACTTTTGTTGCTTGTTGACAATTTATTGTAACTCAGAAGTGAAACATAAGATGGTTGTGCAATGCTGAAGTCCCTTAAGCTTTCTAACCAACCTATGTAGCAAGTGTTAGGCCAACAACTCCCAAACCAGATGGCTTTAGGGTGTTAAGTGTAGAGACACTCCAAAGGGCTTAATAGCTCAAGTTGGAAAGGCTACGAACTCCAACGAACCATGTTTATTACAATTTTTTTTTTGAATGACCGTGCAATGTTTAAGTCCTTTAAGCTTTCTAACCAACCCTTGTAGCGAGCGTTAGGCCAACAACTCCCAAACCAGATGGCTTTAGGGTGCTAAGTGTAGAGACACTCCAAAGGGCTTAATAGCTCAAGTTGGAAAGGCTACGAAAGTCAACCGGTCATTATTTTCTTTCTTTCTCAGTTTTTTTTTTTTTTTTTTTTTTTTCAAAATACATGCCAAAGGTTCCATCTATCAGGTTCATCAAATCAGATTAACTAGGCCAAGGTCAAGGTCAATCAAGTTGCATGCCTTACAGTTAAGTTTCCAATGTGCATCTGTGCATTGTGAAGCTTAAAAGAGGGTCAAATCCAGCGAGAATTTAATTGAGACATTTATACAGACTAATTTGAATCCACATGATCATTTCAACTCAAATTTTTTTTTTATTTTCAAAAATGTCAATTGCTTCTATACACAAGGTATTAAACATATGCTTTGTCTCCGACAAGTGTCAAGTTATACTATCATTGCTTAGCAAAAATTATGAAACCAGAAATGCATAAATGCACCCCCAAACTTGAATGTCACATTATCCTCAATGTGAGAAGACAAGTAAATGAAAATAAGAACAGAGAGGGTTAAAGAACAATAATACCAAGTGGAGTGACGAAGGCGAAGATGTTCAGCTATGTGAGTGCGCAATTGCGTCCCCCAAACTTGGACAGGAGAACCTATCGAAACACAACTACTATACACAAGTGAAAGCATAGGTCTCATAAGAAAAATCAAAACATAAATAAGAATACAATAGGAATGTTAAAGAAAGACAAAAATCTATACAATTTTTTATTTTTTTTGGCATGCATGTATGGTTGGAGGGAGGGTGAGTTTGGATTGGTTGCATGGAGGAGAAGTTGATGGCTATCGAGAGGAGTAAGGGGTGAGGTTGGTTGGTTTGAGAGGGATGGTTTGGGTAGGTTATAAGAAATGGGGGTTGAGGGAATGGTGTTGGTTGGTTGATGTGTGGAGAGAGATGCCGAGGGGTTGAGTGGTGTGGTGGTGGCATGATGCTCATGCATGGTGGTGGATGGCCGAGAGGGTGGGGTTGAGGTAATGGTGTGAGCTTGCATGGAGGAGAGGTGGATAGAAGGTGAGTTGGGTAGGCTAGAGGAGTCGAAATAGGGGCATTGGCGTTGGTTCGAGCACTCGAAACTAGTCTTAGAGTGCTCGAAAGCTAAGCAGAGAGTTGAGGGTGAGAGAGGGATAAGGGCTTCGAGGGCTCGGGATGAATGGTGAGGAAGGTGTGTTGGGTTCGATCAAGGAAGAAGGTGGCGGTTGGGTGTTGCCGAGATGGGTTTGGTGTTGGTGAAGGAGGGTGTGAGGTTTGCTTGGGTGAGG
Organism: Cornus florida; assembly: GCF_030987335.1. Lineage (NCBI taxonomy): Eukaryota > Viridiplantae > Streptophyta > Magnoliopsida > Cornales > Cornaceae > Cornus > Cornus florida. The sequence goes on along the minus strand of NW_026775580.1, from coordinate 30,866,279 downwards.
GTTGAGCAAGCTCGAGCAGGTGGGTTTGTGAATGCATGGGGTGGGTTGGTTTGCATGGAGAGGGGTTGTCGAGATGGTTGTTCTTGAGGAGTTGAGGTGGGTTTAAGATGAGGTTGGTTTGGAGGTGGAAGGAAGCTTGGTTTGTTGCATGGTGGGCATGTTGGCTAGGCTCGAGCACTCCAAATGGGAGCTAGAGTGCTCGAGCTTGGGGTAGAGAGCTTGGCAAGATGTGGAGGAGGTTCGAGCACTCAAAATTGGGATTCGAGGGCTCAAAATGGAGGCAGTAGCTGCGAATGATGTGCTGAAATTGGTGTGCAGCTGCGAGCACTCTAACTTGGATCTTGAATGCTCGAAATTAGGACAGTGGTGCATGCAAGATTGGAGGCAGCAACGAGCACTCGACAGGGAAGGTAGATTGCTCGAAATTGGATCAGTAGGCTCGAAAATGAATTCATTGCAATGGAATGTGCAATGTGAGCAACATGGAAATGAATTTTTCAGCCAACATGAATGCATGGATGAATGTAGAAATTTTTTTAAAACTTGCAATGTCAATCCAATGCATAGATTAATTTTTGAAAATTCTTCAAACTTTGCAATTGTGCGCCAATGCTTGGATGAATTTAGAAAATTTTTAAACTTGGCAACTTTTCTCTAATGCATGGATAATTTTTCAAACTTGCAAATTCAGTCCGTTCCAATGCATGGGTGGAAAATTTTTGGAAAAATTGTTAAATTGCTCAACATTTCTAATGCCTGGATGAAAAATTTTCAAACTTTGCATTTCATCTCCAATGCATGGAAAATTTTGGGAAAATTTTCAAACCTTGCAGCTTCTCTCTAATGCATGGAGAATTTTGAGAAAATTTCCAACTTGTGCATTAAAAATGAGAAAATATGCACATGAGAAGCATTCCCAAGATCCGATGAAATTGCTTGGAAGCGATGGAAATTTTCGGGAATGAAAATTAGGGCTGAGAAGGTCTAAGAAGCCGGTCTAAAATTGCGGAACACAACTGAAGACCATTTTAGAAAAATCAAATTTTTTGCTTTTCGAAACCATTTCCCAGAAAATTTCATGGCTCAGGCAATTGAAAGGAGGGAAGCTTGGAAATTGAAAGAATTGCTTCCCATGAGTGCTAAATTTAGTGTCGATAGCTAGACGCACCGAGATCAGGTTAGTCCTCATCACCCTATGCCATGTCTCTCAAGAGATTCAAGCTTCCCTAAATAAGAAAGTTCTTTTGGAAGCGGAAGAAAAAGAGCTTGAAGACAAAAGTTGAAAAGAGGTAATGGAAAGACCTCTATCCACTCTTCATCCTCAATGAAGAATTTTGGATTATGGGGCTGATTTGGATTATGGGAAGATGGATTAAGTGAGGGCACACCTAGCAAAGGTTTTTGAAAAATCATATTTAACATGAGAATGCCCGGAGAATTGTCCTTCAAACTTTCAACATCCTCCCCACACTTATCCGGTGGTTCGGGCTCAACAGTTTGAGATAACTCAAGTGAGGGAATGGGATGAGATGCAAGCTCCCAAGAAAGAGATACATTTGATGTTGACAAAGGAAGAGAATGAATAGGAGGAATATCAAGTAAAGAATTGACCTCGCAAACAGAATTGGCAACATCAAAATCCTCATAATTAAAATGAGCTAATCATGTTTTTAGAGGATCCTTCATTAAAGGAGGAGTATCAAGCAAGGGATTATGTAGGGGCTATGCTGGATTTTTATAGGATACAATCTCATCATCATTAATTTCCTCATTTTGAACCACAATTTCTTCAATTTTTTGTGTGGCGACAATTTGATCTTCACCCACTATTTCTTCATTTTCACATGCAGTAACCACTTAAACATTCTCGTAATGAAAATTACTAGAAGTAAACTCATCATTCATAGAATTCTCTTTTGGATTGACCACAAGTTCAATTGGAAATTCTTCTTCCTTTTCCTGATTTAGAACATCAACCATTTGTTGAATTTGGGCTATTTGGTCATCTAAATCAACTCTAGATTGGGAATGAGAATAGGCGGTGGATTGTATGCTAACAATGTCATCCAACATTTGCTTGTTGGACTCCATCATTTGCGTATGTATAGACTCTATCATTTGTTCGTTGGCAGCTATTAACTCATCCAATGGAGACGGTAAAAAAGGAGAAGAAGAGGGCAGGAAATAATGATCATTGGGTTGAAAATTGGAGTGAAAATGTTGCCCAAGAGATTGTGGGGCTGAATTTCCTATGTCAAGCCACAAGAAGTTTTGATGATCTCCTGAACCCGAGTTATAACCATTGAAGTATGGATCACTACCCGGTTCAGAGAAATTTGCATTTGGTTGCTCTAGATAAAAATCCGAGAATTGTCTCGTTGGAAGACAATCTCTTGTATGATGTGTATTACTAGAGCAAAAAGCATAAAACGCATGTGGTGTGTAGAATTAAGTTAGGAGACAATTATTCTCCATCTAGGAGTAATTCAACAACACACAAAGCAATCAACATAACACTTCATCACCATAACCTCCACATATGATATTCCCTTTCTCCTCAATTATCAAGACAAAAATTAAATTGGCCACGACAAGGACCGATGCTTGAACACGAAATTAAAACAATAATATAGCCTCAACAAGGGCTTGCAAATAAATTAACTACTTCTAAGCTTAACACATGCACAAAATATAACAATGCGAAACTAAAAGGTCAAGAAGCTTACCTAGGGTCCTCTAGACTTACACTTTGCTAGCGTTCCCACGGTGAGAGTCGAGTCCCTAGAATCTTACAACACTTAAAACACAAAGATGGTCAAAATACACAAGGAATATTCACAAGACACAATATTCATAATCAAACTAAAATTAACCCTAAAACTATGGTCGCTAAACCGTTTACAGTCCCCGGCAACGGCGCCAAAAATTGATCAGTTGATCAACTATACATCAACCTTCGCAATAGCACGAATCATTGTAAAATAGGGCTATTGGTCGGGTAAGTCGAACCACTGGGACTGCGCTAGTCTATGGCAACCTAAGTGTCGAGAATTGTTCTTAGAATGATAAGGGGTAATAAGGGTTTGTTTGATGGTCGCTAAACTAGGAATTCAAATGTGCATCAAACAATAGTGACTTGCAAGAATTAGATGAGATAGAACAATAGAGAAGAGAATAGGGAAGAGACTCCACAACCATCAATAAGCATGCTAGGATATGATTTACTTAGGGGAATAACATATATGTATAACCATGGGATGCAACAACACAAATTATTACATTCCCTTCAAGAAATTTATGAAATCAATAGGTAAGAATAACCTATCAAAGCATTGCATGTTATGGTTACCTAAACTAGGTTGTAACCTTAGACATACTCACTAAGCATAGAGTTATCAAGCCCTTAATCACATAGTAGAAGCACATAACATAGAATCCAAGAATAATCTATCAAAGGAAGATCCTAAGCAATAGATTATCAAATCTCCTAAATATCATGCCATTAACAACACTTCCATAAACTCCATTCCATTGTCACTATGAAAATGTAGCAATATAATCATAGGAGAAAAACCATCTAAGACAAGATATTTAACTCAAGATGATTATGTATAGATATTGAAATTCATTACATCAAATGAAGAGCTCTAGTTCATGGAAGGATTACATACATATATTAACCCCCAAATATAAATCAAAATAAAGCAAAGCGTACAAAATGGAGCTTCATCACCTCCCTAGAGGAGGTTTAGTTACCCATGGTGGCCCTAGATGAAGGAAGAAGCAAGGCTTTCCCCTCCATTTTTGAGCTTCCTCCTTGAAGCTTCAAGAACTCCTCCTCTTTGCTCTCTTCTCTCTCCAAAAATATGATCCAAAAGTGAGATTAATCATGTGTGGCCTCCCTTCTCTTCTCTTTTATAGAAAAGGCCTCTCTCCCTCCACCAAAAGACATCCTCAACCACCTCATCAATAGGGAAATCCAAAGTTGGTAAATGTAGAGTGCAAGTGGCTGAAATGGGCTATTCCCGAACAACAATCTGCCCAAAATTCGAGCACTCGAAGCAAGGCCTCGAGCACTCGAATTTAGTGTAAAAAGCTCCATGCTTCACTTGCTCTGCCCAGACCTACTTTGGTTAAACAGCCATAACTTTGTGCTCCAAACTCCGAATGATGAACCGTTTGAATATTTGGAAATCTAATTCAGAGTTCTAAAAACTTTATGTTTTGGTGAAGATCCAATTCTCAAGTCTGGTTGGTCGAAATTGAAGAGCAAGACAGAAATTCATTGCTGCCAGGCAGTTCTGAGTACCTCTGATAAAAATATCATAACTCTCTGCTATGAATTCCAAATGATGAACTGTTTGAAGATTTGGAAAGCTGATTCAGAGCTCTAAATATTTCCTGTTATGATGGAAGTCCAATTCTTGATTTTTCTAGGTCAAAATGGCGAGCAAAGTTCAGGATCCACTGCTGCCAGAAATTCAGCCTTGTGCCTTTTGATGGTCAAAACTCCACAAAGCATCCTTCTTGCTTCTTTTTGGCCAATGGACCTGGAAATATACAAAAACATGCAAATGAAAGTAATCTACATAATATAAGCAAACAATGGACTTAAATAATGCAATTAATGGCGCTTGAATATGCAATATTCGGCGCTTATCATAGGTTGAGTGATCAAAATAGTGGTTGGTTGGTTGAATTAAACTAGATGCATATTAAACTTACTTAGCAATAATGCAATAGAGAGAATGAAAGAGAGAGAGAGATCTTGGGGTTTAGAGATTACCACTAAGCATAGCTTTTCTATACCTTTAATGAATGATTATTGAGGGGAAGGGCATGTATTGCAACAAATAGTATGTGTGTGGTTGTTTCAATAACCATGGATGACAAATTAAGCATATATTGTCTAAACAACATGGTGGATAGCACAACATATCAAATTAAGCCATTAATCCTTTCTTTAAGCTCACAATCCAAACACATCACAAGGTTAGAGATACATGTTACTTGCTTTAATAAGTATGGAACATCAACAATAAGCATGGATTGTCCTCCCATTTAACAACTACACTACAACTAAGCTAATGACATGAAATTAAACTAATTAAACTAAGGGAGAGGTACAATCCATCAAACAATGAGTATGAACCATCAAATAAACCACAAGAACTTGACATTAAGCACTATGTCTTGACAATTTCTAGATCTATAGTATCAACACACATAGACATGCATTAATAACACAAGAAATAGAGACAAACACATGAACATCTATTATAGCATACATAGACATATGGATAGAATGAAATGATCAATTGGAAGCATTAAATCACATAAATCATTGAATAAACAAGATCTATATATATAAAAGTGTCAAGAGATGAATCATAATACAAATCCCCTTAAAAATACATAAATCAAGAAGTAGAAAGCATGCTTAGGGCTAACTCTAGCCCCAAAAGGATGTCTAGCCACTCATGGATGATGTCCTTCTACCCTCAAGGGCAAGCTCCATGGAAGAAATTTGCTCCTTGGTTGATGAAGAGTCTCCAATGGTGTCTCTAGCCTCCTCATCTTCTTTTCTTCCTCCCTAAGAGTTCTACAAGGTATGATATGATATGATATGATATGATACAAAAAGTAATCCTTATCTTTATGTAGGTAGGTCAAATGACACCCAAAATGAGCTGGGGTCGTACAACAAATATTCTCCAATGATTGGATAAAGGACAACTTTTTGTGAGCTAGAAATTTAACTTTTTCGCACTAGAGGAAGTTCGATCGATCGAACCTTGGACTTGGATCGATCGAACCTGGCTGAGATCTATCGAACTTAGGCTAGATCGATCCTCAATGGCGGCGCCTTTTTGGATAAAAACAAATTTGAGATATTTTGAAGATATTTTTGGGAAAAAGGGCAAAAGTGGTTGGTAGGGTGGTACAACTGGATAAGATCAATCATTTGGATAAGGACAAGAATGTTCGATCGATCAGAGAAGGAAGTTGGATCGATCGAACTTTTGAGATCTTTGAATAGGGACAAACATGACTAAGATCCATCTTGAAGTGCTGAGATTGATGAAAGTTGGATCGATCGAACTTTTCTTGAGATCGATCGAAGTTGTTGAAATTCCACCTTTTGCTTCTTTTTGCTCTACTTTGCTCCTTTCTTTGATTCATCCCAGAATTGCTTCAATTATGCTCTTAATTGGCTGAGTTAGCTTATTTTGGGGATAAGTATTTGAAAATAGAAATAACACGAAATCAATACAAAATGGTAAAATAAGATAGATAAAGGTTCTAGAATACCTAAGCTTAAGGGGTTTAAATACGCACTTTTCAGCGCTCATTACTACACTTGTCAACCATCAAAGTAAACAAGTGCACCAATCCTAGGCCAACAAGTAGGTGAATCTCCAAATGTCACAAGATTATGCTTCCAAATCTCCCCACCCAAATGCCAGCAAGTGGCTATATGAGAGTGTGACACTTGTCACACTTTCCAAAAATTACAAAAAGGTCCTTTCCCAAAATATCTTTCAAATTAAATTACAAAATGGTCCCCAAGACGAAAAATAATTATGTTACATAATTACACTAAAACACCAAAAATCAATAATATTTATAAGAAAGTATGCATCCATGCCCTTTACGAAAGAGTAATCAACTAAAATGTATTTTTTACGAAAGTAAAAATACAATTATCTTGGAATTTAAATATCATGGATGCATGCAAAGAAGGAATAAAATCCGAGCACAGAAAGTGAGGTTATGCAAAGAAAAATGATAAAAGGGAAAAAGATGAAATAGGGAAGAAGACGAAAAAAAAGAAATCACTAAAAAAGAAAGGTAGGAAAAGGATTTCGTCCCTAAAATCGAGTCGTACCTGAAAGAGAAAACAAGTTGGGATACCAAGAGTGAACTTCCTGTTCGAACTCCTAAGTAGCCTCCTCAACGCCGTGATGTCGCCACAAGACCTTAACCAATGGAATGGTCTTAGTCCGTAAGACCTTCTCCCGTGAATCAAGAATCTAGACTGGACCCTCCTCGTAGGTCACGTCCTCATCAACAACATCTGTCCATCGTAAAACATGCGATGGATATGGCTCGTACTTTCTCAACATAGGGACATGAAAGACGTCGTGAACCCTATCCAGGTCTGGCGGCAACGCCAAACGATAAGTAATTTCACCGACGGGCTTTAAAATCTGAAATGGTCCAATGAACTTATGACACAACTTGCCCATCTACCGAAATCTCAGAAGTCCCTTTCATGGAGAAATCTTGAGAAAGACATGATCCCCTACCTCCAAAGACAAGGATCTCCTCCTCCTGTCAACATAACTCTTCTGCCTACTCTGAGCCGTAGACAACCGCTGCCGAATTGGTGGTGGTTTCGCCGTCCTACACCACAAGCTTAAGAGTGTGCATTAAGGCGAAGGCAAAGTTTTACATTTATAGAAGCCACTACTACCTTCACTAAAAATATAGTTAGGGTGAGTAGGGATTGTCCCAAGGGATTGGAGTCGAATTTGGTTATGGAATCGCTATTAGGGTTATTAGGTCGAGTGATCAAACAAATGGTTAGTTGGTTGATTAAATTAGAGAGCAAATTAAAATAATTAATTAAATGCAATAAAGAGTAAGTAAGAGAGAGAGAGATCTTGGGGTTTAGAGGTCACCACCAAAAAATGCTTTTCTACACCCTTAACAAGTGACTAATGAGGGAAATGTGTGTTGCAATATTGATGTGTGTGTGTGTTTGGTTGATTCAATTGGCAAAGGTGACCAATTAAGCATACATTGTCTAATCAACATGTGGAAAGCACAATATATCTAGTAATTAAGTATATATTGTCTAAATAGCACGTGAAAAACATAATATATCTAGAAAGTCATTAATCTTTTCATTAAGCTCACAAGCCATATACACCACAAGGTTAGAGACATATGTTACTTGCATTTAAAAGTATGGAACATCAAACAACAAGCATGGATTGTCCTCCACCTAACAACTATGCTACCAGTACAGTACAAGTAAGCTAATGACATGAAATTAAACTAATTAAGCTAAGGGAGAGGTACAATCCATCAAGAAATGAGCATGAACCATCGAGAAAATTACAAGAGCATTCCTTTAAGCACTATGTTTTGACAATCTCTAGATCTATGGCATTAATACACATAGACATGCATCAATAACACAAGAAATAGAGACAAACACATTTGGATAGAATGAAATGATCAATTGGAAGCATTAAACTACATAAATCATTAAATAAACAAGATCTATAAATATAAAAGTGCCAAAACATGTATTACAACACTAATCCCTCAATAATACACAAAATCAAGATGTAGAAAGTATGCTTGGGGCTAACTCTAGCCCCAAGAGGATGTCTAGCCACTCATGGTAGTGCTTTTCCAACCCTCAAGGGCTAACTCCATGGTAGAGATTTGCTTCTTGGTTGATGAAGAGTCTCCAATGGTGTCTCTAGCCTCCTCCTCCTCTAAGCTTGCTCTCCAAGAGTTCTTACAAGGTATGAGATGATATGATATGATATTAGGTGCTCTTATGTAAAAAGTAATCCTTATCCTTATATAGGTAAGTCAAATGGCACACAAAATGAGCTGGGATCGTGCACAAAATATTCCCTAATGATTGGATAAAAGACAACTTTCAATGAGCTAGAATTTAACTTTTTCGCACTGGAAGAAGTTCGATCGATCGAACCTTGGACTTGGATCGATCGAATATGGCTGAGATCTATCGAACTGATGTTAGATCGATCCTCAATGGTGGCGCTTTTTAGATAAAGACAAATCTGAGATATTTTGAAGATATTTTTGGGAAAAGGACAAAAGTGGTTGGTAGGGTGGTACAACTAGATAAGATCAATTATTTGGATAAGGATAAGGTAGTTCGATCGATCGAAGAATGATGTTGGATCGATCGAACTTTTGAGATCTCAAAAATGTCATCATGGCTTTGATCCATCTTAAAGTGCTGAGATCGATCATGTTGGATCGATCAAACCTTGATCTGAGATCGATCGAAGATGTTGATTTCCACATTTTTCTTCCTTTTGCTTCCACTTGGCTCATTTCTTTGATTCATACCAGAATTGCTTTATTTCTGCTCTTATTTGGCTGAGTTAGCTTATTTTCGGGATAAGTGCCTGAAAATAGAAATAATACGAAATCAATCTAAAACGGTAAAGTAAGATAGATAAAGGTACTAGAATACCTAAGCTTAAGGGGTTTAAAAGTGCACTTTTCAGCGCTCATCACACCCCTAAACTTAAATATTGCTAGTCCCTAGCAATGAACTACGAAGTAAAGAAATGAAATGAACAACTAAACAACTATAAATTAGAAAACAATAAATGGATATGGCCACTTTCGTAGGGAACACGATTGCATTTAGCATATGCAACAAACCTTTTAAACCCCTAGGTTACCCCTAGTGGACGAGTGAAGTCTCGTGAGGGTTTCCAAAAATGATACCCACAAACATTAAGCTCATTCTCACAAAAGAGACACCAATATTGCAAACAAGCATTGGGAGAAAACTACCTCAAGTATGTAATTTTTTAAACATTTCCGAGCAATCTCCTAAAATCTCAACATCAAGCAAGCAAGTATGGTCCTCCACACATCAAGAAAATGATCATGCAAATCAAAACAACTTTAGAATCCTTTTTAAGTGGATTGGCATCAAATATGTTGCCATCTTAGCCAAATAAAGAATTAGTCACATCGTTACCCTCAAACTAGCACACAAATCTAGTACCGATCATTAAGACAAAAGTAAACTTTTTATTAAAGCTTTATTGTTCTGGGTGCGCTTATTCTTGTCACTCGATTTTTTTATTTTTTATTTTTTATTTTTATATATATTCGGATAAAAGATGGAAGCATGGTGCAATGTGTTGATCTATTAAGCTTTCTAGCGATTCATGAGGTCGAATGTTAGGTCAATGATTCCCAAACCAGACGGCATTAGGGCATTAGGCGTTCAAACACCCCTATGGACTTACAAGCTCAAATCAACTAGGCTACAAATCAAAACAACCTCCATCTAATCATTTCCCACTTCTCACCTTTTGGGAGAAATCTTCATTTTTTTTATTGCTTTTGCAACTTTTCCTTTTCCTTTTTTTTTTTTTTTTTTTTTTTTAATTCATTTTTTAACCTAGAGTTTGGGCTCTCCACTTTTCGGCGTAAGAAGTTCAATGCTTGATGAGGCTAGAATCCCGGCTACTTAGTGAAAAGGGGTTGTTATCCACCTTTATCAAAAATGAAAGCTTTCAATGCACTACTAGCTCAATTGGGATATAATCAATTCAATAATCAACAAAGCATGTACCCCACAAGTGAATGCTAGTATGGGCCGATGCTAATGTAGAATTCTAAAGTGAATCTCAAAACAATCACAAAATCAAGATGATGTGGACCATAAGTGCAGGTAAAATATCAATCTTTCGAAAAATTTACTCCTAAATGGCATCCATAAGGCATACAAGGAGTGTTGGACTCTCAAGTCAAGCAACTTTTAAATTTTAAGCAATATAGTCCTTAAAAGATCAAAATCATAGAAAATCTCTCAAATACACAAGTCATGGTCAAAATTTTGAAGTTTAAAGCTAACACTGAAAAGTACACCGTTACCCCCAAACTTAAACGGCACAATGTCCTCAATGTACAAAGAGAACAAAAGGAAAGAGTATATCGGTGCAATTAAGGAATAGAATGATCGGGACTGAAGTATCCAAATTGTGTTGCATGGCCCCCCCAAACTTGGGATTAACTGTGGTCCTGAAATTTGGCACTCGGATAAACTCATCAGATAACAAAAAGAGATAATCAGTGCATAGTGGGCATGCGAGTGTAAATGAAATAAAACAGTGAGAGAGGTATAAGGGTGGTCCTGAAAATTATGTAGCATTCTCTCTCACTGTAGTCACTGTGATGCACCTAATGGAGTCAAATAGACAGATATAAGAATATAACACATGACATCCATAACAAAAGCATATATAAAGAAAATAAAGTACTGGATACATCAAAAGATCAAAGCCGGTAGACCGGCTGCAAATAATATACAGTGACAGCAATGAAGTATAGAGCACAGAGGTGTAGTATAATAAGATAGAAGAACTGGAAATCTCAGGTGGAAGAGGTAGATATTGCGAGATAAGTCTCAGAGTGCAGTCATGACGTTCGTGCAGAATGTAGCAAAATTAGCTTGGTGGGCTACAGTATCGGCTCGAACGGCAGTAGTATCAGCTCTGATAGCAACTACTGCATCCTCAAGAGCCTGAAGACGCTCTCCAAAGCCGGGGGTCTGACGAGGAGCCTTAGGTATGGATGAATCAGAAGAAAGATCCTGAGTCTGCTCTTCTTCGTGTACTGGTAACCTAGCTGGAGAGTGCTACTCTGGGTCATCTGCAGGTCGCTCTAAATCAATGTTTATGTGCTGGGCAGCTGGACCTACTGGTACATCGTCCGCTACGGGGTTTGTTGCTGCTGCCTCTGCCTCCTCAGCCTCGAGCTCTTCTGCAGCCACTACTGTGTGGTCCTGTAGTCTAGTAATGATAGCATTGTAGCTTTTATCCCGGTCCTTCTTCAAGAAGTGACAGGAACCTTTCTCAGGGTGCTCCCGAGGATAGAAAGGGTAGCGTTGGTAGATCAATATCTGGGTGATAAGGTGGCTAAAAGGGAGAGACTTAGCCCTTTCGGGCTTCTCCTTGCTGATATACTCGTCAAAGAGCTTCCTCATCACGCTCCAGATGAGCACGGGGATAGATACCCAGTGGCCTGTATAAAATGCGTAGAGGGCTGTCAAATAGTCTCCTCGCCGTTGAATCTTGTGCCCGGCCATATATATGTTCCAAAATAGAACGGAATTAAAGAACCATAGGTCATCTGGGAGAAAGGTGCGGGTGGCGAAAGTCTTGCCATCGGCATGGTGACCTATAAAAAATACTGCCATGTCGGCATAAGAAGGCCTTTATAGCCTCGGATATAGCTCCTATAGCTCCGGAGGGCATCTGTGTGGACAATGGCATAAGCGGGCTAGCGAGTCCACAGTAATAGTAATCTGATGGCCATCTATAGTAGTGACCAGCTCTGCCATGGTACGCAGGGACAGTTGGAGGTTCTGGAAGAATATCCGTACTAGCCGCGGGTAGATTGGCTTTATAACTGGGGTAAGAATAGTTGCAAGGCCCCTTTGGATAATGTCATGGTAAGCTGATTGGTCGGCACCGATCTGGAGAAGAAATCTATGCCGGACATCGACTCATAGTCCACTGCTATATGCGCATATCTAGGGGCGGGCCTATCATGCTCTCGAGCTGGTGGAGCTGGCTGGTATGGTGGAGATAGTAATGGTGAATGCTTAACTCTAGCATATGATGGAGATGGTGATGGTGTAAACACAGGCTGAGCCGCAGAAGTGGATGGAATATGATCATCCTCAGCCTCATGAGCAGGTGACTGAGGTGGAGTAGGCTGTAATGGGTCCTCCTGTGCATGAGAGGGCTCTGCTGGCTCCTCTATCCTCGGTCTGATATGTCTCTGAGCCCTGTGTTACCTTTTGGCAACAATCTTGCGCTTAGTCATAGCCTCTAGTCGCGAGAGAAAATGAGATGAAGATGGAGATGAGAATCCGAGAGGAGAGATAGAGAATCAAAGCTTGGATCTCGTCGGAGATTCGCCGGAGAAGATGATGAAGATGGGTGAGTGCAGCGGCGATGAAGGATGAGGGACGAGGGTTTGGAGGGTTGGATCGATCTAACAAATCGATCTTGAGACCCTCCAGGTTTATTTTTAAAAACTTTTCCCGATTAGTTCGATCGATCGAACTGAGTTTTCTGATCGATCGAACTGAGTTTTCTGATCGATCGAACTGAGTTTTCTGATCGATCGAACTTTGATGATCTTTCTTTAAAGTGTTTTTGGAATTTTTGAAATTTTTTTGAAAAAATTAGAAACTAAAATTAGAAATTAAAAATTAAAATAGAAAAATAAAAAATATTTTGGATTTTTGAAAAATAAAAATATTTTTGGATTTTTGAAATAAATAAAGTAAAATCTCTCCTTTTTTTAATTTTTTTTTTTAGCATTAGAATAAAATAAAATAAAAAAAATAAAATCTTTGTGTGATTTTTGAAAAATAAGATAAAATAAAAATATTTTTGAATTTTTGTAAAAATTAAAAAGGCAAATAAGGTCAAACAAAGATCAAAATATAGAATTGAAGAACTAAGATTGATCTGAACAAAATGTTCGATCGATCATTTTTGGTTCAGAAATTTAGTTTAGTGTTGGAACTTGCAGATTGATCGAACTTTAAAGTTGGATCGATCGAAGAATTTCAGATAGATCTTGAAATGTTTTCGATCGATGAGACAGAGAGCTGAAATATGTAAGTTGATGCAGGCTCAAAATTTTCTAAGTGTTGAATCTCAAGATCGATCGAACTTTGAAGTTGGATCGATCTAAGGTCTTTTGATTGATCTGAGAATAAGTTCGAACAATGGGACAGAGAGGTGATTTGGATGCAGGTGGATGCAGGTAAATTTTTTTTCTAAGTGTTGGATGTAAATGGAAGTTCGATCGATCGAACTCTCATTTGAGATTGATCGAACTTATGCAAAATGCTCAATTCCAACATGAAAGCTCATGCAATCCTTATTATAGTTCCTAGCAATGCATATGAACCCAAAGCCAATATCTAGACTTCGCAAGAAATGAAATTTAAGATAGAAATGTGGGTGCAATAAGGTTTTGACACCCTACGAAATGTCGTGCTAGTCTTTAACGTCTCTAGCAAGACATTGGGCTCTTTTAGCCCGGATCAAAGATCTTGTAATTCATCCCCTCCTTGTTGGGGTGATAGATGCTTTGAATTCCACCCAACAAATGGGTTCTTTGAAGAACTTGTTGGATTAAGCTCAAAAGAAACTTTGGATCCCTTGTTAATGCAATCATAACCTTTGGGCTTCCATGCCCTTTCAAAGCAAGAATTTGAAATAACACTTTGAGAATGCAAGGTTGAAGATGATCCCTTTGAAGTTTTGGTCTTACACAAAAGCTCACTTCCTTGACATTAAAGATCATGACATTCATCTACAATATTAACCTCTCCTTCATATTTGTCAAATGAATTGGGTGTGGGATTAAAGATATTCAACTTCACCTTCATGTGGCCAAATGAGATCTTCATTATCCCCGTCCTACAATTGATGTTAGCATTAGCGGTTGCCAAGAAAGGACGGCCAAGGATAACGGGAATTTGGCTTTTAGGATTGGGGACCGGTTCCGTGTCAATGACAACAAAATCAACGGGGAAGAAGAATTTGTCAATCTTTATCAAAACATCCTCAGTTATACCCCTAGGCTTCTTAATGGATCGGTCGGCAAGTTGTAAACCTACCGACATTAGTTTCAATTCACCTAGGCCCAATTTGACATAAACCGAGTATGGAAGAAGGTTAACACTTGCTCCTAAGTCAAGAAGTGCCCAATTAATGATATGATCACCAATGATGCATGAAGTAGTAGGTGAACCGGGGTCCTTAAACTTTGGTAAAGTGTTATGTTGCAAAATTGAGCTTACTTGCTCGGTCAGAACCACTTTTCTTGGTGCTTGGCTCTTGTTCTTCCGCTTTTGGGTGCACAAGTCTTTCAAGAATTTGGTATAAGCCGAAATTTGCTTGATTGCATCCAAAAGTAGAAGATTGATTTTCACTTGCCTAAACATTTCCATGATTTCATTGGTTTTTGCCTTTTGCTTGTCTTTTGAAATGGATCCTTTTAAGGCATCCGGAAATGGAACTTTTGGCTCAAAACTCTTTTTAAAATTTTTCTTTGAAGTCACTTCAACACAAGAAGTTTTTAAATCATTTTGTTTCAAATCATTTTTCAACAAAATCTGTTCAAACTCATTTTTCGGCAAATCTTTCTTCAAATCATTTTCAAAATCATTCTTCAAATCACATTTTGAAGTTTTCTCATTCACAAGATCATGTATATGCAATGAAGGAGGAATGGGATGCTAGAAGGCGGGACTTCTAGCATTTCCTTGGGAATAAGATTGGTTGGGAAAATGAGAGTTAGCAAATTGATTCCCTTGTGATTGATAGGGTCTATAACCTTAGGATCCTTGGTTTTGAAGTGGAGGTGGAATGTACTTCCCTTGAAAACTGCCTTGGGAAGGGTTTGAGCCTTCTCCTTTGTTTTCCTAAGAGAAATTCGGATGATTTATCCAACTTGGATTATAATGAGTACCATAAGGATTGTTCCCTTGGTTCACAAAAGCTGCATTGACTTGTTCATTAGGTTCATTTTGCACTTGTCCGTGAGGACAATGAGAAGTAGAATGAAGAACACTAGAACAAGTCATACATGTTTCATTTGATGCACGATGAGAATGGTTAGGGAAGGAAGATACTAGGTTCGCCGAGTTTTGGTTAATTAAGAATTGACCAAATCTTTGAGATAAAGACTTCATTTCGGCGGCTATTTCATTTGAATGGTCGACTTGATGTAAGCCAACACTCTTCTTACCTTGTGAATTTCTACCATTCTTGGATGATAATGTTCTATGCAAAGAATTTTCACTCATGCTCTCATAAAGACGCCACACGTTATCCTCATGCCTATCAATGTATGAGCTACCCATGGAAGCATCAACCATGCCTTTGCAATTGTCCGATAAGCTCTCAAAGAAATATTGAACTAATTGCCATTTGGGCATGTCATGATGTGGACACTTCCTAAGCAATTCATTGAAGCATTCCCATGCCTCATGAAATGTTTCTCCATTCCTATGTGAACTTTCTCGAATTGAGGTTCTCATGGCATTGGTCTTAGAAACTGGATAGTACTTCAAGAACTCTTGTTGCATTTCTGCCCAAGAAATGATTGAAAAAGGCCTGAGTTTGTTAAATCAATACTTTGCCTTGTCTTTTATGGTGAATGGAAAAAGTTTGAATCTTAAGACCTCTTCCGGCATGTCTGTATATTTTACGGTAGAACATACTTCTAAAAACTCATCCAAATACTTGTAAGGTTCTTCACTTGGAAGTCCATGATAGTTAGGAAGCATTTGAATGGTTTGTGGCTTAATTTCATAGTGATGTGCTCTAAATGGTGGCAATTGAATGCATGTGGGTGCATTATATTCATTAGGCACATAGTGATATCTTAAAGCAAGTGGAGGATTAGCAATTTGAGGTGCAACGTGGGCACCTTGATTTTGATTTCCTTGAATGATGGGAGGTTGTGGAGCATACATTGGCCTTGGCATTCCAAATGGAACTTGGTCTTATTGTTGTTGTTGTTGGTGAATGAATGGCCTAGGCATGTCTAATGGTGCTTGAATGTTCTCATGGTGCACATTTGGATGAAGGATACCTTGTTGGTCTATGTGACCAAGGTTCTCTACATGCTCTTCATTATGGCCTTCCATTGATGTAATGGATCTGGTAGAACTAGAACTTCCTCTTCCCTAGGATTTCTAACTATAGATTCAAGATGCAAATCAAACACTTAACCCATACTCCTATGCTTTAACAACAATAATGCAAAGAACAATTAAAAATTGCCTCCACGCGGACTCATGATTTATCTAAGAAATTAAAAACAGGCCTCCACGCGGGCTGACGATTTAACTAAAGGATTGAGTAAGAAAAAGCTCACAAAGGTCCTATAGCACTTCAACTCCAAATTTATAGCTTAGCTTAGCAATTTTTTAAATTTTTGGCATTTTTCCATGCTTGCTTTGCCCCTTTGCTTGAGTGCTCCTTTGCTTGCCTCCTAGCTCAATGCCCCTTGTCAAAGATGAACAAACACAATAAGTAATCAAAAGAAAAATAAAAACAAAGTAAAGACACGATTAAAAGAGTACTAATTCCTAATTGATTCCACAATACGACGTTGCCTAATCCCAAGCAACGGCGCAAAAACTGGTGGTTGTTTCGCCGTCCTACACCACAGGCTTAGGAGTGTGCATTAAGGTGAGGGCCAAGTTTTACATTTATAGAAGCCACTACTACTTTCACTAAAAATATAGTTAGGGTGAGTAGGGATCGTCCCAAGGGATTGGAGTCGAATTTGGTTGTTGAATTGCTATTAGGGTTAGTAGGTCGAGTGATCAAACAAATGGTTGGTTGGTTGATTAAACTAGAGAGCAAATTAAACTAAATAATTGAATGCAATAAAGAGTAAGTAAGAGAGAGAGAGATCTTGGGGTTTAGAGGTCACCACCAAACAATGCTTTTCTACACCCTTAACAAGTGACTAATGAGGGAAATGTGTGCTGCAATATTGATGTGTGTGTGTGTTTGGTTGATTCAATTAGCAAAGGTGATCAATTAAGCATACATTGTCTAATCAACATGTAGAAAACATAATATATCTAGCAATAAAGTATATATTGTCTAAATAGCATGTGAAAAACACAATATATCTAGAAAGTCATTAATCATTTCATTAAACTCACAAGCTAAATACACCACAAGGTTAGAGACATATGCTACTTGCATTCAAAAGTATGGAACATCAAACAACAAGCATGGATTGTCCTCCCATCTAACAACTATGCTACCACTACACTACAATTAAGCTAATGCTATGAAATTAAACTAATTAAGCTAAGGGAGAGGCACAATCCATCAAGAAATGAGCATGAACCATTTAGAAAATTACAAGAGCATTCATTTAAGTACTATGTTTTGACAATCTCTAGATTTATGGCATTGATACACATAGACATACATCAATAATACAAGAAATAGAGACAAACACATGAACATCTATTCTAGCATACATAGACAGATGGATAGAATAAAATGATCAATTGGAAGCATTAAACCACATAAATCATTGAATAAACAAGATCTATATATATAAAAGTGCCAAAACATATATTACACTAATCCCTCAATAATACAAAAAATCAAGATGTAGAAAGCATGTTTGGGGCTAACTCTAGCCCCAAGAGGATGTCTAGCCACTCATAGTAGTGCTTCTCCAACCCTTAAGGGCTAACTCTATGGTAGAGATTTGCTCGTTAGTTGATGAAGAGTCTTCAATGGTGTGTCTAGCCTCCTCCTCCTCTAAGCTTTCTCTCTAAGAGTTCTTATAAGATATGAGATGATATGATATGATATTAGGTGCTCTTATGTAAAAAGTAATCTTTATCCTTATATAGGTAGGTCAAATAGCACACAAAATGAGCTGGGATCGTGCATAAAATATTCCCCAATGATTGGATAAAGGACAACTTTCAATGAGCTGGAAATTTAACTTTTTCGCACTGGAGGAAGTGCGATCGATCAAACCTTGGACTTGGATCAATCGAACATGGCTGAGATCTATCGAACTGAAGTTAGATCGATCCTCAATGGTGGCGCTTTTTGGATAAAGACAAATCTGAGATATTTTGAAGATATTTTTGGGAAAAGGACAAAAGTGGTTGGTAGGGTGGTACAACTAGATAAGATCAATCATTTGGATAAGGACAAGGCAGTTCGATCGATCAAAGAATGATGTTGGATCGATCGAACTTTTGAGATCTCGAAAATGTCATCATGGCTCTGATCCATCTTGAAGTGCTGAGATCGATCATGTTGGATCGATCGAACCTTGATCTGCTATCGATCAAAGATGTTGATTTCCACCTTTTTCTTCCTTTTGCTTCCACTTGGCTCATTTCTTTGATTCATCCCATAATTGCTTCATTTCTGTTCTTATTTGGCTGAGTTAGCTTATTTTCGGGATTAGTGCCTGAAAATAGAAGTAATACGAAATCAATCTAAAACGGTAAAGTAAGATAGATAAAGGTAGTAGAATGCCTAAGCTTAAGGGGTTTAAAAACGCATTTTTCAGCGCTCATCATGAATCAACTTAATCTTCTCCATGGTCTCAAAGATAATATCGGGACCCAAGGAGACTGCATCACCTACCTTGGTCCAACAAACTGGAGATCTGTAAGGTCTGCCATACAACGCCTCAAAAGGTGCCATGCCAATACTGGTCTGGTAACTGTTGTTGTAAGCAAACTCAACCAAGGGTAAGTAGTTCGCCCAACTAGCACAAAAATCTAAGATGCAAGCCCGTAGCATATCGTCTAATATCTGAATGGTACGCTACGACCGACCATCAGTCTAAGGATGGAATGCTGTGCTGAAATGAAGCCTCGTGTCAAGAGCCTTCTGAAAACTCTTCCAAAAGTGAGACGTGAATCTAGGATCCCTATCCGAAATAATGGATACTGGAACCCCGTGAAACCTGATAATCTGTTCCATATACAATCCACTGAATCTCTCTGCGTCATTTGTGACTGCCATAGGCAAAAAGTGAGCCGTCTTAGTCATTGTGTTAACAATGGCCCAAACGGCATCATTCCCTGCCTTGGATCTCGGAAGCCCCGTCATGAAATCCATAGTGATGTGCTCCCATTTCCATTCTGCCACTTGTAGTGGTTGCAACAAACTTGCCGGTCTCTGATGCTCTACCTTCACTTGCTGATAGGTAAGACACTTAGCCAAGAACTGAGAAATATCCCGTTTTAAGCCTTTCCACCAACACTATCTCCGTAAATTGTGATACATCTTCGTACCACCAGGATGAACTGCGAGTCGAGAATGGTAAAAATCCCAAAGAACAACGTCACGACAAGACAAAGGAATGAACTGAGACCACTATTTGAATGCAAGGTCCAACCCTTTACATTCTCACCGCCTGAAATCTGATCATGGATGGACTTCATCTCCTCATCCTCCTGTTGTGCCTCAATAACTCTGTTAACAAGAGTGGTTGAGCCACATGGCTAAACAAAATAGCCTGTGAAACATCCTCATAAGACTATAAACTAAGATCTATAAGCTCTTCTAGCATCTTCCATTTGTGGACGGAAATGTTAGCAAGAGTACTCCGTGATTTCATACTCAATGCATCAACTGCCACATTGGCCTTTCCCGGATGATACAGTAACTCAAAGTCTTAGTCCTCCATGAACTCGACCCATCTGCGCTGTCTCAAATTCAAATCCTTTAGAAAGAAGAGATATTTGAGACTCTTGTGATCGGAGAAAACCTCAAACTTTTCCCTGTATAAATAATGTCTCCACCCTTTTAGGGTAAAGATAACCGCTACTAACTCAAAATCATGTGTCGAATAGTTCTACTCATAAGTCTTCAACTGTCGAGACCCATAAGCTACCACCTGTTCAGTCTGCATTAGAACAGACCCTAGGCCTTCTCGCGAAGCATCACAATAGACCACATAACCCAAACCACATTCAGGTTTGATTAAAACTAGAGCTGATGTCAACCTAACCTTCAACTCCTGAAAAACAGAATTATAAGCCTTATTCCGTATTAACATGACTCCCTTCTGAGTAAGTCGAGTCATAGGTGCTGCTAGATGAGAGAAATCTTGAACAAATCTCCTGTAATAGTCGATTAGGCCAAGAAAGCTTCGTACCTCAAACACTATCTTCGGACGCTCCCAATCCACCACAGACTCAATCTTCAACGGATCCACTGCAACACCGCCCCTTGACATGACATGTCCAAGGAACTTCACCTCTGGTAGCAAAAATTCGCATTTCTTGAACTTGGCATACAATCAGTTATCCCTAAGGATCTGCAAAACTGTCCTTAAATGATGCTCATGCTGCTCCACCGAAGCTGAGTATACAAGAATGTCATTAACGAACACTACCACAAATTTGTCAAGATAGTCACTGAATACACGGTTTAACAAATCCATAAAAGCTGCTGGAGCATTAGTTAAACCAAATGGCATCACCAGAAACTCATAATGGCCATACCGTGTGCGAAAAGCGGTATTGGATATATCCTCATCCTTAACCATCAACTGATAGTAACCCGATCTCAAATTAATCTTTGAAAAGCATGTTGCTCCCTTCAACTGATCAAACAAGTCATCAATCCTTGGCAAAGGATACCTGTTCTTGATCGTAGCGTGATTCAACTTACGAGAATCGAAGCAAAGTCTCAAAGACCCATGCTTCTTCTTCGCAAAAAGACCGGTACTCCCCATAGTGAAGCAGTAGGACGAATAAAGCCCTTAGCTTTCAAATCATTCAAATGACCTTTTAGCTCATCAAGCTCTGCCGGTGCCATAGAGATGGGTGCTGTACCGGGAATAACATCAATGGCAAAAATAACTTCCCTTAAAGGAGGTAACTCTGTCAGTTCCTCTGGAAAGACATCAACAAAATCCTCAACAACTGCCAGAAGAACACGGCCCAAACTGTTATCCTTGCCAACTAGCAAACTAGCCAAGTAAGATCTCTGGTGACTCCAGTCACCAATGCTGAAAACCATCGCCAGGTGGGAATCGCTTCGATCTCCCACAAAATGAAAACAATCTCCCTTGGGAGTGCAAACGGACACCCTCTATGCAACCAATCCATCCCGAGAATGACGTCGAAGCCTGCCATGTCAAGAACAACGAAATCAAACTCTAAGGCCCGCTCAGCTATCTCGATAGCACAACCCCAACACACACGATCCAAAGATACTAGACCCCCAATTGGCGTGTCAACATAGAGAAGACTATCCCGAAGTTTAACCTCCAGACCCAATGAATGTGCAAATGATGCAGAAATGAAAGCATGTGATGCAGCTGTGTCAACAAGAACCCATGCCCAAGAACTGAAAATGGGAAAGATACCTCGAACTAAAGAGGTGCCTACAGAAGCATCCGTCTTTGGAAGAGCGTAGGCTCGTCCCTGAGCCCCTGAGCCCTGTTGTGAACTGCCATGATAGCCTGACTGATGTGTAGAAGCAATAGGTGTAGAACCCTTGGCTGGATAAGTGCCAACTGGCGCCACTGGCTGTGGTGCCTGAGGAACTCTGAAACCAAACTGAACCACTGCAGACTGTGATGATACCATCTGTGAATCTGTGCCACTACGTGACTTATTCAACAACTTTGGACAATCTTTCTTGAGATGACCTAGTTGCCTGCAATAAAAGCAAGCTCCCTGCCTTGTTGTCGTCAAAATTGATGTTTGACAGGCCTGTAGTTATACGGGAACTATGGGTGCAGCACAAATATGCTGTAGTGCCCCCTGTGAGTGTGTATTGTTCCCTGCCTTAGCCTTCTTCCACTGACTTCCGGAAGATGATGGAGTGTCTCCGTGAGGTTGCTTATGTGAACCCCTGATCTATAACTGATCCTGTTCCTTTGCTTCATTTAGCGTGGCCCTCTGGATTACCTCTTTGTAAGTCCTCAAATCAAGAATTGAGACCCGTGGCCTGATGTCAAGATATAGCCCATGCTGAAACTTTATTGCCTTGGCCTCATCTGTTGCCACCATATCCTCGGCATAACAAGAAAGATAAAACCATATTCTTAGAGATAGAAGTCATCCCTAAGACACCAATGTGACCTACCATGAAGTCACGGAACTTAATGAGAATGAAAGAGCAAATGAGAGTCAAAACGGGCAAAATCCGTTAGTCAAGGGGCAAAATGGTTAATTCACAAATAAAAAGAGAAAATTAACTCTAAATAAGTCAAACAAGGTGAATACAACCTAATCTAATCATTTCACAACATTCCAAGAGGTTCTAAGAACTTTAGCCAAGAATCCCACAAAAAGGCCCATTCACGGTTTAAGCGAAAACTGACACCACCTCACTAAAACATGAATAACTCCCACTGTGATTTGAATCTAACAATGCAATTTGTACCATTGGAAAGCTGACTCAAAATTATTGAGTTTAGGCTCAAGAATCACCCCATTTGGATTAGAAATGAAGGAGTTATGACCATTTGAAGTCAGAATATCAATGCTGAAACAAAATCTGGAAGGCTGGTGCATGAGAGCTATTTAAGTCAACTGAACTGGCATTTCGGTCTACCAAAATGAACAAATTTTTTCCTAAAAGCTGGTTTTTGAGGGAAGGTCACTTCGGTAGACCGAAATAAGGCATCGGTCGACCGAAATAAGGCATCGGTCGACCGAAATGGACCCAAACAATGATTTTGGCTACTGAAATGTGTGTTTTACTGTGCAATGAAATTCCCAAAAGCCATCAGTCGACCGAAATGCCATTTCAGTCGGTTGAAATGACTCAAAAGAGTGCTATTGGACCTATTACATGTCAAAAAAATTAAGATTCAACCCAAGCCTCAAATCCCCTCATGAATTGGTTCAAAAACAAAGTTTAAAGTTGATTTTCAAGGAGATGTGAGTTTGTGAACATTTCAACAAACTTAATATGAATAATTGAATGTAAAACAATGGCTCATGGCCTTATACATGTCAATTACAAGAATTTCATATGGCAAACCTCCCAAGTTGGTTAAAATATAGTTTTAAAGCAAAATATAGCACCAAATGAGTACAAGTGCAAAAGTAAACATGCTTAGCCCTTGGCCTCATTACATACATGATAATAGTGTCAAAAGCAAGTACTAAAGTATCATTACACATTAAGGAAGCTACATTAGCTTTTAAAATACCATATACCCATGGTATACAAAATATATCATTAAAAGTAACGCATGCTAAACATTTGCACGTTAATATACAAAAATGCTTTAAATTGCTCATAAGCCCCTAAGGATGATGAACATCCAAGAACATTATCTCCTTACCTGTAAAATAACCCACACAACTAGGGTGACTAATCGAGTTACTTGTAGGACGATGCATATGCGCATATCCTAATGTTTCAATATCATTGCAAGATCCATATAGACGAATACAAAGGAGCATTCCACTTAACGTCTATGTTCAAGCTGTTCTAAGGGATCATCTTAAGCTAATGCAATGATTCCATCACAACATACTATGAATTCTAATGTACTTAACAACATCAAATCGCTAATAACCAAAATCATAAGTCACAATTAAACATTGGTTGTCAACTTAGAATTGAATGTGAAATAAATAGTGGAAAACTTGGACATCAAATCTCGAAAGCTAAGACCTAAATGGTTATTTCGGGAATTAACCTGCTGGGAATACCACCCTAGTGCACACTATAAATGGGGAGAACTTATACCTCCTGCACTAGAGCCAAACTCTAGCCATGTCACTTGTAATAATGTCCTAAGAGAATCCAAAATATAGCAAGTTCAAAATTTATACATAAATAGTATTGCAGATATACCACCTTCCATGCACAAGTATTTTTGAAATCACACAAACCATGTCTTAGGGTTCCAAGTCTAAAATGACATAATAAATGACAAGTCCTTAACATGATATAATGTGCAATGCAATGCCACCAACTTATCAATTTAAACCATGCCTCAGCAATAAGCTTTATATACTGGATTACAACATTATAGTATTAAGCTTATAAAATAATTACAATTTCCAATAGTAATCAACTAGAATGTAGAATTATCACCACAATAATATAGTAATACAAATCAATAAGAGTTCTATACAACATTAATAACCCTATACAAGATACATATACAACATACATGCTTAAATCAATAAACCCTAAGTCAATCATAAGGATTTCCTATAATATGCAATACTACAATTCTGAAAGCATGTACACAATATATATTAAACTCCAATGGATTATAAAACACTTAAAATATAAACATACTACCACCCCTACCTCAATAGAGAGTTAAATCTTTATAATCCAAAGCAACCAAGCTCAAAATGGAAAATAATTCTAGGGTTATGAAGTGGAGAGTGAGAGGAAACTTTTGTCTTCCAAGGTTTATGGTCTAAGGTGAGTGGAAGGAAGCCAAAATGAAGGAATAAGCTATTAACCAAGCTTTTCTCTAATGGTGGCTAGGTTAGGGTTTTGAAGAACAAAGGAAATGAAAAAGATGAAAGTGAAAATGGTGAGTGGAGTATCTAGTATTCCTCCACTCACTATGTGTTCTTACACTACATCTCACACACACACTAATGCAAGACTCACTTGTGAGCCTACATTTGTCACAAATTTAGGGCTCATTCGTAGGCTTAATCCTAAGCCTATACTTGTCAACCATCAAAGCCAACAAGTGGACCAATCCTAGGCCAACAAGTGGGTGAATCTCCACCTTCCAAATGTCACAAGATTATGCTTCCAAGTCTCCCCACCTAAATGCCAACAAGTGGCTCCATGAGAGTGTGACACTTGTCACACTTTTCAAAAATTGCAAAAAGGTCATTTTTCAAAATATCTTCCAAATTAAATTACAATATTGTCCCCAAGATGAAAAATAATTATTTTACATAATTACACTAAAACCCCAAAAATCAAGAATATTTACAAGAAAGTATGCATCCATGCCCTTTACGAAAAATTAAGCAACTAGAATGTATTTTCTACGAAAGAAAAATACAATTATCTTGGAATTTAAATTTCATGGATGCATGCAAAGCCGGAATCAAATCCGAGCACAAAAAGTTAGGTTATGCAAAGAAAAATGATAAATGGGAAAAAGACGAAATAGGGAAGAAGACAAAAAAAAAAAAAAAAAAAATGAAATCACCAAAAAAGAAGGGAAGGAAAATGACTGGGTTATTATAACTAACTCTCCTTAAAAGGATTTCGTACCCGAAATTGAGTCGTACCTGAAAGAGAAAACAAACTGGGATACCAAGAGGGAACTTCCTGTTCGAGGTCCTTAGTAGCCTCCGTAACGCTGTGATGTCTCCACAAGACCTTAACCAATAGAATGGTTTTAGTCCGCAAGACCTGCTCTCGTGAATCAAGAATCTGGACTAGACCCTCTTCGTAGGTCATATCCTCATCAACAACAACATCTGTCCATCGTAAGACATGCAATGGATCCGGCTCGTACTTTCTCAGTATAGAGACATGAAAGACGTCATGAACCCTACCAGGTCTGGTGGCAATGCCAAACAATAAGCAACTTCACTGATGTGCTCTAAAATCTGAAATAGTTCAATGAACCTAGGAGACAACTTGCCCTTCTACCGAAATCTTAGAAGTCCCTTCCGTAGAGAAATCTTGAGAAAGACATGGTCCCCTACCTCAAAAGACATGGATCTCCTCCTCCTGTCAGCATAGCTCTTCTGCCTACTCTGAGTCGTAGCCAACCGCTGCCGAATCAACTAAATCTTCTCTGTAGTCTCAAAGATAATATCGGGACCCAAGGAGACTGTATCACCTACCTCGGTCCAACAAACTGGAGATCTGTAAGGTCTACCATACAACGCCTCAAAAGGTACCGTGCCAATACTAGTCTGGTAACTGTTGTTTTAGGCAAACTCAACCAAGGGTAAGTAGTCCTCCAACTATTCCCAAAATCCAAGATGCAAGCCCATAACATATCCTCTAATATCTGAATGGTACGCTCCGACTGACCATCAGTTTGAGGATGGAATGCTATGCTGAAATGAAGCCTCGTGTCAAGAGCCTCCTGCAAACTCTGCCAAAAGTGAGACGTGAATCTGGGATCCTTATCCGAAATAATGGATACTGGAACCTCGTAAAGCCTGACAATCTGCTCCACATATAATCCATTAAGTCTCTCTGCATCATCTGTAACTGCCATAGGAAAAAGTGAGCCATATTAATCAATCTGTCAACAATGGCCCAAACGGCATTATTCCCTACCTTGGATCTCGGAAGCCCCGTCATGAAATCCATAGTGATGTGCTCCCACTTCCACTCTACCACTGGTATTGGTTGCAACAAACTTGCGGGTCTCTGATGCTCTGCCTTCACTTGTTGACAAGTAAGGCATTTAGCCACGAACTGAGAAACATCCCATTTCATGCCTTTCCACCAAAACTATCTTCGTAAATTGTAATACATCTTCATACCACCAGGATGAATTGCGAGTCGAGAATGGTGAAAATCCCAAAGAACAACGTCACGACAAGACAAAGGAATAAACATCATACCTGAGACCACTGTTTGAATGCAAGGTCCAACCCTCTATATTCTCGCCGCTTGAAATCTGATCATGGATGGACTTTATCTCCCCATCCTCCTGCTGTGCCTCAATAACTCTACTAACAAGAGCCAGTTGAGCCATAAGGCTAAACAAAATAGCTTGTGAAACATCCTCATAAGACTGTAAACCAAGATCTACAAGCTCTTCTAGCATCTTCCATTTGTGGATGGAAATGCTAGCAAGAGTACTCCGTAACTTCCTACTCAATGCATCGGCCACCACATTGGCCTTTCCCAGATGATACTGCAACTCAAAGTCATAGTCCTCCATGAACTCGACCCATCTGTCTATCTTAAATTCAAATCATTCTGAGAGAATAGAAATTTGATACTCTTGTGATAGGAGAAAACCTCGAACTTCTCCCCGTACAAATAATGTCTCCACCCTTTCAGGGCAAAGATAACCGCTGCCAACTCCAAATCATGTGTCAGATAGTTCAACTCGTGAGTCTTCAACTATCGAGACCCATAAGCTACCACCCGTTCAGTTTGCATTAGAACATACCTTTGGCCTTCTTGCGAAGTATCACAATAGACCACGTAATCCAAACCACGTTTAGGTATGATCAAAACTAGAGCTGATGTCAACCTAAACTTCAACTCCTGAAAAGCAAAATTTTAAGCCTCATTCCATATGAACTTGACTCCCTTGCGAGTAAGTCGAGTCATAGGTGCCGCTAGACGAGAGAAATCCTGAACAAATCTCCTGTAATAGCCTGTTAGGCCAAGAAAGCTCCGTACCTTAAACACTATGTTCGGATGCTCCCAATGCATCACTGACTCAATCTTCGATGGTTCCACTACAACATCACCCCTTGACACGACATGTCCAAGGAACTTCACCTCTGGTAGCAAAAATTTGTATTTCTCGAACTTAGCATACAATCGGTTATCCCTAAGGATCTGCAAAACTGTCCTCAAATGATACTCATGCTCCTTCACCGAAGCTGAGTATACAAGAATGTCATCAATGAACACCACCACAAATCTATCAAGATAGTCACTGAATACACGGTTCATCAAATCCATAAAAGCTACTGGAGCATTGGTCAAACCAAATGACATCACCAAAAACTCATAATGGCCATACCGTGTGTGAAAAATGGTCATGGATATATCCTTATTCTTAACCCTCAACTGATAGTAACCCGATCTCAAATCAATCTTCAAAAAGCATATCGCTCCTTTCAACTAATCAAACAAGTCATCAATCTTTGGCAAACGATACATGTTCTTGATCGTAGCATGATTCAACTTGCGATAATCGATGCAAAGTCTCAAAGACCCATCCTTCTTCTTCGCAAAAAGAATCGGTGTTCCCCATGGTGAAGCACTGGGACAAATAAAGCCCTTAGTTTTTAAATCATCCAATTGACCCTTCAGCTCATCAAGCTCTGCCAGTGCCATACGGTACGGTGCTATAGAGATGGGTGTTGTACCAGGAATGACATCAATGGCAAAAATAACTTCCCTTAAAGGAGGTAACTTTGTCAGTTCCTCTAGAAAGACATCAACAAAATCCTCAGCAACTCCCGGAAGAACACGACCCTAACTGTTATCCTCGTCAACTGACAAACTAGCCAAGTAAGATCTGTGACGACTCCAGTCACCAATGCTGAAAACCTTCACCGCATGGGAATTGCTCCGATCTCCCATAAAATGAAAACAATCTCCCTTAGTAGTGCAAATGGACACCCTCTCGCGGAAGCAATCAATCGTAGCCCGAAAGAATGACAACCAATCTATCCTGAGAATGATGTTAAAGCCCGCCATGTCAAGAACAACAAAATTGAACTCTAAGGTCCGCCCAACTATCTCAATAGCATAACCCCGACACACACGATCCAAAGATACTGGACCCCAACTGGCGTGTCAACACAGAGAATACTATCCCAAAGTGTGACTTCCAGACCCAATGAATGTGCAAATGATACAAAAATGGAAGAATATGATGCACCTATGTCAACAAGAACCCGTGCTTAAGAAATAAAAACTGGAAAGATACCTCGAACTGAAGAGGTGCCTGCGGAAGCATCCGCCTGTGGAAGAGCGTAGGCTCGTCCTTAAGCCCTTGACCCCTGCTGTGAACTGCCATGATAGCCTGACTGTTGTGTAAAAACAGTGGGTGTAGAACCCCTGGCTAGATAAATGCCAACTGGCGCCATTAGCTGTGGTGCCTGAGGAACTCTGAAACCAGACTGAACCACTACAGACTTTGTCGGTACCATCTGTGAATCCGTGCCACTACGTGACTTATTCAACAACTTTAGACAATCCTTCTTAAGATGACCTGGTTGCCTGTAATAAAAGCAAGCTCTCTACCTTATTCTCATAGAAACTGATGTCTGATTGGCCTATGGTCAAAGCTGTGGGCAGTGAGGCTTGATGTGCCTCGACAGTTGACAATGGTGACAAATCACACCCTGAGCTGATCCCGAAGATACAGGAACTATGGTGTTGTACGAATCTGCTGTGGTGCCATCTGTGAGTGTGTACTGTTCCCTGCCTTAGCCTTCTTCCACTGACTTCTGGAAGATGACGGAGTGTCTCCACGAGCCTGCTTATGTGAACTCCTGATCCGTAACTGATCCCGTTCCTCTGCTTCAGCTAGCATAGCCCTCTGGACTACCTCTCTCTAAGTTCTTAAATTAAGAATTAAGACCCGTGGCTTGATGTCGAGATGTAGCCCATCCAGAAACTTTATTGCCCTGGCCTCATCTATCGCCACTATATCCTCGGCATAATGAGAGAGAGAAGTAAATCATGCCTCATACTCAATGACACTTATGGTGCCCTAATAAAGACCTGTGAACTGTATCCTCATCTCCCACCTCATAGCCCTAGGAAAGAAGTGCTCGAAGAAAAAATCTCCGAACTCATTCCAAGTCATCAACTCAACATTATGGACATTAGTTATAGACCTCCACCAGATATCTGCATCTCCCATGAACATAGAGGCCGTCAAAGAAACCTCAACTTATCTGTGGGTACCGCTATACTATCCAGCTTGCTAACTATAAGGTCCAACCAAGCTTCTGAGACTAGCGGATCCGAACTCCCCCCAAATGGATCAATCTTAAGCCTCTGTAGTCGCATGAAGTACTCCATTGCCTCGTTAACTATCGGTGCCGGTGGTAGTGCCAGAATCTATATCCCTGCCACTTGCATGTGTATCAACTCCTGTAGAGATTTAGCGATCTCATGATTGATTCCCTGAGCCACCCGCTCCTCGTAAGTCGGTGCCCGCAGTGGATTAGCATCCACCCCTCGAACTAGAATCCTGGGCTTTCCCGAACCCCTCGTGAACTCGGTGTCTGCCACTTGTTCCTCAATGCCTTGGCGTGAAGACTCTCCACGCGTGACAACCATGATGCTAAACGTACGAAAGGAAAGAGGTCAACAATAACATAAGTTATTATGACCGAATGCAACTTATATTATAAATGCACAAAAACAGGAAGCAAGACAAGGTATGTAACATACAGTCATGCTAAAGCAATCAAAGAAAGCTGTTTAAACAGTTAAGCACTTAAGAAAATAAGCATGCATGTCAAACAAAGATGCTTTTATACACATAAGGATATAACCATAGAGACATGTCATAATACTAAACGTGTTATCAAGAAACACATAAACATGTTACAATGCCCAAACATGTTATCCAAAGCATGTGAATATATCAAAGTAGATCAACAAAAGTATGATATGCACCCAAAACCTATCCTCTTAAGGTATTCAAACCTAGGAGCTCTGATACCACTTATGACGGCCCAAGTTTTTCAACCTGGTGTGTTAGTGATGACCCAAATGTTGACCCAGTAACGGATCCAAAATGCGGAAGCAATAGGTAAAACCATAGTCTTTAGAGATAGAAGTTATCCCTAAGACACTAATGTGACCTTCCATGAAGTCACGGAACTTAATGAGAATGAAAGAGCAAACGAGAGTCAAAACAGGCAAAATCCGTTAGTCAAGGGGAAAAATGGTCAATTCACAAATAAAAATAGAAAATTAACTCTAAACAAGTTAAACAAGGTAAATACAACCTAATCTAATCATTTCATAACATTCTAAGAGGTTTTAAGAACTTTGGCCAACAAACCCACAAAAAGGCCCATTCTTGATTTAAGCGAAAACTAACACTACCTCACTAAAACATGAATAACTCCCACTGTGATTTGAATCTAAGAATTCAATTGTACCATTGGAAAGCTGACTCAAAATTCTTGAGTTTAGGCTCAAGAATCACCCCATTTGGATTAGAATTGAGGAGTTATGACCATTTAAAGTTGGAACATCCATGCTGAAACAAAATCTGGAAGGTTGGTGTATGAGAGCTATTTAGGTCGACTGAATTGGCATTTCGGTCGACCAAAATGAACAGAAATTTTCTTAAAAGCTAGTTTTAGAGGGAAGGTCCCTTCGATAGACTGAAATAAGGCATCGGGTGACCGAAATGGACCCAAACAATGATTTTGGCTATTGGAATGTGTTTTTTACTGTGCAATGAAATTCCCAAAAGCCATTGGTCGACCAGAATGGCATTTTGATCTGCCAAAATGACTCAAAAGAGTGTTGTAGGACCTGCTACATGTCAAAAACATTAAGGTTCCACCCATGTCTCAAATCCCCTCATGAATTGGTTCAAAAACAAAGGTTTAAAGCTGATTTTCAAGGAGATATGAGTAGGTGAACATGTCAACAAACTTCATAGGAATAATTGAATGTAAAACAATGGCTCATGGCCTCATACATGTCAATTACAAGAATTTCATATGGCAAACCTCCCAAGTTGGTTAAAATATATTTTTGAAGCAAAATATAACACCAAATAAGTACAAGTGCAAAAGTAAACATGCTTGGCCCTTGGCCTCATTATATACATGATAATAGTATCAAAAGTAAGTACTAAAGTATCATTACATATCAAGGAAGCTACATTAGCTTCTAAAATACCATACACCCATGGTATACAAAATATATCATCAAAAGTAAAGCATGCTAAGCATTTGCATGTCAATATAAAAAAATGTTGTAAATTGCTCATAAGCCCTAAGGATAATGAGCATCCAAGAACATTGTCTCCTTACCTGTAAAATAACCCATACAACTAGGGTGAGTAATCGAGTTAGTCGTAAGAAGAAGCATATGCGTATACCCTAAAGTTTCAATATCATTGCAAGATCAATATAGACGAATACAAGGGAGCATTCCACTTAACGTCTATGTTCAAGGTGTTCTAAGGGATCATCTTAAGCTAATGCAATGATTCCATCACAACATATTATGAATACCAATGTACTTAACAATATCAAATCGCCAATAACCAAAATCACAAGTCACAATTAAACATTGGTTGTCAACTTGGAATTGAATGCGAAATCAAATAGTAGAAAACTTGGACATCAAATCATGGATAAAACCAAGACCTAAACGGTTATTCCGGGAATTAACCTGCTGGGAATACCACCCTAGTGCACGCTATAAATAGAGAGAACTCATACCTCCCACATTAGAGCCAAACTTTAGCCGTGTCACTTGTAACAATGTTCCAAGAGATTCCAAAATATAGCAAGTTCAAAACTTATACATAAATATTAAGGTATATATAGTACCTTCCATGCACAATTATTTTTGAAACCACACAAACCATGCCTTAGGGTTTCAAGTCTAAAATGGCATAATAAATGACAAGTCCTTAACATGATATAATGTGCAATACAATACCACCAACTTATCAATTTAAACCATGCCTCAACAAAAAGCTTTATATACTAGATTACAACATTATAGTATTAAGCTTCTAAAATAATTACAATTACCAATAGTAATCAACTAGAATGTACAATTATCACCACAATAGTATAGTAATACAAGTCAATAAGAGTTCTATACAACATTAATAACCTTACACAAGATACATACATAACATACATGCTTAAATCAATAAACCCTAAGTCAATCATAAGGATTTCCTATAATATGCAATACTACAGTTCTAAAAGCATGTACACAATATATATTAAACCCCAAAGGATTATAAAACACTTAAAATATAAACATACTACCACCCTTACCTCAATAGAGAATTGAATCTCTATAATCCAAAGCAACCAAGCTCAAAATGGAAAACAATTTTAGGGTTGTGAAAAGGAGAATGAGAGGAAACTTTTGTCTCCTAAGGTTTATGATCTAAGGTCAGTGGAAGGAAGCTAAAATGAAAAAATAAGCTATTAACCAAGCTTTTTTCTAATGGTGGCTAGGTTTGGGTTTTGAAGAACAAAGGAAACGAAAAAGATGAAAGTGAAAATGGTGAGTGGAGGATCTAGTATTCCTCCACTCACTATGTACTCTTACACTACCTCTCTCACACACACTAATGCAAGACTTATTTGTGAGCCTACACTTGTCACAAATCCAAGGCTTCTTCTTAGGCTTAATCCTAAGCTTACACTTTTCAACCATCAAAGCCAACAAGTGCACCAATCCTAGGCCAACAAGTGGGTGAATCTCCAACCTCCAAATGTCACAAGATTATGCTTCCAAGTCTCACCACCGAAATGCTAACAAGTGGCTCCATGAGAGTGTGACACTTGCCACACTTTTCAAAAATTATAAAATGGTCCCTAAGATGAAAAATAATTATTTTACATTATTACACTAAAACCCGAAAAATCAAGAATATTTACAAAAAATTATGCATCCATGCCCTTTACGAAAAAGTAAGCAACTAGAATGTATTTTCTACGAAAGTAAAAATATAATTATCTTGGAATTTAAATATCATGGATGCATGCAAAGCCGGAATCAAATCCGAGTACAAAAAGTGAGGTTATGCAAAGAAAAATGTTAAACGGAAAAAAGACGAAATAGGGAAGAAGACGAAAAAAAAAAAAGAAATCACCAAAAAGAAAGGAAAGAAAATGACTGGGTCATTACAATGATGAAGAGATTGAATCCCTTAAAAATCCAAATCAATTGTTCCAAAATCCTCTAAAATTTTGCTTGGCTCATTTTAATTGTGAGGATTTTGATGTTGAAATTTTTTTTTTGTGCGGTAAATTCTTTGTTTGATATTCCTCCACTCTTTCACTCTCCTCTTTGGGAAGCACCAAATGAATCCCTCTCTTGGGAACTTGCATCTCCTCCTATTCCCTCACTTGAGTACCTCACAATGTTGAACCCGAACCACTGGATAAGTATGAGGAGGATATTGATAGTTTGAAGGATATTTTTTTGGAAATTCCTGCGCTAAATATGATCCTTCACAAGTCTTTGCTTGATGTGCCCTCACTTAATCCCCATTCCCATAATCCAAAGGAGCCCCTCATTAATCCAAAGTTGCTAATTGAGGAAGAAGAGTGGGTTGAGGTCTTTCCTTTACCTCTTCACATTTTTTATCTTCAAGCTCTATTTCCTCCACTTTTAAAGGAACTTTCTTATTTGGGGAAGCATGATTCTTTAGAGAGACATGGTATAAGGTAAACCTTAGTTTGAGATTTGTAGTTAGATTTTATTTTATTATTTTATTTTATTTTTTAGTTTTTGATTTTTCTCTTTTGACCATTTTTATCTATTGGATGTTTTGATTTTGTTTAGGCATTTTTTATTTGATTTCATGAACTTGTGGATATGCATAGTTTAGTTTTCTTTGTAATTTTCAGTTTGTTTTTGTATGCCTATGCTTTTATACTTGTGTGCTCTATTGTTGTTTTGATAGGTTCTTATGTCCAAGTTTTAAGGAAGATTATTTTGGCATCTCTTCATGGGATTACATGCGGCTACAATGCCGGCATTACCCACTCACTTGGTATTATTGTTCCTTTTACCCCATATGTGCTTTATTTTTATATCTTTATCTTTACACATTAAGGACAATGTGTAATTTAAGTTCGGGGGTATATTTGTGTGTGTTTTATTTGTTCAAATTTTGTTATTATGAAAAATTGAAAAAAATTATAAAATTGAAAATTTTGCAAAAATATTTGGACGCAATGAATTCTTGTGTTTGGGACTAGTTGGAGAGTGTAGTTTGTGATTAATACATCTTTTATGGATGCATTTGATGTCAAAGAATGATAAAATTTTGTTGATAAACATGCTTGGATAAAGAAGGTTCATTTCATGACATAAAGCCATCATCTTTGAGTTTTCATTCTCTAGTAGACTTCACATTGCACATGAGCACACCGGAAGTACTTAAATGAAAAATATGCACCCTAATCTTCTTTGCATTATAAAAATGGTTGATTTGAAGTGACAAATTGGATGATTTAGTATCTTTGGCATGAAACAAAACAAAATAAGAAAAAAAAAATAAATTTTTTTTTTCATGTTAATGGCTTGTTTGGGTTCATAGCCTAACTAACTCAAGTTATTAAGCCATTTGGAGTGTCTTAACACTTAGCACCCTAAAACCATCTCGTTTAGGAGTCATTGGCCTAACACTTGCTATATAGGATAGTTAGAAAGCTTAAGGGACTTCGACATTACACGGTCATTAAAAAAAAAAAAAAAAAAACTTTGATGGTTTGTTTGTGTTCATAGCCTTACTAACTCGAGTTATTAAGCCCTTTGGAGTGTTTTGACACTTAACGCCCTAAAGCCATCTGGTTTGGGAGCCGTTGGCCTAACACTTCCTACATGGGTTAGTTAGAAAGCTTAAAGGACTTAGACATTGCACAACCATTATAAAAAAATGTATATTTACTTGTCTTGAATAAATTCATGCCTTAGTTATCTTATTTCAAAAGAAGAGTCAATGATTTGAAAGCTATGATGTTATGCACTTGAAAGGGAAGGAAATGCATCTCAAAAAGGAAAAAAACTCCGGTTCACTTTCAAAGGAAACTAAAGATGAATTCTATTATGGATGAGACATTTGAGTTATGTATGTGGACTGTGATATTAATGCATGAATGCTGAAAGTTTAAAATTGTTTTGAGATGTCATTACTTCATATACTTGATGTAGTTTTTACAATAATTCTCTCTCCAATGCTCATTTGTTCTAAAAATAAGAATGAGTTTTATGCATCTTCATGCACTATTTTGATGTTTGTGGGTAACATTTATGTTAAACCTCACGAGACTTCACTCATCCACTAGGGATGCCTAGGGGTTTAAAAGGCTTGTTGCATATGCCACTCTCACGAAAAAGAGTCATTTTGTTATTTTATTGTGTGTTCCATTTTGTTTTGCTAAGGGACTAGCAAAATGTAAGTTTGGGGGTGTGATAAGGGCCGAATATTTCATATTTAAGCGCCCTAAATTGCATATCGTAGTCCATTTTTGTATTGATGTTGTATACCTTATATGCGATTTTGTGTTTTTCTTATTTTCAGGTGCTTAGCCTCTAAATGCAATAAAATGCAATAAAGACCATTAATTTCGGACCATAAAAATTGCGCTTTCACGGGAAGGCTCCGAATTTCGTTCCGATGGTCATTTTGGATGTCTAGGGCTTTATGGAGCTTAAGTTTGTAATTACAAAATTTTTTGGGCTCATCTTGGCCTTCGTTTGGCAATTATGAAATTCTAACTTCTCGTTATTTTGGCGTCCAGACGCGAGGTGCCATGGCTTTGTCTCGCGTGTGCGCATGTTATCAGCTCTGTGCACCTTTGGTAAAAAGGCCATAACTCTCTGCTCCGAACTCCAAATGATGAACCGTTTGATTATGTGGAAATAGAACTCAAAGATCTATGTTTGGTATGTTTTAATAGAAGTCTAATTACCATATTTTAGATGTCAAAAATAGAGAGCAATAAGACACCAACATGCTGCCAGGCTGGCAGAACTCAACTTTGAACCCCTGTAGTATTTTGACCATATCTCTCTGGTTACAAGTCCAATTGCTAATTGGTTTAATGACTTGAAAAGTTGATTCATAACCTAAATATTTCATGTTTTAATGGAAATCCAATTTCCACATTTGAGGGGTCAAAATTGGAGCCCAATGTGACATGCTTATTCTGCTAAAATACTGAGCTGTCACACTATCTTTTGGTCAAAGTTTGTTTCCTTAATTTAAGGGATGTCTCCAACTCTTTTAGGGGATAAAGGCTACAAAATATGCTCTCTTTAAAGGGCATTTTCAGTTTATATATATCAATCACCCATCATTCTCTAGATCTAAGTTTGACTTGGTAGAAGATAGAGAGAGAAATATTGAGAAAGGGAGAGGAAAAAGAAGGGGGCAGAATTCTGAGCTTGTGGAGATAGGGTCTTCATAATCAACGCAGGTTTACACCTTGGACATGAGCAGCTAATTCTTCCTAGAGGTAGCTAATGTAACCCTTTCCAAGTAATTATGTCTTGATTGCATTTAAATTTGGAGAACTTACAAGTTGTATAATCTAGAGATTACATTTTGATGTATTTGTGCTTCATTCTATATATAATCTTGTTGAGACTCTTATCTTGCCTTAGAAATTGTTTATTCACGATTATGCTACTTACATTCTTAGAGTGACAATGAGAATGAGATTATGCAATGGTCATCTTGGCATGTTGTATGAAGATTTTGATAGTCCATGGCTTAGGGAAACCTTTAATAGATTATGACTTAGTTTTTGACTTCATGTGCACTTACCATACATATTAAGGGATTTGATAGTCCATGACTTAGGGAAGTTGCTTCATACTACACCCTAGTTTAGGTAGATGAATCGTACCAATCTTTAATGGATTATACTTAGCTCTTGAATGTATAAACTTCTTGAAGATATTGTAGTTGTCTTGCATTTCTACATATCATGGTTACATGTATAAGTTATTCCCTAAGTTAATTAGAATTAGGCATGTTTACAAGGCTTGTGGTGAAGTCATTTCCCTAGCCCTTATCTTTGTTATCTCATTTACTTGCAATCAAAATTCTATTTTAATAATTTTAGTTAATTTCAGTTTATGAATGTGAAAAACAAAACAATCAAACAACTGTATTTCATAAATCAAACCGGGAATTAATCTTACAATCTTGACTGCCATAAGCTAGCATTCCTTGTGGTTCGACAAACCCCTTATAATAACATTATTTTATAGTGGTTTATGCTATTGCAAGTGGTGATTTTAATTAGTAAACAAATTACTTGCATCAATTTTTGGTTATTGCATCCGGACACCAATTCCTAAGCATTCTTGCATTCGAACGTTATCCTTCGCATTCGGATGCTAATACCTTGGCGTTTTCCGCGTTTGAATGCCTGTTCCTGCGTTCGGATGCCAAATACCATTTACTCCCACAGTTACGCACATGGCTTATGCCGTGCGCAGCTAATGGCATCCCGTTTCCAGACGCCAGCCTT
The DNA here is from genome assembly GCF_030987335.1 of Cornus florida. Classification (NCBI taxonomy): domain Eukaryota; kingdom Viridiplantae; phylum Streptophyta; class Magnoliopsida; order Cornales; family Cornaceae; genus Cornus; species Cornus florida. The sequence goes on along the minus strand of NW_026775580.1, from coordinate 30,828,031 downwards.
CGCGTTTAGACGCCAAGTCCTAGAAAAGAACTCGAGCCCAATTCACATTGTTATAACTTGCTTCCACTTTGCATTTTCTTTATTTCCATTCTTCCTTCTCTTCGATCTACATCTCTCACTTCCAAACCCTCCCTTCCCCACATTCTTATTCTTTTCCCCTCTACATCTCCATTATCTCTCTTTTCTTCTCCTTTGATCATCATCATTCCATCAACAAGAGCAAAGTTTGGGGTTCCAAATTGGGGTAAGTTTCTTCTCTCTTACACGCTTTCAATTATTGGGTATTTCATAGAGGTTGGGGCTTGATATTGTGGAGGTTGGGGATTGTTGTGCTTCAATTACAGGTTAACGAATTTTGGGTTTTCCTCATTCTGATTGTCTTTCTTGTTCTCTATTTTTCAGTCTTACACATAACTTGTTTGACAAAAGTTCTGAACCAATTCTCTTCACTCAAATGGCTTCTAAAGCTGGTTCTAAGTGTCCTCGCACTTCCGAGGAGGTTCCTACTCCGGATTGGTCTGAATGGCCAATTAAATTTGAGAACCTGATTGTGTTGATATCCATGTATCAGAAAATTTTATTAGGAAGAAATTGTCAGAGGAAGATGTTACTGCCCTTGAGGTTCCTATCACCAGGTTGGAGGTCAAGCAAATTGTATTTGGCATGGGCGCTGATAGAGCCCCTGGACCTGATGGGTTTATATCGAGGTTTTATTAACAATACTGGAGAATTATGGGTGAAGATGTCACTAATGCTGTACTTCAATTTTTTCAAAATCCAGCTTTGGGAAAAGGTATTAACAGCACCTTTATTACACTTATACTAAAGAAGAAAGAAGCTACTAAAGTTGGGGAGTTCAGACCTATTTCTCTATGCAATGTTTTGTATAAGATTATCACTAAGATTCTTGCAGTTAGATTAAGTGAGTCTCTTGGAAATTTGGTGGGACAAGAACAAAATGCTTTCATTAAGGGAAGGAAAATCCAAGATAACATAATTTTGGCTCATGAATTGCTGAAAGGGTTTGGTCACAATCATACCAAACCAACCATTGCATGGAAGGTGGACATCAAAAAGGCCTATGATTCAGTTAAATGGGATTTTTTAATCCAGTTGTTGAACAAGTTTGGTTTTGGTAATAGATGGATTGGGTGGATTAAAGAATGTATCTCAACTATTTGGTTCTCTTTGTTGATAAAAGGAAGTCCTGCCAGGTATTTCAAATTAAGTAGGGGGTTGAGACAAGGTTGCCCCTTATCTCCTCTTTTTTTTACCGTGGTTACAGAATACTTATCAGGTATGTTTGCATTTGAAGTTAACAGAGGTAATTTAGTGATTTCTGAGGCTGCTAGAAAGGTTAAGGTGCCTATTTTACATTAACTCTTTGCAGATGATTTGTTGATTGTAGTTAGAGCTAACTTGGGCAGTGTTGTAACTTTGAAGGGGCTTATGAAACAATTCGACTGTAATTCTGGTCTAGGGGTTAATAAAGAAAAATCTGAAGTTTATTTAACTAAGACAGTAAAGAGAAACAAAACTGTACTTTCCATTCTGGGTTGCAAGCTGGGAAAACTTCCATTCAAGTACCTGGGACTTCCTATTTCTGACAAGGCTATTAAGATTAGAGATTGCAAACCTCTTATTGAGAAAGTGATTGCATCTACCACTACTTGGGCAAGGCTAAATCTTTCATTGGCTGGGAAAGTGGAGTTGGTGAGGACAGTGATCACTCCATTGGTGTACTACTAGGTTTCTGTTTTTTCTTTGCCAGCCACAGTGATTAATACCATAGACAGAAGGATGAGAAGGATTTCCTGATTTCAAAAGATAGGTTATGGGTGGCTTGGTTTAGAAATTGTTATGCTAGAAATACAGCTTATTGGTAAGCTGTGATTCGTGATATTTATTCATCTACCTGGAAGAACATTGTTATAGCAAGGGAGGTGAGGTTCTTAGGATGCAGTTATAGAATTGGAGATGGCTCTTCCATAAAGCTGTTCTTAGATCCTTAGTGTGAAGGCTTTTTGTCCTATAAATTTAGTTATAGGATGTTGAGAGCTTTGCATCCTGTGAAGGACATGCCCCTAAGTTATTTAATTTCTAATAACGCTTGGGATGTGGATAAATTTACTGCTGATCTTCAGGAGATGCATCAGTTTTGCGGTCAGTATAGTATTTTTTAAGGTTCATATAAAGTGTTGTGGCAGAGGGCTGAGTTTACTTTCAGAGTTGCGTGGGAGGTTTGTAGGGTTCCTATTCCAGAAGTTAATTGGTTTAGTTTGTGTTGGAATGGGTGAAGACCTCGTTGGTCAGTGCATGCAGTGTTAACACTTCAGGAAGGGATTTTAACACATACAAATCTTCAAAGAAGGGGAGTTCAGTTAGCCTCTAGATGTGTCTTATGTTTGGGTAATGTGGAGAGTACTGAGCATATGTTCTATTAGTGTGAATTTACAAAGCTGGTTTGGTATGGTTTGGGGGTGATTTTGAATTGGGATATTACGGGTTAGTTATCACTTGAGGGATTCAAGACAGTTTTGGTGCATAAAGTGAAGATAAAATCTTTCCGGAACAAGTTGCTTCAAATGGTGTTTTCTGCCACTCTTTATTTCATATAGAATGAAAGGAATCGTAGGTTACATGATGAGGGTTCTAGAAATCATATGGTTTTAGTTAAATGTATTATTTGGGATGTTATGGATGTCTTGGGGGTATGCCTCCAGGATATCTTACGATCTTGAATGCTTTTGATTTCTAGGGTTTCTTTTGGTGTATCCCTTTGTTTATGGGATATTGTGAGGGTTCTCCTCGTGTGTAATTGTACTTTTACTTGAAAATTTATAAAATTTCCGTCATTTAGGAAAAAAAAAAATTGAGTCTGAATTCACAATAGAGCATGAATTCTAAAGCCACCCGGAAACGGCTTGGTTGGTTATGGAGTTGAAGAATCGTGGCCTCAAAGCTCTATGTAAACTATGTACTTATACTTTCCTTCCACATCTAGTTCTGTAATTTTACTCTAACATGTCCTACTCTTGTACGGAGCCAAATGTGATAAGGACAATCATTGATGGCATGCCATATGCATTCACCATTAATGACATTGCCATGACTTGGGATTGTCCTTTGAATTCCCCGTTGAATGAGGATGATGAGCCTATCTATTGCATTTTCCCGGACACCATTACCTTACTGGACATTATGCGTGACATATGTCATAACAATTTCACAACTCGCCGCACAACTAGAACTAACAAGTCCTACATTCCGTGTCGGCTTTGGTTTTTGGACTCTGTCCTTGCCAACAACGTCTTTCGGGTTGCCAAGCATTCTGAAAGAAAGGGTGTTTTTCTGAATACCCTCTATGCAGCGGAGAGAGGTTATTGGTTTTGTGTCCCACAACTCATTTGGGACCAGATTTTGAAGCTTTATAGTGATCTCAGTGTTAAGCAGTTGGATAATGCCATGACATGGTCGTTCCTCTTTCCCTATTTGGTTACTAAGATGCTCAAGAACAAGGGGTATAAGGTGCACCGTAAGGAGGAAAATATGGAGGTTGTGTATCTTTACAACCTCACCGAATGGAAAAAAAGCAGATCCCAGTTGAAAAAAGGTTGACAGTTACGTATTGGTGATGTGTTCCATTGGGGGGATGTAGATGTTCCTATGGAAGCTGAGGATGATGACCCTACACCTGTTGCCCCACAGCTACTTATTGTAACTCAAACAGAGTATGACTCTCTCTGCACCCGGTTTAACACTCTTCAGCCGTAGGTTAGTACCATTGAGGGCACCCTTACGAACTTTCGTAAGGAGACTAAGGAGGGACAGTAGCTCTTGTAGGCGATGGTGTAGTCACTGATTGGTTATACACCTGGAGGAGCCGTTGCTTCGTCTTCTACTCCGAGGGCGGAGTGACTTTACATTTGCTATTGTTATTTTTTTTCAGTCCTGCATTTTGCTATTATTTTGGGCCATGTTAGCATAACATTTGGGTGCACATTTTGATGTGCATAGATTTTAATTTCTTTCCCGATTTTTAATAAAGCATGACATGTTATTCCAGATTTATATCCATATATATGTCTATGCTTTTTGCTTGTACCTAGTTTATGTTGACAGATTATCAGGTACAAGTTTGGGGGAGGAACTTTGGCATCTCCAATGGGACTAGATGCAATGGTTTTAATGTTTCGCACTCGATAGTTTCTCACTTTTTACACTTCTATGCATGCTTAGTTTCTATACTTGTGTTCAGACATTGGGGACAATGTATCATTTAAGTTTGGGGGTGTTGAGAGTTAACCATTCATAAGCATATTGTGATTGCCAGATGTGGTTCTTTGATGTGTTTTTTTTTAAATATATATATATATATATATATATATATATATATATATATATTTTGGTATGTTTAGGCAAATGATTTCTGTTGTTGTTGTAACTAAGTTTGGGAAAAATTTATGTGATTAATACAACTTGTAGCATGCTTGTTCAAACTAAAAAGGTCCATTGCATAATTTAAATGTTTTATTTTGGAGTTTTTCATCTTTATGTGACTTCATAATGCACATTGAGCACACCAAAAATTGCATCTCCTTCCTTGTGGTCTTATTTGATTGGCTCCCTGAATTAGTAAGTCAGATGAATGAAATGGTCCTTGGCATTGAATTTTTTTTTTTTTTTTTTTGAATAAAACTGCATTCTTTCAATATGTCAACTGATTAAAAAGGAAGACAAGGAAAGAATGTAAGATGTATGACTAGTTTGAGTTTGTAACCTAACCATTCTGAGTCATTACTCCCTTAGGAGTGTTTTTACACTTAACGCTCTAAGATTATCTGGTTTGGGAGTCATTGGCTCAACGCTTGTTACATAGGGTGATTAAATTCATGCCTTAAATTATGATTTCAAAAGATGAATTAAGGATGTGGAAGACATTGTATGAGCCATAAAAGGGTTAAAAGTGCATTTTAAAAGAAAATAAAATTCCGGTTAACTTTTAAGGAACTTGAGATCAAATTCTATTATGCATGAGATGTTGAGGTTCATGTATGTGGACTATTTTGTTGATGCATGAATGCTGGGAATTAAATATTATTTTGAGATGTCATTGCATGCATACTTGTTGTAGTCTTTATGATAGAGTTTTTTTCCCAAAGTCTTATGTTTCGGTTTATACTTGAATGAGTCTTGTTTTTTAATGTTTGTGGGTATCATTTCTGATAAACCCTCACGAGACTTCACTTGTCCTCTAGGGATACCTAGGGGTTTAAAAGGTTTATTGCATATGCTAAATGCAATCGTCACTCCCACGAAAGAGGAGAAATGTGGATAGTTCATTGTATGTTTCATTTTAGTTTTGCTAAGGGACAAGCAAAATGTAAGTTTGGGTGTGTGATAAGAGCCGAATATTGTATATTTAAGCGCCCTTAATTGAATAGCTTAGTCCACTTTTATGTTAATAGTGTGTACTTTACAGATGTTTTTGTGTTCTTGTCTATTTTCAGGTGTGTTCTCCAAAAAAAGGAATAAAAAGAAGGCTTTAAGAGTTTTTGAAGATCAATTGCATTTCGAGTTTTAACATCTAGGGCTAGTTAAGAAAAGAGGTTCCAATGGACCTATGGAAACTCTCAGTAATGCATATGGATAAAGAAGGACTAAATGGTCCAAGACTGAAGAAATGCAATGTAATTGCATTTGGGCTAAGGAAAGTGCCTTGCATCCAGATGCTAATTCTCGCGTCCAGACGTCGGGTGCTACAGCTCCACAGATGGCACTCTTTAGGCGCGCATAAGAAAGCACCATGGCACTCCACGTCTGGACCCTAGTTCTTGCGTCCGGACGCCAACCTGCGAGCAGTAAAAAATTATTTCACTCTCTCTCTCTCTCTTGGTTAAGTGATTCCCTTATATTAGGGAATATAGGTTACGGGTTGGGGACTTTTGTAACCCTATTTTCTTGGTTTTCAAATATAGATATAGGGGGAAAACAAAGGGAGGGGAGTCATTTAATATATTATTAATCTAAAGAAGAGAAAAAGGGGATTTTTTAAGGTTTTTGTGCTGAGTTTTGGATAGAGGCGGCTGCAACCATGGGGATGGGGTTCTCTTCTTCCTTACACCTGTAATGGTTACCATGAAGAACTAACTCCCTTCCTAGGGAGTTGATGAAGCCTTTCGAAGTAAATATGTCTTGAATGTATTTTGATTTGGGGCATAATGTATGTATATGGCAAGTTGTATAATCTAGAGATTACACTTTGATGTATTTGTGTTTCATTCTATATATAGTCTTGATTGAGACTATTATCTTGTCGTAGAAATTGTTTCTTCATGTTTATGCTACTCACATCTTTATAGTGAGAATGAAGATGAGACTATATAATGGTTTTTAATGGCATGTTGTGTGAAGAATGTGATAGTCCATAGCTTAGGGATGCCTTTGATAGATTATGGCTTAGTTTTTGCCTTCATGTGCACTTACCATATATGTTGAGAAATTTGATAGTCCATAGTTTAGGAAACATATTTTAATCTATACCCTAGTTTAGGTAGAGGAAGCATGCCAACCTTTGATGGACTATACTTAATTGTTAATTATATGAAATCCTTGAAGATAATGTGGTAATCATGCATTGCTACATATCATGGTTGTATACATAGCTAGTTCCCTAAGTTAATTGCAATTGAGCATGTTTATGAGGTTTGTGGTGGATTCAATTCCCTAGCCTTCTCTTCGTTAGTTTAATCTCATTTAAATTCATCTATTTTCTGTTTTTATTAAATATCAATTCATAGCTTAAAATGACAAATTAATCAAACTATCATCTCTTTTATCAAACTTGAAGTAATTTTACAACTTTGGTTGCCATAAACTAGCAATCCTTGTGATTTGACAAACCCTTATAATAGCCCTATTCTACATTGACTTGTGCTATTGTAAGTGCTAATTTTAATTGGTAACAAATTATTGCCATCAATGACTGAGATCCTCGACCTGATCTTCCATTGATGTAATGGAGTAGTCAAGAGTTGGAAAAATTCTATTAGAACTAACCCTCGGATGACGAAATGAAGACTCGAGCTTTTGATTCAAAGGAAGAAGAGGACGGTGAAGTGATCTTCTACCATGCATGCACAAGAAAACAACAAATAGCAATAACTCCTTCTCCATAACAATCAACAACAATTCACCACAATCTCCACATATGATGTTCCAATACTCCCATGTTATTTCAATGCAAGAATTTAATGACTGTGACAAGGGTCCATTCTTTCAACAATAAAAGTAAAGCCCTCAACAAGGACCAACACACAATTAAGATAAATGAGTTCAGGATATGCTCACAGAGGTCCCAAGCAATGATGTCGAGTTCCAATGCTTGCTTTCCTTGCCTTCAAGTACCTAATTACACAAGTAACAAGTGATAAAAAAAAAAAAAGTAAAGACAATCAATCAAATGAATTGAATACTAATTCCTAATTTGATTCCAAGTAACACTGTAAATAATCCTCGGCAATGGCGCCAAAAATGTTATATCCTCTCGAGTGTGTGCACAAAAATGTGTAAAACTTTAGAGAGAGCCAAGTGGGCATCACATTTAAAATTTATAAAACCATTAGACACTTATACTATGTAGTATGAAGTGAGAAGAGATTGTCCCAAGAGATCAAAAAGGTATTTGGAATTAAACTTGGATTATTAGATCAAATAATTGAAAAGTGGTTTCGGTTTTGGTTAATTAAACTATAATTGAACTTAAAAACATGAAAATTAAAACAAGCTAAATTACGTAGGGTCTATAAAAATAGGAGAGAGGTCTTAGGACGTAGGAATCACCGCTAAGCTCATCCCTAACCACTAGCATTCATCTAATTGAGGAAAAACAATGTTGTAAATCAAAGTGTGTGCTACCAATTACAACAATGAGCATGGATGTCCACTTAACAACAACTAAACTAGGATATAGCACAACTCATCAAGTCTAAGTATAAACCATCCAATTAATCCACAACTGTAGCACACATTAATCTAGAAAATCATACAACTTGTAACAAAAAACATGGATTATAAAATTCAAGCATGGATTGTCTACCTATCTAGTTATTGAAATGCAATTACATTACAATTAAACTAAGACAATGAAATTAAAGAAATTAAACTAAAGGTATAGTATAATCCATCAAGCATAAGCATAACACATCCAATTAATCAACAAGTGTATCTAATGCAATCTATGCATAGCCATCACTAAATTCACAATCAACCGCACATAAACATGCAATTAACATAGAAAAACAAGTGTACTTGGAGATGCAATCCTCAACTAATTACACATAGACATACAACTAATCTAGAGAATTATGAGAAAGTTTTCAACCATAGATAAAATCATTAAAAACCCAAGATTCATATATTCACAAGGCTATAACATTCATTACAACAATAGATTTCCCCAAAAGACAAAGTGCTAGGGTTTAGAGAACAAGCCTAGGGCTCTTCCTAGCCCTAAGTTGGTGTTTAGCCACTCATGGAGAAGGTGGATGTGGTCATGAAACCCTCAAGGGCAATCCCCAAACATGGCTCCATCTCGTTCCTCCTGGTCTTCTTGGTAGGATCCCTAGAGATGTTGATGTTCTTACCTCATTTCTTCACAAAAATCCTAATTCTAGAGAGAGAATTTTTAATGTCTTAAGTTAACTAATGAGTAAAATATTGAGTGAACAATTGATGGAACCCCTAAAAAATGATTCATTTTGCCTTCTATACAAGCTCCTAGAGTGCAAAACAAGTCCAAAAATGAGCCCTCCAATGATTCAATCTCGCAGCCACTTGGTGAATGAAGTTCAGGCAAAGCCAGGAATAAAACAGCTAACTGCCAGCAAAGTTGCGATCGATCGTGGAATTCTGCGATTGATTGTTGATAAACGAAAAATATTGCATATTTAAGTGCCCTTAATTGCATTAGTTAAGCCTATTATTTGATCTGTGTATATAGATTAACTACATTTTTATGTTTTTGTGCTTTGCCGGTCTTATTGCTAAAAAGGAATAAGAATAAGGTTTTAAGGGTTTTTGGAGCACAAGTCATATCGAGCCTATATATCAAGTGGTTTTCAAGGATAAATGACCTGAAAAAATGTTGGATGTAACTAGAGCTAAAGAAAGAAGAAGAAGCCAAAGTAGCATGCCTCGTGTTTAGACGTAAGAACTGGCGTCCGGATGTCACCTTTCAGTACCTCACGTCCGGATGCCATTCTTTGCGTCCGAACGCAAGACCACGAGCCCCCATTTTAATTAAGTTCAATTTTGTTCTACCTTGAACGGAAATTCAAATTTTAAACGAGTTATTTTATTTTGAAACTTATGTAAAGATAAAGGAGGGGCAAAGGCTTGTATTAAGTCAGTTAGTTTTGGTTTTTGAAAGAAGACTGTGAGGGAAAGGACTTTTTTAAGGTTCTGGTGCTGAGTTTTGCAACAATGGTGAGAGGAGGAAATTTTTTCTCTTCTTCAATCTTGGGGGTTGCTGCCATATCCATGAGAGGCTAACTTCCTAGGGAGTTGATGTAACCTAGACCAAGTAAACATGTGTTGACTTGTATTTCAATTTGGGGATTCTTATTAAATAGATTCAGTTTCATAAATTAGAAGTGTTTACATTGAATTAATGTATTTTACATTAAATTGATGTATGTGGTTATCATTTGAATATATAATTTTGTTAATTTGTTTATCTTATCTTAGAAATCACATTGACACAATTATACACTTGATTTCCTATAGTGACAATGGGAAATAATTTATGGAATGGTTATATAAACATGTAATTGAGTATTTATATAGGTTATGTTTAAGGAAGATGGACCATGCTACACCTTTAGATTAATGTAGTTAGGTAGATTGTCCATACCAATTGAAGATAATCTATGATATTTAATTGATTTCATGTGCTATAATATACCATTGAAGGACCTTGATAGGCCATGCCTAGGGAAAATGGTTCATACCACAACCTAGTTTAGGTGGATGAACCATGCTAACCAAAGATGGGTTATACTTAGTCTTGAAATGTATGATCCTCTTGACGATGTTGTGGAAGTTTTATGCTTCTACGCATCATTTTATATATATAATTGTCTATCCCCAAGTTAAATACAATTTAACATGTTTATGAGCTTGAGATGAAGTCAATTCCCTAGCCTTCTTTTTATAAGTTCAATCCATTCTAATCCCATTATTTACTGTTTCATGAAATTTAAATTCGTAGGTTAAGTGACAAACCAATCGAACTATCATCTCTGTTATCAAATTAGGAAGTAATTTTACAATTCTGTTTGCCATAAACTAGCAATCCTTGTGGTTCAATAACCCCCTACTATAGCATTAATCTGCAATGATGAATATGCTATTGTTATAAGTGGTATTTTTAAGTGGTACACATTTGTATACATCAACTTTTTGGCGCCGTTGTCGAGGATTGCATACGGTTTTGTAATCAAAATTTAAAAATTCCTTTATTGTTTGATTGTATATATATTTTCATGTTTTTGATGTTTTTGTGTTACTAGGGACTAAAGTCTTTCTAGGAGATTTAATTACGAAATTTGAAGTCTTAAGGACTTTGGGTAAGTTTTTGAAGTTCCTAGTTTATTCCTTGTTTGGCCCTTGTCAAGGCTATTGCAATTTCTTGTTTTATTCAGAGCATAGGGCCTTGTTGTGGCTAATTTAATCTAGTTTCATTATCATTGAATTGAGGAGAAAGGGATTAATGTATGTGGATGTATTGGTGAAGGGTTGTTGTGATTATTGTGTTGATAGTTGATGGTAGGTCATAGATCATCGTCTTTAGCACATCTTAAAGAACCAATTGATATTGCTTTACTTGAAAGAACTCTTAGGCAGCAAAGAAAGAACCTTTGGGATCCCAAAGCTATAAGAGAACTTGAAATTGAAGTACACAAAATGGCAAATGAACATGATAATCTCGAAAATGTTAATGCTAAAAATGAAATTTTAGCACCAATGACTCTTAGGGACCACTTTGCACCTTCTACATATACATCTCCATCATGCATTGTCATGCCCAATGTTGAGGCTCATCATTATGAGGTCAAATCTACCACAATTCAAATGCTTCCAACATATCATGGGTTTAAAAATGAGGATCCTTATAAACATCTTGATAAGTTTCTAGAAATCTGCACCACCATTAAGATGAGGGACTTCCCCCAAGATGTACTCCATATACTTCTCTTCCCATTCTCTTTAAAAGATAGAGCAAAATATTGGTTGAACTCTCTTGTTGCAAATTCTATCACTTCATGGGTCTAATTAGAACAAGAATTTCTTAAAAAGTACTATCCTGTGAGTAAGACCAATAAAATGCTTCGATACATTCTTAGCTTCTCCCAAATTGATGGGGAAATAATCTGTGAGACGTGGGAGAGACTTCAAGATGTGGGAGAGACTTCTATGATTGTTAAACAGAACCACATAGACAATTAATCGATTCTTCGTGTGGGGGCATGTTTCTGTCTAAAAATCCAGATGATGCATGGACTCTACTTGAGAACATAAGTGAAAATACTATGCAATAAAGTTCTCATAGAGTTTCTACATTTAATGTGGTTAAACCCTCAAATCCGTGTCAACCACGGACTTTTAGGAAAAAATCTTCTCAAGTGGATGCCATAGCCCACAAAGTTTTTCAGCTTGTGGCACCACATCTTTTATCTTCTCATAATTCTTCATCTAGTACTATGTGTGTATATTGCACAAGAACTTTTCATAATGCAGAAGATTGTCCCATATCAGAGCAATTTTCTGAAAGTATGCCAGAACAGGTTAATGCCATGTTCTTTCGCCCTAAAAATAATATTTATTCCAATACAATCCGGGTTGGAGAGATCATCCAAATTTTTTGTGGAGGCAACAAGCCCCACAAAATTCATCATTTCAAGGTCATGGGTAGTCAACTCAATCAAATTCTCAGTCCATGAACTGGCTATTTCATGCTTCTTTAAGCTACCGTCCTCCTCCCTATAATGCAAATTTTTCTAATCAAAATCATGTTCCTTCTTAACAACCCCAATTGGAAGAGCTAGTAAACTCCAACAATCAACTATGCAATTGGTTAGTACTCATTCCCAATTAATAGCCAATATTGAAACTAACTGGGAGAATTGGCTCATTCAATAAATCAGCTTCACAAGAAGGACACAGGAAAACTTACAGCTCAACCTGTGGTAAACCTGAAAGGGCAATATATGATTGATGAAATCACTCCTCCGAGTTGATCAAATCTTGAGCAAGTTCAAGCAATCGCCACACTTCGGAATGGAAAAACTGTGGACAACAAGGTTGATGAAAAAGTTGAAACCCTTGCTCCCAAGGATTCAACTTCTTCATCCAAAAATCTGAAAGATAGTCTAGAAATTCCAAATTCACCAATCCAAAATATTGAGACATCTTATGAGCCTAAGGCTCCTTTTCCTCAATGCCTTATAGAGTCCACACATTTTTGGGAAAAAGGCCGATAAAATTCAGGAAATGTTTGAAGTCTTTAAGCAAGTAAAGATCAACATTCCTCTCCTTGATGACATCAAGCAAATTCCACTTTATGCAAAATTCCTTAAAGATTTGTGTACTCAAAAACGCACTTCTAAGATCAATATTCCTAAAAAGGTGAGGTTAACTGAGCAAACAAGTGCTATCATTCAGCATAATACACCTCCGAAGTTTAAGGATCTAGGTGCCCCGACAATCTCATGTGCCATTGGAGACAATGAGATAGAAAAGGCCCTCCTTGACTTAGGATCAAGTGTAAATCTGATTCCTTACTCAGTATACTTGCAACTTGTCTTAGGAGAACTTAAAACCACTTCGGTTGTCTTATAACTTGCTGATAGATCTGTGAAGCAACCTCATGGTATCATTGAGGATGTACTTATCAAGGTGGACAATTTCTACTTCCCGGTAGACTTTGTGGTTCTAGATACCGAATTGGTCCATAATCTAATAAAACATATCCCTGTAATCCTTGGTCGGCTTTTCTTAGCTATGGCTAATGTTTTAATTAATTGCCGAACCGGGGTGATGGATATTTCTTTTGGAAATATGAAGGTGAAGCTCAACATTTTTAGTGCTTCTCAACATCCTCAGAGGGAATATGAGTGTCTCTCTTGACATCATTGATGAAATGGTTGAGGAATCTCTTCTATTTATTTTAAGTCAAGATCCTCTTGAAACTTGCTTGGCTCATTTTGACTTCAAAAATTACGACATTGATTAATCTATTAGAGAAGTCAATTCTTTGCTTGAGGCCAATGCAATCTCAGACTTTCCTTCTTGGAAAGTGCCAAAGGAACCTCTTCCATTAATTTCCAGCACTCTTCCTGTCCCTTCACTGAAATCTCCATCTCAACTTGAGTTAAAGCCACTCCTGGTTAATCTCAAGTATGTATTTCTTGGTGTAAACAAAACTCTTCTGGTCATCATCACATCGAATCTTTCCAAAGACCAAGAAAACAGCCTTTTAGCGGTGCTACAAGATCACAAAGAAGTGATTGGTTGGTCGGTGGCTGATTTAAAAGGAATTGACCCCTCCATTTGCATGCACCACATTCTTTTGGAGGAGGAAGCTAAACCTTCCTGATGAGCACTGAAAAGTGCGTATTTAAGCCCCTTAAGCTTAGGCATTCTAGCACCTTTATCTATCTTACTTTACCGTTTTAGATTGATTTCGTAGTATTTCCATTTTCAGACACTTATCCCGAAAATAAGCTAACTCAGCCAAATAAGAGCTTAATTGAAGTAATTCTGGGATTAAACAAAGAAAGGAGCAAAATAGAGAAAGAAGAAAGCAAATGAAGCCAAACGTGGGAAGTAGCAAAGTTCGATCGATCCAACTTCAAGGTTCGATGGATTAAACACTGATCGATCTCAGCACTTCAAGATAGATCCAAGCCTTGGCCTAAAAGCAGAAAGTCCAAAGTTCGATTGATCCAACACCACCCTTCGATCGATTGAACACTTTTGTCCTTATTCAAATGATTGATCCTATCCACAGCTGTACCACCCACTAACCACTTTTGTCCTTTTCCCAAAAATATCTTCGAAAATATCTCGGATTTGTCTTTTCCCAAAAAGCTTAACCAGTTGGATCGATCTAGTCTAAGTTCAATGGATCTCAGCCAGTTCGATCGATCCAAGTCTGAGGTTCGATCGATCCAAGTCTGAGGTTCGATCGATCGAACTTCCTCCAGTGCGAAAAAGTTAAATTTCCAGCTTGTGCAATCCGTCCTCTATTCAATCATTAGAGAATATTCTTTGCATGACCCCAGCTCATTTTGTGTGTCACTTGACCTACCTATAAAAGGAATATGATGCACTTTTTGAGAAATATACAATTCTAGGGTTTATTCTCTTGGAGAGCAAGCTTAGAAGAAGAGGAGGCTAGAGACACCATTGGAGTTCTTCATCAACAAGGAGCAGATTTCTTCCATGGAGTTAGCCCTTGAGGGTTGGAGCAACATCACTATGAGTGGCTAGACATCCTCTTGGGGCTAGAGTTAGCCCCAAACATGCTTTCTATATCTTAATCTTGTGTATTATTGAGGGATTAATGTTGTAATTAATGTTTTGACACTTTGATATATATAGATCTTGTTTATTCAATGATTTATGTGGTTTAATGCTTCCAATTGATCATTTCATTCTATCCATATGTCTATGTATGCTTGAATAGATGTTCATGTGCTTGTCTCTAGATTTTGTATTATTGATGCATGTTTATGTGTATTGATGCTATAGATTTGGAGATTGTCAAAATATAGTGCTTAAAGGAATGCTCTTATGATTCTCTTGATGGTTCATACTTATTCCTTGATGGATTGTTCCTCTCCCCTAATTTATTTTCATGCTAGTAATGTAGATGTAGTGTAGTTGTAGTATAATGTTAAATGGGAGGACAATCCATGCTTGTTGTTTGATGATCCAAGCTTTTGAATGCAAGTAGCATATGTCTCTAACCTTATGTTATATTTGGATTGTGAGCTTAATGAAAGGATTAATGATTTGTTTTGATCTATTGTGCCTTTCACATGTTGTTTAAACAATATATACTTCATTGCTTAGATATATTGTGCCTTTCACATGATATTTAGACAATACATGCTTAACTAGTCATCCTTGCTTATTGAATCAACCAAACACACACACACACACCAGTATTGTAATACACCATTTGCCCTCATTAGTCACTTGTCAACGGTATAGAAATGCATTGCTTGGTGGTGATCTCTAAACCCCAAGACTCTTCTTTCTCTTACTTACTCTTAGTTGCATTTTTTTGTTATCACTTAGTTTAATTTAGTTGCTCTCTAATCAACCAACCAACCAATTGTTTGATCACTCAACCTACTAGCCCTAATAGCGATTCCACAACCTTGTTCGATCCTCACAATCCCTTGGGACGATCCTTACTCGCCCTAGCTATATTTTTAGTGAAGGTAGTAGTGGCTTTTATAAATGTAAAACTCTTGGCCCTCGTTTTAAATTTTACACTTTTAAGCTTATGGTAGGACGACGACCATAGTTTTTGGCGCTGCTGCCGGGGATTGATTAAATTGATTAGTCAACGTCGAATTTGTGGAATCAATTAGGATTAGTACTCTTTTGATCGTGTCTTTACTTTATTTTTATTTTGCTTTTTGGTTACTTATTGTGTTGTTCTTACTTAACTAGGTGCATTGTTGGAGAGGAAGCACGCAAAGGAGCATTCAAGCAATCAAAGAAAGTAAAAAGCTAAAATTTAAAAAATTTGCTAAGCTAAGCTTTAAATTTGGAGTTGAAGTGCTTAAGGACCTTTATGATATTTTCTTTACTCAATCCCTTAGTTAAATCGTCGGCCCGCGTGGAGGCTTGTTTTTAATTATTCTTTGCATCATTGTTGTTAAAGTATGGGAGTATGAATTAAGTGTTTGTGGAAGAAATCTATTTGCATTGTTGTGAAGGCATAGTGTTTGTCATTCTTTGTGCTTGTTGTGTTTTGCATTGTGCATGCATGGACGTTGTTTATTGAGACCCACTCTTGTCCCTCTTGATTTGCATCTTGAATCCATCGTTAGAAATCCTAGGGGAAGAGGAAGTTCAAATAGAACCAATTCATCAATGGATGACCATAATGATGATCATGTTAAGGACCTTGGTCACATAGACCAACAAGGTATTCTTCATCCAAATGTGCACAATGAAAACATACAAGCACCATTAGGCATGCCTAGGCCATTCATTCACCAACCACCACAACAACAAGGCCAAGTTCCATATGGAATACCAAGGCCAATGTATGCTCCACAACCTCCCATTATCAATCAAGGAATTCAAAACCAAGGTGTTCATGTTGCACCTCAAGTAGCTAATCCACCTCTTGCTTTAAGAGACCATTATGTGCCTAATGAGTATAATGCACCTACATGCAACCAATTGCCTCCATTTAGAACACATCATTATGAATTTAAGCCACAAACCATTCAAATGCTTCCTAAGTATCATGGACTTCCAAGTGAAGAACCTTACAAGCATTTGGATGAGTTTCTTGAAGTATGTTCCACCGTAAAATATATAGACATGCCGGAAGAGGTTTTAAGACTCAAACTTTTTCCATTCACCTTAAAAGATAAGGCAAAGTATTGGTTTAACAATCTTAGGCCTTTTTCAATCACTTCTTAGGTAGAAATGCAATAAGAGTTCTTAAAGAAGTACTATCCGGTTTCAAAGACTAATGCCATTAGAACCTCAATTCGAGAATTTTCACATGGGGATGGAGAAACGTTTCATGAGCCATGGGAACGCTTTAATGAATTGCTCAGGAAGTGTCCACATCATGACATGCCCAAATGGCAATTAGTTCAATACTTCTTTAAGAGCTTATTGGACAACTATAAGGGTATGGTTGATGCTTCCATAGGTGGCTCATACATTGATAGGCATGAGGATGACGTGTGGCGTCTTTATAAGAACATGAGTGAAAATTCTTTACATAGAACATTATCATCCAAGAATGGTAGAAATTCACAAGGTAGGAAGAGTGTTAGCTTACATCAAGTCGACCATTCAAATGGAATCGATGCCGAAATGAAGTCTTTATCTCAAAGGTTTGATCAATTTTTGATTAACCAAAACTCGGCGAACCAAGTATCTTCCTTTCCTAACCATTCTCATCGTGTATCAAATGAAACATGTATGACTTGTTCTAGTGTTCTTCATTCTACTTCTCGTTGTCCTCACGGACAAGTGCAAAATGAACCTAATGAACAAGTTAATATAGCTTTTGTGAACCAAGGGAACAATCTTTATGGTACTCACTATAATCCAAGTTGGAGGAATCATCCGAATTTCTCTTGGAAAAACCAAAGAGAGGGCTCAAATCCTTCCCAAGGCGGTTTTCAAGGGAAGTACATTCCACCTCCACTTCAAAACCAAGGATTCTAACGCTATAGACCTTATCAATCACAAGGGAATCAATTTGCAAATTCTCATTTTCCCAACCAATCTTGTTCCCAAGGAAATACTAGAAGTCCCGCCTTTAAAGAAAAAGTTTTGAATGCTTTGGGCACTTTAGAGGCTAACACTCAATTGTTTCATTCTCACTCTCAATCTATTGCGAAGCTAGAAACCCAAGTAGGGCAAATAGCAAGCACTTTCAATGCAAGAGAGAAGGGAAAGATACCTATTAATGCCCCACCTAAGCAACAATGTGTTGTGGAAACCCATTCCTCATCGGAAGGCCATACCATTGAACATGTTAATGCGGTGACTACCTTGAGGAGTGGTAGGATTATGGACAATCAAGTTGAAATGTCCAATGAAGAGAGTGAACCGGTGCAACCTCAAGTTGTCACCCGTCCCGTTTCACATTCCATTCCTCATTCATTGCACGTACATGATCTTGTGAATGAGAAAGTCTTTAAAAATGTGTTTGAAAAAGAAGTTTTGAAAAATAATGTTGAAAAAGCTTTGTTGAAAAATGATTTGAAACAAAATGATTTAAAAACTTCTTGTGTTGAAAAGAGTTCAAAAGAAAATTCTGAAAAAGTGTTTGAACAAAAAGTTTCATTTCTGGATGCCTTAAAAGGATCCATTTCAAAAGACAAGCAAAAGGCAAAAACCAATGAAATTATGGAAATGTTTAGGCAAGTAAAAGTCAATCTTCCACTGTTGGATGTAATCAAGAAAATTCCGGCTTATGCCAAATTCTTGAAAGACTTGTGCGCCCAAAAACGGAAGAACAAGAGCCAAGCACCAAGAAAAGTGGTTTTGACCGAGCAAGTAAGCTCAATTTTGCAACGTAACACTCTTCCAAAGTTTAAGGACCCCAGTTCACCCACTACATCATGCATTACTAGTGATCACATCTTAATCGGGCGCTCCTTGACTTAGGAGCAAATGTTAACCTTCTTCCATACTTGGTTTATGTCAAATTGGGCCTAGGTGAATTGAAACCGACGTCGGTAGTTTTGCAACTTGCCGACCAATCTATCAAGAAGCCTAGGGGTATAATTAAGGATGTATTGATTAAAATTGACAAATTCTTCTTTCCCGTTGATTTCGTTGTCATTGACACGGAACCGGTCCCCAATCCTAAGAGCCAAATTCCCGTTATCCTTAGCCATCCTTTTTTGGCAACCGCTAATGGCAACATCAATTGTAAGATGGGGATAATGAATATCTCATTTGGCCACATGAAGGTGAAGTTGAATATCTTTAATCCCACACCTAATTCATTTGACAAATATGAAGGAAAGGTTAATGTTGTAGATAAATGTCATGATCTTCAATGTCAAGGACATGAGCTTTGTGTAAGACCAAAACTTCCAAAGGATCATCTTCAACCTTGCATTCTAAAAGTCTTGTTTCAAATTCTTGCTTTGAAAGGGCATGGAAGCCCAAAGATTGTGATTGCATAGACAAGGGACTAAAAGTTTCTTTTTAGCTTAATCCAATAAGTTCTTCAAAGAACCATTTGTTGGGTGGAGTTCAAAGCATCTATCACCCCAACAAGGAGGGGATGCATTATAAGATCTTTGATCTGGGCTAAAAGAGCCTAATGTCTTGCTAGAGACGTTAAAGACTAGCAAAGACATTTCGTAGGGGGTCAAAACCCTATTCCTCCCTCAGTTCAATCTTTCATTTCATTTCTTACGAAGTCTAGATACTTGTTTTTGGTTCTCATATGCATTGAAAGGAACTTTGGTGAGGATTGCATGAGCTTTCATGTCATTATTGAGCATTCTGCATAGTTCGATCGATCTCAAACCTGAGTTTGATTTATCGAACTCCATTCTGTATCCAACACTTAGAAAATTTTTCGACCTGCATCCAAATCACCTCTTTGTCCCTTCATTCGAACTCTTAGATCGATTAAGAGAGCTTCGATCGATCCAACTTCCAAGTTCAATCGATCTCATGATTCAACACTTAGAAAAATTTTGAGCCTCCATACACCTGCATATTTCACCTCTCAGTCTCATCGATCGAAACATTCCAACATCGATCTGAAGTTATTCGATCGATCCAACTTCCAAGTTCGATCCATCTTCAAGTTCCAACACTTAGCCAAAATTTTGAACCAAAAACCTGCATATTTTTGCTCTCTGTCTGATTGACCGAACTATTGTTTCAATCGATTTCAGTTCTTCATTTCATTGTTTGACTTTGTTTTGACTTTTCGAATTTAAAAAAAAAATCCAAAATATTTTCATTTTTATTTTATTTTGTTTAATTTTCATTTCATTTCATTTTATTTTATTTTTCAAAAAGTTTTTAAAATTACAAAAATATTTTAGTTTATTTAGTTTTAATTATTATCAATTATTCAATGATTAAAAAAAAAAAAAAACCAAAATATTTTATTCTATTTTATTTTATTTTACAATTTTTAATTTTAATTCTAATTTTTAATTTTAGTTTTGCATTTTTCAAAAATCTCAAAAATCCAAAAATACTTTGAAGAGAGTTCATCAAAGTTCGATCGATCTGAAGTTGCAGTTCGATCGATCGAACTATGTCGGAAACGTTTTTAAAATAGACTTGGAGGGTGTCAAGATCGATCATTTAGATCGATCCAACCTTGTAATACCCCTAAATTCAAAAGGATAATTCTGATATTTTTATTAATTATTTTATTGCATTTTTAAATTGTTTAAGTGTGTATTTTCATTAATTGGTGTATTATTTGATTTTATCTGAATTTATTTGAACTACTTGATATTGTTTAATTTAATAGTTATTAGTTGATTTTATTTGAATTAAATGTTTTATTTTTAGTTTTAATTTAATTGTTTTAATTGTTTATTTATTTATTTATGTTAATTGGTTTAATGTGTTTTAAATGCATTAATTGTAACTTAGGGTTTTAGGTTTTATCATAACCGACATTGTTATAACCTAGGATTACCTATGGGTCGAGTGATATCTGTATGGACTTAGGGTTTCTGTAGAGTCTATATATATATTGTTTATATGTTGATTTAGGGTTACAAATAAAAACCATATTCACCATAATCACGTATACAGTGTGATAGAGAGAAAACAGAGAGAAAGATTGAGAGGAAATACATAGTGAACTTGAGTGATTCAAGGAGGAGTTCGGGACTGAATTAGGAGCAGCAGAGGTTGTTTGATACAACCAAGGTAGCCAAAGAAGATAGAGACAACAGTTGGGGGTTTTTAAACCAAAGTCTCAAGGCAAGCTCTGTTCTATTCTATCCCTTTAGTCTGTGTTCTGTGCATGCTTAGGAAGACTCCAGGGATTAAACTATGGCTTAATTATATCTATTATGCATGTTTAATCAGTAATTAAATTGATGGTATTAATCTGTTCTTGGTTGCTTTAAGAAAATTAACTTGTAACCTTGCTGCCGCTGTGAATCAACTTGTGTTTCAATTTAAGTTTTGATTGTATATCATTGTTTGTTGACTAATCTGGGACTGAATTGGAACTCCAGAACAAGTGTTTAAAATAGAATTTAATTGCACCAAATTTATCTGAATTTAATCTGTTGCAACTTGCTTAGGATTTGCTAACAGAGGTTCTGTAAACGGGGCTTTAAAACTTGTGTTCCTACACATGTTAGGATTAGAACTCAGTGGTTTAAACTTATTTAGTACTAAGATTGAACCTAGAATAAGAATTAGAACACACCACAGAGGCTCTGTAATCACCGGAGTTGAAGAAGATGAAGCTAGAACGGACGTAGACTGCAACGGAGAAGGAGCAGGCTCTAAAATCACCTTAGAGCCGGCTCAAAGAGGATGGAGCCGGCTCTATTAGGAAGATGGAGCCGGCTCAATGGTGAAGGAGCCGGCTCTAACCTACATTTAGAGCAGGCTCAATGTTTTAATTGAGCCCGCTCTTTCTTGAATTGCCCAGAAACGAGTTTTAGGGGCTGTTTGGCTATATAGTGCTTTCTAAGGCTATTTAAATGATACTGTGAGATGTAATTAAATGTTAGGGACTTAAATAAATGTTGAAAATATTTAATACAATAATGGTTTAAGGGAAGGAGCAATGAATAGTTCAAATAATGGCTATACGTTGCACTGTTTTTGCTAGGTTTATATAACTGGAACTTGGCAAAGTTTTGTATATAATTCAATTATATATAACTCTATATTTTTACTGTGTTATAAGTATGGTAAATTAATTATATTTATCTATACTTAGTTGGATTTAAATTAATATTTAATTGGTTTAATTTGTATCAATTTATTGGCTGTTTTGGAGGATTTAAATGTTATGTCTTATTCTAGCTACTTAAATGATTGGAGCATGATATTTAGGTTCTGTAGTGAATACCTAATGTTGGTATATGTATGAATTTATACAAATGCATATACTGGAGGATGGTTGTTGATTATATAGTGTTATTTTAATGACTATGTTATAATGGAGGATTGTGTGTACCGGTATAGGACGGTGACATACTAGGTATGGATTAGTCAAACACTAAATCCTACCTAATTTGAATTAAGGTATGGATTAACCCTATGAGTTAAGTCCATCACCTACTGGTGTCATATCAATCAAATAATTGAATGACTTAATATGGTTTCAGGATGGATTTGCTTTACATTTATCAAACCACTTTTCAGATGGTTGATATTTTGTAATAGGAGGACACGGACTTTATATATTTATTATATGTGCCATGGTATGAGCTTGAGTCTCAGGACCATGGTTAGGGTGCGTATACTGCCTAGGATGGATAGCTGGACAGAGGTGTTGTTCCCTGGTAGGTCTAGATACACATGACCACAGTATGTACGATTTGCATGGTATCTCTATTCAGGCTGAGACAGACCTTTTTGGACTAGTGAGTGTCCTATAGTGTGTACTTATACATATATGGACTTCTCTAGATATTGTTAAGTCTTTCTAGTATGTATCTGCGTATCGGATTCCTGTTTGGATTGTAGTAGATCAGGACTTGCATGTGGGCCTGACCCACCCTTATATTTTTCAAGTACTCGTCAGTTCCAGGGTTAGAGTTTGATCGTGCAGAGCAGATACAGACTTTTATTTTACCGACAACGTAGGACTTCTTTCCAGATATTAGATTTGGATTTTATCTTTAGTTTTCTTCCATGCAGTTTGGGATTTTATTAGGGGTCCACTAGAGATGGATTCCCCGAGTTGTTAAACTTATGGAGTTTGGATTGTAAAGATTTAAATATTTATATTTGAGGATTTATTTTAGTTTCTCTCCGCTCATTATATTATTTCTTTAATCACTTTGTATTCCGTGTTCGTTTTTAAAATATTAATTGTCTGATATCCCTCGGGTTTGGGTCTGGGCCTGATCAACCCGTGTCTCGGATCCGAGGGGTATCACAAACCTTCCAAACCCCAACCCCTCTTCGTCGCCACTATGCAATCTCATTTCCCTCATCTCCAGCGAGTTCTCCGGCGAGATCTAAGCGCCAATCTCTCTCTCCCTTCTCGGATTCATCTTCATTCGTTCATATCTCCACTTCTCTCATCGATTTGGGTAAGATTCGAATCCATCCTCTGTGATTCAAGCTTCAACCTCGTGTATACATGACTTAGATGTTGCATCTATGCTTTACATGTTGCATCTATGATATTGAGATGATGAAACCACCATTTTTGAAGCTTTGAAACATTGTGTGCACATGTATATATATATATATATATATATATATATGTTTTTATGTATTTGTGTATTCTGATTTAAATTGGGAGTTTGGGCTTTGAAAAATGATGGAATTGATTGATATGTTATGTTGATGGGCCCACGAACACATTCGTGTGGGCCCCATGCTTCCAAAGTCACAGATCTGTGACTGTTTATATTCATCACACAGTTCGATCAATCGAACTTGTACCTCAAATCGATCTTGAGAGATCGATCGAACTCATGTCTTAGATAGATCGAAGTTGTGACATTGATCTTACTTATTTTCGATCGATCCAACTTTTGTGATCGATCGAACTTCACAGATCTCAGACACACACTTCATTCTTCACATCTTATGTTCATGCTATCTCATATATGCCCAATGCCTGTGATATTCCACATTGGATGCATTTCATACTTACATTGTTTGGCATGTTTATATCCTGCCATTTGCATAGATTCATGTCATATTTGTTTCGTCTTTTTTTACTTGACATACATGTTTCTATATTTTACTTAAACTTTCTTACTCTGGTACTAACTCCCATTGCAAGTTTTTCTTTTTCTTTTTGCATACCATGGTTAAGAGGAAGACCGTTGCCAATAGGCAACACGGGCCCCACCGACACATCCGACCACGGACAGATGAGCCAGCAGAGCCCTCTCATGCACAGGAGGAGCCAGCATAGGCTCCCCACCTCAGTCACCATCTCATGAGGCTGAGGATGACCATATGCTATCCACCTTTGCGGCTCATCCTGCATTTACTTCATCACCATCTCCACCGCATATTGGAGCTGAGCATTCACCAGTACCAGCTCAGCCAGCTCAGGAGTGTGATAGGCCCGTGCCTAGATATGTGTATATAGCGGTCGACCATGAGTCAGTATTCGACACAGCCTTTTTCTCTAAATCGGTGCTAACCCAATCAGCTTACCATGACATCATTCAGAGGGGCCTGACAACTATTCTTGCCCTAGTCACAGAGCCAGTCTACCCGCGGCTGATACAGTTGTTCTACTAGAACCTCCTACCATCCCCGCGTACCACAGCGGAGCTGGTCACTTCTGTAGATGGCCATCAGATCACCATCACAGTGGACTCATTAGCGCGCTCTTGCCACTGCCCACACCGCTATCCTCTAGAGCTTCAGGAGACATATCTGAGGCTATACAAGCCTTTATATACCAACATGGCGGACTTTCTTACAGGTCACCATGCCGCTGGCGAGACCTTCGCCACCCGGACATTCCTTCCAGATGACTTGTGGTTTACTGATTCCGTGCTCTTCTGGAACATCTATATGGCAGGGCACAAGATTCAACGGAGGGGGGATTATTTGACAGCCCTCTACGCCTTCTACACCGGGCACTGGGTGTCCATTCCCGCACTTATCTGGAGCATGATGAGGAAGCTATATGACGAGTACATCAGCAAGGAGACGCCCGAACGGGCTAAGTTTCTTCCATTCAGCCACCTCATCACACAAATTTTGATCGATCAGCACTACCCTATTCATCCTCGGGAGCACCCCGAAAGAGGTTTCTGTCACTTTCTAAAGAAGGACTAGACCAAGAGCTACAATGCCATTATTACTAGACTGCAGGACCACGCGGTAGTGGCTGCAGAGGAACAAGAGGCAGAGGAGGAGGCACAGGCAACAACTCAAGCAGCAGCAGATCCCGCAGCGGATGACGCACCAGTCGATCTAGCTGCCGAGCATATAGATATTGACTTAGAGCGCCCTGCAGACGCCACAAAGCAGTACTCTCTAGCTGGGTCGCCCATTCATGAGCAGGAGCAGACTTAGGAGTTTTCTTCTGATTCATCTATACCTGAGGCTCCAGATCTGACCCCCGGCTTTGGAGTACGCCTGCAGACTCTTGAGGATGTTGTTATTTCCATACGAGCTGATCTCACAGCCTACAGAGCTGGTTTTGCTGCCTTCCACACGAATGTTGCAACTATGTTCTGAGATCTATCCAGAGATATCCGCGGAGCCCGACTTGCCCGTCCTACCTTGTCCTCCTGAGTTCCCAGTTCTTTCTATCTTATGATCCCTCTCTCCTATTGATACTTTACTTTTATCACTGTACATTATTGTTTTTGTAGCCGGTCTGTCGGTTTAGATCTTTTGATGTACCAGTACTTTATTATTATTTTTTATATATATCTATTTTTATTGTGGATGTCATATATTATATTCTCATATCTGTATGTTTGACTCCATCAAGTGCATCACAGTGACTTCAGTGAAAGAGTGCTACCGAATTTTTAGGACCACTCTTATACCTCTCTCATTTCTTTATCTGTTTATCCCATTTACACTTGCATGTCCACTGTGCACTGATTATCCCATTTTGTTATCTGATAAGTTTATCCAAGTGCCAATTTTTAGGACTACAATTCATCCCAAGTTTGGGGGGGCCATGCCACCCACTTCGGATACTTCAGTCCCGATCATTCTATGCCTTAGTTACAATGGTATACTCTTTCCTTTGTTCTCTTTGCACATTGAGGACATTGTGTCATTTAAGTTTGGGGGGAATGGTATTTTGCAGTGTTAGTTTTAAATTCAAAATTTTGAGCATGACTTGTGTATTTGAGGGATATTTCTATGATTGGTCTATATCTAGCTATGATTTTGATTTTTTGAGGACTATATTGCTTAAAATTTAAAAATTACTTGACTTAAGAGTCCAATACTCCTTGTATGCCTTGTGGAAGCCATTTAGGAGTAAATTTTTCGAAAGATTGATATCTTGCTTGCACTTGTGGTCCATATCATCTTGATTTTGTGATTGTTTTGAGATTCATTCTAGGATTCTACACTAGCATAGGCACACACTAGCATTCATTTGTGGGGAACATGCTTTGTTGATTATTGAATTGGTTATATCCCAATTGGGCTAGTAGTGCATTAAAAGCTTTCATTCTTGATAAAGGTGGATAACAACCCCTTTTCACTAAGTAGCCAGGATTCTAGCCTCATCAAGCACTGAACTTCTCGTGCAGAAAAGTGGAGGGCCCAAACTCTAGGTTAATAATTGTAATTAAAAAAAAAAAAAAAAGTTGCAAAAGCAATAAAAAGTGAGGACTTCTCCCAAATGGTGAGAAGTGGGAAATGATTAGATGGAGATTGTCTTGATTTGTAGCCTAGTTGATGTGAGCTTGTAAGTCCGTAGGGGTATTTGAATGCCTAATGCCCTAAAGCCGTTTGGTTTGGGACTCATTGACCTAACGCTCGACCTCATGAATCACTAGAAAGCTTAATAGTTCAACACATTGTACCATGCTTCCATCTTTGATCCTAAAAAAAAAAAAAATCAAGTGAAAAGAATAAGCACACCTAGAACAATAAAGCTTTAATAAAAGGTCCACTTTTTGTCTTGATGATCGGTACTAGATTTGTGTGCTAGTTTGAGGTTAAGGATGTGATTAATTCTTTAGTTGGCTTAGATAGCAACACATTTGATGCCGATCCACTCAAAAAGGATTCTAGAGTTGATTTGATTTGCATGATCATTTTCTTAATGTGTGGAGGACCATACTTGCTTGCTTGATATTAAAATTTTGGGAGATTGTTCGGAAATGTTTGAAACATTCCATACTTGAGGTAGTTTTCTCCTAATGCTTGTTTGTAATATTGGAGCCTCTTTTGAAAGAATGTGCTTAATGTTTGTGCGTACCATTTCTGGAAACCCTCACGAGACTTCACTTGTCCACTAGGGGTAACCCAGGGGTTTAAAAGGCTTGTTGTATATGCTAAGTGCAATCGTGTTCCCTACGAAAGTAGCGTTATCCATTTATTGTTTTCTTGATTCATACTTGTATAGTTGTTTATTTCATTCCTTTACTTTCTAGTTCATTGCTAGGGACTAACAATATTTAAGTTTGGGGGTGTGATGAGCACTGAAAAGTGCGTATTTAAACCCCTTAAGCTTAGGCATTCTAGCATCTTTATCTATCTTATTTTACCGTTTTAGATTGATTTCGTATTATTTTCATTTTCAGGCACTTATCTTGAAAATAATCTAACTCAGCCAAATAAGAGCTTAATTGAAGCAATTCTAGGATTAAACAAAGAAAGGAGCAAAGTGGAGAAAGAAGAAAGCAAATGAAGCCAAAGGTGGGAAGCAGCAAAGTTTGATCGATCCAACTTCAAGGTTCGATGGATCGAACACTGATCGATCTTAACACTTCAAGATAGATCCAAGCCTTGGCCCAAAAGCAAAAAGTCCAAAGTTCGATCGATCCAACACCATCCTTTGATCGATCGAACACTTTTGTCCTTATTCAAATGATTGATCATATCCACAGCTGTACCACCCACTAACCACTTTTGTCCTTTTCCCAAAAATATCTCCCAAAATATCTCGGATTCTTCTTTTCCCAAAAAGCTCAACCAGTTGAATCAATCCAGCCGAAGTTCGATGGATCTCAGCTAGTTCGATTGATCCAAGTCCAAGGTTCGATCGATCGAACTTCCTCCAGTGCGAAAAAGTTAAATTTCCAGCTTATGCAATCCATCCTCTATCCAATCATTAGAGAATATTCTTTGCATGACCCCAGCTCATTTTGTGTGTCACTTGGCCTACCTATAAAAGTAATATGATGCACTTTTTGAGAAATATACAATTCTAGGGTTTATTCTCTTGGAGAGCAAGCTTAGAGGAGGAGGAGGCTAGAGACACCATTGGAGTTCTTCATCAACAAGGAGCAGTTTTCTTTCATGGAGTTAGCCCTTAAGGGTTGGAGCAACATCACCATGAGTGGCTAGACATCCTCTCGGGGCTAAAGTTAGGCCCAAGCATGCTTTCTATATCTTAATCTTGTGTATTATTGAGGGATTAGTGTTGTAATTAATGTTTTGACACTTTGATATATATAGATCTTGTTTATTCAATGATTTATATGGTTTAATGCTTCCAATTGATCATTTCATTCTATCCATATGTCTATGTATGCTAGAATAGATGTTCATGTGCTTGTCTCTAGATTTTGTGTTATTAATGCATGTCTATGTGTATCGATGGTATAGATTTAGAGATTGTCAAAACATAGTGCTTAAAGGAATGCTCTTGTGATTCTCTCGATGGTTCATACTTATTCCTTGATGGATTGTGCCTCTCCCCTAGTTTATTTTCATGCTAGTAGTGCAGATCTAGTGTAGTTGTAGTGTAGTGTTAAATGGGAGGACAATCCATGCTTGTTGTTTGATGATCTAAGCTTTTGAATGCAAGTAGCATATGTCTCTAACCTTGTGTTATATTTGGATTATGGGCTTAATAAAATGATTAATGACTTGTTTTGATCTATTATGCCTTTCACATGTTATTTAGACAATATATGTTTCATTGCTTAGATATATTATGCCTTTCACATGATGTTTAGATAATACATGCTTAGCTAGTCATCCTTGCTTGTTGAATCAACCAAACACACACACACACACCAATATTGCAGTACACCATTTGTCCTTATTAGTCACTTGTCAACTGTATAGAAATGCATTGCTTGGTGCTGATCTCTAAACCCCAAGACTCTTCTCTTTCTTACTTACTTTTAGTTGCATTCTTTTGTTATCACTTAGTTTAATTAGTTGCTCTCTAATCAACCAACCAACCAATTGTTTGATCACTCGACCTACTAGCGCTAATAGCGATTCCACAACCTTGTTCAATCCTCACAATCCTTTGGGATGATCCCTACTCGTCCTAGCTATATTTTTAGTGAAGGTAGTAGTGGCTTCTATAAATGTAAAACTCTTGGCCCTCGCCTTAAATTTCACACTCTTAAGCTTATAGTAGGACGACGACCACTTCCCGAGAGGTGCAGCGGCGGTTGAATCTTAACATGAAGGAGGTTGACATGAAAGAGGTAATCAAGTTATTAGATGCAGGATTCATCTATACTATCTCGGATAGCAAGTAGGTAAGCCTCACTCAAGTTGTTCCAAAAAAGGCCTCACCGTTGTTAAAAATTTAGCGGGAGAACTTGTGCCACAATGCACCACCACTGGTTGGCGTATGTGCATGGATTACTGGAAACTAAACTCTGTAACTTGGAAAGATAATTTTCTACTTCCATTCATTGATCAAATCTTAGAAAGCTTAGCTGGCCAAAGTTACTATTGTTTTTTTGATGGTTATTCTGGCTATAACCAAGTGAATGTAAATCCTCAAGATCATGAGAAGACCACCTTTATTTGTCCTTTTGGAACTTTCACTTATTGTCGCATGCCCTTTGGGTTGTGTAATGCGCCGGCCACTTTTCAGAGATGCATGATGTCCATATTTTCTGATATGGTTGAAAAATTTCTTAAAGTATTCATGGATGATTTTTCTGTCTTTAGATCTTCTTTTGACTCTTTTCTACATAATCTATCACTTGTGCTTCAAAGATGTAAAGATACTAATTTGATCTTAAGTTGGGAAAAGAGTCACTTCATGGTACAAGAAGGGATTGTCTTGGGACACATTATCTCTAAAAGAGGGATTGAGGTTGATAAGGCAAAAGTTGAATTAATTCATAGCCTTCCTCCTCTTTCTTCGGTGAGACAAATTCGATCTTTTCTTGGCCATGCTGGTTTTTATCGCCACTTCATCAAGGATTTTAGTAAGATATCTCGGCCTTTATGCCATCTTGTTGAAAATGACACTAATTTCAACTTTGATGAATCATGTTTGGAAGCTTTTAAGAAGCTCCGTTCACTACTCTCTTCTGCCCCAATCATGAAATGTGATACCCCTCGGAGGGATATTACATGAAACCACCTAATTGGTCTCTTCCCTTTAAGATCATGTGTGATGCATCCGATTATGCATTAGGTACTATTTTAGGCTAACGTGTGGATAAAACTCCTCATGCTATTTATTACTCTAGCAAGACCCTCTCAGGTGCTCAAATGAATTATACAACAACTGAGAAAGAGTTGCTAGCAGTTGTCTATGCCTTCGTTAAATTATGTTCATATCTTCTTGGATCCAAGGTCATTGTCTTCACGGATCATGCCGCGTTAAGATATCTACTTGCAAAGAAAGAGACCAAACCTCGACTCATTGGTTAACTCTTACTCCAATAGTTCAACATTGAGATTAAAGATAAGAAAGAAACTGACAATATGGTTGCAGACCATCTCTCTAGGCTTCTTATTAAGAACACTTCTGATTTTTCTCCGGTTCATGATTCATTTCTGGATGAGCAACTGTTCCAGAGTTCTCATGTGTCGCCTCTTTAGTTTGCTAACATTGTCAACTATCTTGCAGTTGGAAAAATTCCATCAAAATGGTCTAAGCAAGAAAAAGACCGGTTCTTTGCTCAAATCAAAATTTTCTTTTGGGAAAACCCAGAATTGTTCAAGTATTGCCCGGATCAAATAATCCGAAGATACATTCCTGAATCTGAAGTCCAAAATATCATGAAATTCTACCACACTCTTGAATGTGAAGGACACTTCAGTGCCAAAAAGACTTCATCTAAAGTCCTTCAAAATGGATTTTATTGGCTTTCATTAGTCACGAATGCTTACAACTTTTGCAAGTCTTGTACGCGATGTCAAAAGCTTAGGGCCATGTCTAAAAGGGACATGATGCTAATGAACTCCATTCTAATTATCAAAATTTTTGATGTTTGGGGAATAAATTTTATGGGACCATTTCCATCTTCATATGGCTATGTTTACCTTCTCCTAGTGGTGGACTATGTATCTAAATGGATAGAGGCTGAGGCAACCATAACTAATGACCACACTGCAGTGGTCCAGTTCATTCAAAAGAACATATTCAGTCGGTTTGGTACACCTCGAGCACTCTTAAGTGATGGAGGATCTCATTTTTGCAATTGTTATCTTTGATATGTTCTCCTTAAGTACTCTGTTAATCATAAGGTTGTCATCTCAATCGAGTGGTCAAGTAGAAGTCTCAAATCGGGAAATCAAGCATATTCTTGAAAAGACGGTTCGATCGAACCCCAAAGATTGGTCATTATAACTGAACGATGCGCTTTGGGCCTACCGAACTGCGTTTAAGATACCATTTGGCATGTCACCATCCCGGATTGTTTATGGTAAGGTATGTCACCTTCCAGTTAAATTAGAGCATCGTGCCTTTTGGGCCATAAAGCGGTTTAATTTTAATCTTGATCAGGTCGGCTCTAACAGAAAATTGCAGCTCAATGAGCTAGAAGAAATCCTGAATGAGGCTTATGAAAATGCCAAAATTTATAAAGCAAAGACTAAAGCATTCCATGATAAACATATCATCAACAAGTCTTTTACTTCGGGTCAAAAAGTTTGGCTTTTCAATTCCCAGTTGCAACTTTTCCCAGGGAAGCTTCGTTCATGCTGGGAAGGTCCTTTTCTAATCACTTCTGTATTCTCCTATGGTGCAGTGGAGCTGAAATAGAATGGGAATATTTTTAAGGTCAATGGTCAATGGTTTAAGCCTTACATTGATAACCTAGTCACGGTCGGATATGTGGATTCCATCATCTTGACGGATCCAATTTATGAGGACTAGAAAGATTACCATATCGTCTAGCTATCAACATTAAATTTAGAACTTCAAGGAAGCAAATTCTTTCCATTCTAAGCTTCCTTATATCTTTGTTACCATGAACCAAAAATTCTCTACAAATGGCTGAATAGAATTTCCACTTCGCATTCTTCAAGAATCGTTTACATATCCATTCAAGTGGCTATACAATAGTCATACAAAGGTTTGGTAACATCATTGGGCATCTTTTGATCATCAATTCATCACAATTGGAGCATCTTGCATCTGGAGGCCATCTCTTACATCCGGACACCAATTACTAAAGGACCCCGCGTCCGGACGCCACATATTGCGTCCAGACGCCACCACCTGGAAGCACTCGCATTCGGACGCCACCACCGGCGTCTGAACGCCAACACCTGCTACTTCTCGGGTTCAGACGCCATTCCATCATCAGTCCATAGCGTGCATAAATCTCCAATTGTGTACCTAGCTACAGTTCACGTCCAGACACCATGGTTTGCATCCAGACGCGAAAGCCCAAGAAGTAAACCTGAGCCCAGCTCGGGATTTTATAAATTTCATTCCTTCATCATATCTTTTCACCTCTTCACACCTAATCTCCTAACCCTAGCTTCCCAAACCATCTCAAACTAATATTTCACTTTCCCAATCTCCATTATTCATCAAATTATCATCTTCCATCATCATCATTCCATTAAAAAGGGCAAGGTTTCAATCTCCAAATTGAGGTAAGTTATTTTCTCTTCAATCTTTCAATTGTTGAATATTTTATGGAGATTAGAACTTGATTTTATGAAAGATTGATTTATTAAGTGAGGAATTGTTGTACTTTAGTTCTAGATTCATGCTTATTGGATTCAAATAATCTAATCTTCAAAAGTGTTCTTTACTTTTTAATCTTGCAAACCATGTGTTCGACAAAAGTCCTGAACTAACTTCCATCACTCAAATGGGCTCTTCTTCTGCTTCTAAGCTCCCTTGCACATCTTAGGGGTCTTCTGAGGACACTCTTACCTCGGATTGGACTAACTGGCCCATTGAGTATGAGACCGAATTCATAATTGAGCATGAATTTCAAGACCATCTGGAAACGGTTTGGTCCGTTTTAGAGTTAAAAAATTATGATCTTGAAGCTTTATTTAAGCCATGCGCTCGTGTTTTCGTTCCGCAGATTGTCCGGCAATTTTATGCCAATATGTCACACTCCTGCACCGAGCCAAATGTGAAACGGACAACAATTGATGGCACACCTTTCGCATTTACCATCAATGACATTGCCATAGCTTGGGATATTCATATGACTTCCTCTAAGAATGATGATAATGAGCCCATCTATGGTGTTTGTCTGGACACAATTACCTTACCGGACATTATACGTGAAATTTGTCACAACAACTTCACTCATCGTCACACAACGAGCACCAACAAGTCCTACAATCCATACTGAATTTGGTTTTAGACTCTGTCCTTACTCAGAACGTCTTTCCGGTTGCTAGGCATTCAGAATGAAATGGTGTTTTTCTGAATACCCTCTATGCTGCGGAAAGAGGTTATTGGTTTTGTGTTCCTAACTTATTTGGGATCAGATTCTGAAACTTTATCGTGAACTCATTATGAAGTAAGTGGATAACGCTTTCACATGGGCATTTCCCTTTCCTTATTTGATCACGAAAATGCTTAAAAAAAGGGATTCAAGGTACGCCGGAGTGAGGACAAATTGGAGGATTTGTATCAGTATAATCTCTCTGAATGGAAGAAGAGCCGTTCTTAATTGAAAAAAGGTAGACAGCTACGCATCGGTGATGAGTTCAATTGGGGTGATGTAGATATTCCTTTAGAGGCTGAGCATGATGACCTTGCACCTGCTAATCCAGTGCCAATTGTTATTACTAGAGCAGAGTATGACTCTCTCAGCACCCAGCTTGGTGCACTTCAGCTGCAGGTCAGTACCATGGAAGACACTCTTACAGATTTTCGTAGGGAGACAAGAGAAGGACAGCAGCTTCTGCAGGCAATAATGCAGTCACTTATCGACCGTGGTGGTGCCGGTCCGGGTCCATCGTCTTCCACCTTTATGGAGGATTGAACATTATATTACTCTATAGTTTATATAGTTCATGTTATTTATTTCTGCTTTGTGTGTTTTGAATAATGTTTAGGATTTGGGTCATGTTTGGCATGACAATTGTGGGTGCACTTTTTGATGTGCACCTATTTTGGTTTTCTTTCCCAGTTTTGAATAAAGCATGATATGTTACTTCATATTTATATCTTTATATATGTCTATGCTTTTATACTTGGTACCCAGTTTGTGTGCACAGATTATCAGGTCCAAGTTTGGAAGAGAGAAGTTTGGCTTTTTCACTACGACTGGTTGCATTGGAGTTATTGTTTCGCACTTGGTAGTTTCTCTCTTTTTACACTTCTATGCATGCTTAGTTTCTATACTTATTTTTGATGAGCACTGAAAAGTGCGTATTTAAACCCCTTAAGCTTAGGCATTCTAGTACCTTTATTTATCTTACTTTACCGTTTTAAATTGATTTCGTACTATTTCTATTTTCAGGCACTTATCCCGAAAATAAGCTAACTCAGCCAAATAAGAGCTTAATTGAAGCAATTATAGGATTAAAAAAGAAAGGAGCAATGTGGAGAAAGAAGAAAGCAAATGAAGCCAAAGGTGGGAAGTAGCAAAGTTTGATCGATCCAACTCTAAGGTTCGATCGATAGAACAATAATCGATCTCAGCACTTCAAGATAGATCCAAGCCTTAGCCCAAAGCATAAAGTCCAAAAGTTCGATCGATCCAACACCACCCTTCAATCGATCGAACACTTTTGTCCTTATTCAAATGATTGATTCTATCCACAGCTGTACTACCCACTAACCACTTTTGTCCTTTTCTAATAAATATCTCCCAAAATATCTCGGATTTGTCTTTTCCCAAAAAGCTCAACTAGTTGGATCGATCCAGCCTAAGTTCGATGGATCTCAGCCAGATGATCGATCCAAGTCCAAGGTTCGATCGATCGAACTTCCTCCAGTGCGAAAAAGTTAAATTTCCATCTCATTGAAAGTTATCCTTTATCCAATTATTAGGGAATATTGTGTGCACAACCCCAGCTCATTTTGGGTGTCATTTTGACCTACCTATATAAGGATAAGGATTGCTTTTTACAAAGGAGAGGAAAAGAGGGAGCCAATATCATTTTCATATCATCTCTTGGAGAGCAAACTTAGAGGAGGAGGAGGCTAGAGACACCATTGGAAACTCTTCATCAACCAAGGAACAAGCCTCTTTCATGGAGTTAGCCCTTGATGGTTGGAGCAACATCACCATGAGTGGCTAGACATTCTCTTGGGGCTAGAGTTAGCCCCAAGCATGCTTTCTATATCTTAATCTTGTGTATTATTGAGGGATTAGTGTTGTAATTGAAGTTTTGACACTTTGATATATATAGATCTTGTTTATTGAATGATTTATGTGGTTTAATGCTTCCAATTGATCATTTCATTCTATCCATATGTCTATGTATGCTAGAGTAGATGTTCATGTGTTTGTCTCTAGATTTTGTGTTATTGATGCATGTCTATGTATATTAATGCTATAGATTTGGAGATTGTCAAGGCATAGTGCTTAAAAGAATGCTCTTGTGATTTTCTTGATGGTTCATACTTATTCCTTGATGGATTGTGCCTCTCCCCTAGTTTATTTTCATGCTAGTAATGTAGATGTAGTGTAGTTGTAGTGTAGTGTTAAATAGGAGGACAATCTATGCTTGTTGTTTGATGATCCAAGCTTTTGAATGCAAGTAGCATATGTCTCTATCCTTGTGTTGTATTTGGATTGTGAGCTCAATGAAATGATTAATGACTTATTTTGATCTATTGTGCCTTTCACATGTTGTTTAGACAATATATGCTTCATTGCTTAGATATATTATGCCTTTCACATGATGTATAGACAATACATGCTTAACTAGTCATCCTTGCTTGTTGAATCAACCAAACACACACACACCAATATTGCAACACGCCATTTGCCCTCATTAATCACTTGTCAATGGTATAGAAATGCATTGCTTGGTGGTGATCTCTAAACCCCAAGATCTCTCTCTCTCTTACTTACTCTTAATTGCATTCTTTTATTATCACTTAGTTTAATTTAGTTGTTCTCTAATTAACCAACCAACCAATGGTTTGATCACTCGGCTTTCTAGCCCTAATAGCGATTCCACGACATTGCTCGATCCTCACAATCCCTTGGGGCGATCCCTACTCGCCCTAGCTATATTTATAGTGAAAGGTAGTAGTGGCTTCTATAAATGTACACACTCTCTCAAGCTTGATATGGTGTAGCAACCCTCACAAGGACCACATCAGTTTTTGGCGCCGTTGCCGAGGATTTGATTGATTAGATTTGGCAACGTTGGATTTGTGGAATCAATTAGGATTAGTACTCTTTTGATCGTGTCTTTACTTTATTTTTATTTTTCTTTTTGATTACTTATTGTGTTGTTCTTACTTAACTAGGTGCATTGTTGGAGAGGAAGCAAGCAAAGGAACATTTAAGCTAAGCAAGCAAAGAAAAGTGCTGAAAAATTCTAAAAATTTGTTAAGCTAAGCTTTAAATTTAGAGTTGAAGTGCTAAAGGACCTTTGTGAGACTTTCTTTACTCAATCCCTTAGTTAAATCGTCGGCTCACGTGGAGGCTTATTTTAATTATTCTTGCATCATTGTTGTTAAGTATGAATTAAGTGTTTATGGTAGAAGTTTAATCGAAATTGTTGTGAAGGCATAGTGTTTGTCATTCTTTGTGCTTGTTGTGTTTTGCATTGTGCATGCATGGACGTCGTTCATTGAGACCAACTCTTGTCCCTCTTGATTTGTATCTTGAATCCATCGTTAGAAATCCTAGGGGAAGAGGAAGTTCAAATAGAGCCAATCTATCAATGGATGACCATAATAATGATCATGTTGAGGACCTTGGTCACGTAGACCAACAAGGTATCCTTCATCCCAATGCGCACAATAAGAACATACAAGTACCATTAGGCATGCCTAGGACATTCATTCACCAACCACCACAACAACAAGGCCAACTTCCATATGGAATGCCAAGGCCAATGTATGCTCCATAACCTCCCATCATCAATCAAGGAATTCAAAACCAAGGTTTTCATGTTGCACCTAAAGTAGCTAATCCACCTCTTGTTTTAAAAGACCATTATGTGCCTAACGAGTATAATGCACCTACATGCATCCAATTGCCTCCATTTAGAGCACATCATTATAAAATTAAGCCACAAACCATTCAAATGCTTCTTAACTATCATGGACTTCCAAGTGAAGAACCTTATAAGCATTTGGATGAGTTTCTTGAAATATGTTCCACCGTAAAATATACGGACATGCCGGAAGAGGTTTTAAGACTCAAACTTTTTCCATTCACCTTAAAAGACAAGGCAAAGTATTGGTTTAACAATCTTAGGCCTTTTTCAATCACTTCTTGGGCAAAAATGCAATAAGAATTCTTGAAGAAGTACTATCCAGTTTCTAAGACCAGTGCCATGAGAACCTTAATTTGAGAATTTTCACATGGGGATGGACAAACGTTTCATGAGGTATGGGAACGCTTTAATGAATTGCTTAGGAAGTGTCCACATCATGACATGCCCATATGGCAATTAGTTTAATATTTCTTTGAAAGCTTATCAGACAATTATAAGGGTATGGTTGATGCTTCCATGGGTGGCTCATAGATTGATACGCATGAGGATGACGTGTAGCGTCTTTATGAGAGTATGAGTGAAAATTCTTTGCATAGAACACTTAGATCCAAGAATGGTAGAAATTCACAAGGTAGGAAGAGTGTTGGCTTACATCAAGTCGACCATTCAAATGAAATAACTGCCGAAATGAAGTCTTTATCTCAAAGGTTTGATCAAATTTTGATTAACCAAAACTCGGTGAACCAAGTATCTTCCTTCCCTAACCATTCTCATCATGCATCAAATGAAACATGTATGACTTGTTCTAATGTTCTTCATTTTACTTCTCATTGTCCTCACGGACAAGTGCAAAATGAACCTAATGAACAAGTCAATGCAGCTTTTGTGAACCAAGGGAACAATCCTTATGGTACTCATTATAATCCAAGTTGGAGGAATCATCCAAATTTCTCTTGGAAAAACCAAGGAGTGGGCTCAAACCCTTCCCAAGGCGACTTTTAAGGGAAGTACATTCCACCTCCACTTCAAAACCAATGATCCCAAGGTTATAGACCTTATCAATCACAAGGAAATCAATTTGCTAATTCTCATTTTCCCAACCAATCTTATTCCCAAGGAAATACTAGAAGTCTCGCCTTTGAAGAAAAAGTTTTGAATGCTTTGGGCACTTTAGAGGCTAACACTCAATTGCTTCATTCTCACTCTTAATCTATTGTGAAGCTAGAAACCCAAGTAGGGCAAATAGCAAGCACTCTCAATGCAAGAGGGAAATGAAAGATGCCTATTAATGCCCCACCTAAGCAACAATGTGTTGTGGAAACTCATTCCTCATCGGAAGGTCACACCATTGAACATGTTAATGCGGTGACGACCTTGCGGAGTGGTAGGATTGTGGACAATCAAGTTGGAATGTCCAATGAAGAGAGTGAACCGGTGCAACCTCAAGTTGTCACCCGTCCCGTTTCACATCCCATTCCTCCTTCATTGCAAATACATGATCTTGTGAATGAGAAAGTCTTGAAAAATGTGTTTGAAAAAGAAGTTTTTTGAAAAATGATGTTAAAGAAGTTTTGCTGAAAAATTATTTGAAACAAAATGATTTAAAAAGTTCTTGTGTTGAAAAGATTTCAAAAGAAAATTCTGAAAAAGTGTTTGAACCAAAAGTTTCATTTCCGGATGCCTTAAAAGGATCTATTTCAAAAGACAAGCAAAAGACAAAAACCAATGAAATTATGGAAATGTTTAGGCAAGTAAAAGTCAATCTTTCACTGTTGGATGCAATCAAGCAAATTCCGGCTTATGCTAAATTCTTAAAAGACTTGTGTGCCCAAAAATGGAAGAACAAGAGACAAGCACCAAGAAAAGTGGTTTTGACCGAGCAAGTAAGCTCAATTTTGCAACATAACACTCTTCCAAAGTTTAAGGACCCCGGTTCACCCACTACATCATGCATTACTAGTGATCATATCATTAATCGGGCGTTCCTTGACTTAGGAGCAAATGTTAACCTTCTTCCATACTCGGTTTATGTCAAATTGGGCCTAGGTGAATTGAAACCAACGTCGGTAGTTTTGCAACTTGCCGACCGATCTATCAAGAAGCCTAGGGGTATAATTGAGGATGTATTGATTAAAATTAACAAATTCTTCTTTCCCGTTGATCTCGTTGTCATTGACACGGAACCGGTCCCCAATCCTAAGAGCCAAATTCCCGTTATCCTTGGCCATCTTTTTTTTGCAACCGCTAATGGCAACATCAATTGTAGGACGGGGATAATGAAGATCTCATTTGGCCACATGAAGGTGAAGTTGAATATCTTTAATCCCACACCTAACTCATTTGACAAATATGTAGAAGAGGTTAATGTTGTAGATAAATGTCATGATCTTCAATGTCAAGGACATGAGCTTTGTGTAAGACCAAAACTTCCAAAGGATCATCTTCAACCTTGCATTCTAAAAGTCTTATTTCAAATTCTTACTTTGAAAGGGCATGGAAGCCCACAGGTTGTGATTGCATAGACAAGGGACCAAATGTTTCTTTTGAGCTTAATCCAACTAGTTCTTCAAAGAACCATTTGTTGGGTGGAGTTCAAAGCATCTATCACCCCAACAAGGAGGGGATGCATTATAAGATCTGTTAGTCACTAATTGACTCTAGAGGGGTGGTGAATAGAGTCAAGGGCCAATTTTTGCAATTTAAAAAAATTAAATCTAACAAACTATTAAGCACAGAGAAACTAAAATATTCAAGCAGTGTATGGCACAAGTATAAGAGAGATAGAGATCAGAGATTGCAAACTATGACTCGGCGATTTAGCGAGGTTCGGAACTCCTACTCCTCAGCTCAAGGTCCCCCTTGAGATTTCCCAAAATCACTAGAGCTTCTCCTTAATGGTGGAGAGCAAACCTTCAATTGAAGCAAGACCTTGCTTCTCTTCCTTGCTAAGAGAACACCCTTCTCCTAAACTTTCTTTTGGTTCACACCAACCTTTTTACGATAACTTGGAATAGAAATGAATTATACAATAAATCTCTCAAAGATAGAAGTACACAGTTCTGCTCACGACTATAGTAAAGATGAATATATATCTGAAGCTTAGAATTACTACAGTAAAATGAAATGTAAGAGAGGAAATGAAAGTAGAGGGAATGAAAGCTCAACGAATGCTTCTTTAATGCTTTTCAGGAATGGTAGAATGCTCTCTATAATAGTGTTATTTTTTATGCAGACCAACCTCTGTATTTATAGATAAACATTAGTCAATATAGCTGTTGCAAGTGGTTGGAAAATAATAAATGAAAAAGTTTCCGTTGTAGATCAAAACCCTAGAAGGAGTCGGCTCTTGTAAACAAGAGGAGGAGGCTCCCTAGCCTTGAGAGCCAGCTCTCCTCTTTGGGAGCCTGCTCTTTGGATGGAAACTTCATTTTTTGTTGAAAAATAGCCTTTAGAGCCGTCTCTAATTGAAATGGAGCCTGCTCTAATTTTTTGAGCCTTCTCTAGATTTTTAGAGCTTTCTCTACTTTCCCCTGAGCCTTCTCTAATTTTGTAGAGCCTTCTCTACTTTCAGTAGGAGACTTAAAATGAATTCCAGTATGATGTAAGGCTCATATGAATATGTTCAAAAACTTAATAAGGTAATTTTATGTTCTTTAAAAGATGAAATGAGAATGATATGCATGAATTGTAATTTTGAGCTTCAAAATATATTCAACTAAACTTTGACATTAAACCTTAAGTCTCTCACCATCCTATCTACCTTTTTTTTTTTTATTTCTTGATCATGATCATCTAGGCTTGATGAAGATTTGCTGAAAAGCTTGAATGATCTTCGAAGTCTGAGTTCTTCTTTATTTTCTTGCACTTTGATGCTTCGTTGAAATCATTGCTTGAGTGTTTGGAATGCTTGAAATGGAACTTCTAGCTCATCATTGAGGATTGAAAGATTGATCAACTATACTTCACTCAATGAAAATATTAGTACACAAACATCATTAATGGATTGTAATCATCAAAACATAAGATTGACCTTTAGATAAAATCCTTAGGCCAACAATCTCCCCCTTTTTGATGATGACAAAACATTGATGTGTTTATAGTCAACATGGAGTTGCATTAGAAAGAATGCTCCCCCTATTAATAAGCATATTTTGAAAATTTTATCAAACTTGATTCTATAGCAATAATTTTAGACAATTTGAAAGCATATAAATTTCACAGACATTTTTAGAAGACTCCCCCTATCAATATGCATCTATCAAGGTACTTAAAAAGTAATAGAATAGCACATTAGCATGATAACACATCTTTCTCCCCCTTTGTCATCTAAAAAAAAAAAATGGGAGACTAAATGAATAGATAAAGAGAAATAACTTGCCATTTCAGGAAATATCAGAGAAGAATGAATTAAAGGGCAAAAGATAAGCAAATATGGCATTTTATAGATAATAGAAAGAGACTGTGAACACGAGTACCATATGACAGATAAAGGCATAGTTTATAAAACACAGAAAAATACTTCTCTAAAGCAAATAAAGCTAATAAGTGCACACAAAAGAGGGTTTGAAATGGAGAAAAACTATTCTAAGGAGAAGAAGGTCCATATTGGTTTCGAAATTCTGTAAAATCCTCATTAAGATGAGCGATTGCCATGTGCATTTTGTCAAGTTGAGTTTGTTGCTTTTCAAGAGTGGCATGGTTTTGACGAGTGCCTTTGAGAATTTCCAACAAGAGAGCACGATTGGTACGATTTTCAACTGGAACTTCCTCATTTTCGTCATCGTCATCACTTTCATGTTCGTCTTCATCCCCATCATCAACATCCTCAATCTCTTCTCCTCTAGCTCGAGCCTCTTCGAACCTTCGTTGCCTATGATAAAACCACACTCCATTGGAATCCCTTTTTAGCCCCATTGACGCAAGATTTGAGGCAATGAGAATGTGTCTTGGCCCTGGTTTGACTGCTTCACGACTATCAAGCGGAACCTGTTTAGCCATAAATATGTGAGAGAGAACTATGGGATAATATAGAGAGACCTTTTTCTTTCTTTTGCATGTAAGAAGCTGATGAAAAATTATGTATGCAAGATCAAAGTGGTTGCCATTTAAGACACACCAGATAAGAAAGACGTCCATGTGGGAAACTTTGGATCGACTGCCAAATTTGGGAAGAATAGAGTACATGATGATCTTATGAATCAACCGAGATTCCATAGTTAATTGCTTGGTGTTAACTTCTCTGGTATTGGTTACATTTGAATCATAACTCATTTGCCGAATAGCCGCGAGTTTATCAAAATCTTGTCCTTTAAAACAGTTGAAATGAGAATAAAATTGAATTCCATCCACAGGGGGAAGGTGAAGGATTCGAGCAATGATGTTTGTATCAAGGTGAAAATATATTCTAGCCACATAGCAGTTAAGTTTTTCTTCTCCAGGCATTTCTTCAAGATGAGTGTAAAAAAACTTTACTGATTTTGGATAGTAACCTTCATTCATTCCAACAAATGATCTAAGGCCAATTGCATCAAACAATCTATAGGTGTTGAGATGAAGATCATTGCAAATTGTGTCAGACAACACCATTGCTGTGGCCACTTTTCTATGCTGAAAGAATTTGTCATATATGCTTTTGTATGTGGGGTTTTTATATAGCATGGTGGCAGAGATTTGAAGTGGAAGAGGATTTGGTTCACTAGGGCCTGATTCATCATTATGTTGAGTAGACTGTTTTTGTCCATGAGAAGGATTCTTTCTACGTGAGGATGAAGCTGTGGACATTTCTAGAAATTAAACTGAAATTACAAAGGAATTCTCTGAATAAAAATCTAATTTAAAAGACAATGAAAAATTCAAATCTCAAATAAGTTTAGACAGAAGATTAACATTAGAAATAATAAAACATATTGAACCAATGAAAAAGCCCAATTAAAGTTGCACATTAGTTAGAATTTTGAGTGAAAAATAATTTATCTAGACATGAAGAATCAAAATGGAATCATAATGGAGGATTTAAATTTAGACTTAAATGGAAGCATATGGAATTTTGACAGGACAGTGCATGGAACAATTCTAAAATGTGTGCTTGATAAACCAAAAAGAAAATTTATATAACATGGTCTAGGGATTAAAATATATATAAATTCATCTTAAGAGTGTAAATTCGACAGAATTGTGAAATGTACTACTCAAATGAACCAAAGTCATAACAATTATTCAAAAATAAATTTAGATAATAAAGCATAAAAATAAAAAATAAATGGGTTTGATGACAAAATTTATGCAAGAACACAAGATTTGATCTAAATATGATGGATCAACAAATTGATTAAAGGACAAATGGAAGTTTGTGGAATAAATTTTTAATGACAGACCATAAACAAGCAAATTTCATATGGAAGAGAAAAGCTACTGTATAGTTAAGGGATTCATGGAATGATGGATTCAAAGAATGAAATTAAAAATTAATTACTGAAAAATCAATAAACAAGCAATGAATTTATGAAATGTGGAAAGAATTAGATGGAAATTCACTTACTTGAAGAAACAAGCAGAAAATGAAAACTGCCCTAGCCGAGATACTCTCTGGAAGTGAATGAGATTATGCCCAACAGTGAGTAAATAGAAATGACATACAAAAGGCAATTCGTGAAGGGCCAGTATGAAGGAAATGGAGCCGACTCTTGGATTTTAATGGAGTCGACTCTTGAAGTTTAATGGAGCCGGTTCTTAGGTTGTTGAGCCGGCTCTAAAAAAAAGATGGAGCCGGCTCTTTGAAATTTTTAGAGCCGGCTCCTTGCCAAGTAAAAAACAAAAACAAAATAAAATAAAATAAAATAAATAAAATGAAACAGCCGGCTCAAGAAGGAATGTAGAGATGGCTCAAACAAATTTTTGGAGACGGCTCAATAAATTTGTAGAGCCAGCTCTTTTGGGCTTTTTCAGAGATACCGAGAGATGGATATTTAAGGCATTTTAGGAGCCGGCTTTTCTTTTTTGTTGAGCAAGCTCAATTGTCTGCAGAGGAGATCCCGAGAGTTGGAAAAAAATTAGCACTGAAGGAGCCGGCTCTGCCTATTTCTAGAGACGGCTCTTCCCATTCCAATTTGTATGCAGGTTGGAAAGACAGCTCTTGTTTTTATAGAGCAGGCTCTTTCTTAAAATTTTTGAGATCCCGAGAGCAAGCAATTTGATATCATCTGTAGAGACTGCTCTGCCTTGAGTAGAGACTGCTCTTTTTCTTCAAAGAGACGACTCTTTTTCTGAATGGAGCTAGCTCTGCTGCTGCTTTGCTTTACTGCTGTATTTCTTCTTCTGAGCACATTCCAATTTCCCTTCTAAGCAAACAAAACCTATATTCTTAGAGTGGTTTTGTAAAAATATCAGCTAATTGTTTCTCCGTATTGACAAACATAAGTTCAATGTCGCCCTTAGAGACATGATCCCTAAGAAAGTGGTACCTAATTTCTATATGCTTTGTCCTAGAATGCTGAATTGGATTTTTTGAAATACAAATTGCACTTGTATTATCACACATTATAGGAACATGATCAAAATGAAGTCCAAAGTCCTTAAGTTGTTGCTTAATGTGAAGCATTTAAGCGCAACAACTACCGGCTGCAATATACTCGGCTTTCGCTGTTGATAGAGCAACAGAGTTTTGTTTCTTACAGGACCAAGAAACCAGTGATTGTCCAATGAAGTAGCAAGTCCCGCTAGTGCTTTTTCTATCAACTTTGCATCCTCCAAAGTCAGCATCCGAGTAACCAACAAGTTCAAATGATATATGTCTAGGATACCAAAGACCTAAGAATGTAGTATAACTTAAATAGCGAAAGATGTGTTTAACAACATATAGATGAGATTCTTTAGGGCAAGATTGAAAACGGGCACATAAGCATACACTAAACATGATGTCCGGTCTACTTGTGGTTAAATATAAGAGACTACCAATTATAGCTCTATATTTTTTAATATC
Source organism: Cornus florida (assembly GCF_030987335.1). Taxonomy (NCBI): domain Eukaryota; kingdom Viridiplantae; phylum Streptophyta; class Magnoliopsida; order Cornales; family Cornaceae; genus Cornus; species Cornus florida. The sequence continues at coordinate 30,783,099 of NW_026775580.1, read as the reverse complement.
CAAATTAATGCCCTTTTCATCTTTGTCAAGTTTCAAAGAAGAGGTCATTGGAGTAATGGCATGTTTGACTACCTCCAAGCCAAATTTCTTTAGCAAATCCTTAACATACTTAGATTGGCAAACAAAAATACCATCAAGTGTTTGTTTGATTTGCAACCCTAAGAAGAAGGTTTGTTCACCCATTATGCTCATTTCAAATTCATTTTGCATACAAGAGGCAAACTTTTCACATAATACACTATTGGTTGATCCAAAGATAATATCATCAACGTAAATTTGAATGACCAACAAGTTGCAATCAATGGTTTTAGTGAAAAGAGTATTGTCAATTTTTCCTCGAATAAACCCATTTGCAAGTAAAAAACCACTTAGTCTTTCATACCAAGCTCTTGGAGCTTGTTTCAAACCATACAATGCTTTTGTCAATTTGAAAACATGGTTTGGACAATTTTAACTTTCAAAGCCAGGTGGTTGTTCAACATACACTTCTTCTTCAATGAAGCCATTTAAGAAAGCTCTTTTTACATCCATTTGATATAACTTAAAGTTTTTATGAGATGCAAATGCAAGAAGCATTCTTATAGCTTCAAGTCGAGCTACGGGGGCAAAAGTTTCCTCATAATCAATTCCTTCTTCTTGATTATAACCTTAAGCAACAAGCCTTGCCTTATTTCTCACAATTGTTCCCGATTCATCCTTTTTATTTCTAAACACCCACTTTGTGCCAATGACAGTTTTATCTTTAGGTCTTGGAACCAAATGCCAAACATCATTTCTTTCAAATTGATTAAGTTCTTCTTGCATGGCCAAGAGCCAAGATTCATCATTTTTGGCTTCAAGAATATTCTTTGGTTCAAGTTGGGAAACAAAAGCTACATAGTTGCAAACATTACTTATTTGAGATCTAGTGCTTACTCTTTTAGATGGATCGCCAATAATTTGATTTATTGGATGATTAAACACTTGCTTCCAAGCCTTAGGAAGAGTATCTTCATGAGAGTGACAATCTTTTGGAACATCTTTGGAGTGATCTTCAATAGACAAACTATTTAAATCAAGATTTTCAATGTTCTTTTCAATCTCAATCACATCTTCATTATCATCCAATGAGCACCTAAGAGGAGGTAATGGTGATTCATCAAATACGACGTGTATAGATTCCACAACCACTAGTGTTATTTTGTTGAACACTCTAAAAGCTTGGCTGTGAGTTGAATAACCTAGAAAAATACCTTCATCCGATTTAGGATCAAATTTTCCTAGACTATCTTTGCCATTTAACACGAAGCATTTACACCCAAAAACTTTAAAGTATCCAATATTTGGCTTCCTTTTATTCCAAAGTTCATAAGGAGTCTTATTAAGAAGTTTTCTAATGATTACTCTATTTATGACATAGCATGAGGTACTAACGGCTTCGGCCCATAGAGTTCTAGGAGATTTATGTTCATTTAACATAGTCCTAGCCATTTCTTGGAGAGACCTATTTTTCCTTTCAACAACTCCATTTTGTTGAGGAGTTCTAGGAGCCGAAAGATTATGATTGTATCCATTTTCATCACAAAATCTTTTTACATCTTGGTTATCAAACTCTCTTCCTCTATCACTTCTAATGGACTTAATCTTACACTCTTTCTCATTCTCGACTCTCTTACAAAATTTAGCAAAGATTGCATGAGCCTCATTTTTGTGTGTAAGGAAAAATACCCAAGAGAAGCTAGAGTAAACATCAACAATGACAAATACATAGAGTTTTCCACCAAGACTAGCAATTCTCTCCGGACCAAATAAGTCCATATGAATTAATTCAAGTGGCCTTGTAGTTGTTATGTCCTTTTTCCTTTTAAATGATGTCTTGATTTGCTTGCCTATTTGGCATGTGCTACAAGTTTTATCTTTAGAAAAATTAGTCTTTGGGAGGCCTTTGACTAATTCATTTCTTGATAGCTTTGAAATCAAATCCATACTAGCATGACCTAACCTTCTATGCCACAACCAACAATTTTCATTTGAGGATACAAAGCACTTGACATCTTGATCATGTAATTCATACAAAAGCAAAGTGTACACATTACCATTTCTTAGAGCATGAAAAACTTCAGTAAAACGTTGTGTTTTAAGCCTTTAACAAGTAAAACGTCATCAATAGATAATGAAGAGGAGATACCAATAGTTCCAATGCCAATGACCTTGCCTTTTGAATTGTCGCCGAATGTAATATTTCCTCCTTTGTGAGGTTTGATAGAGCGAAATTTTGATTGATCTCCTGTCATATGTCTTGAGCATCCACTATCAAGGAACCGTTTGTCCTTGGATGAATATGAAGACTTCACGCAAACCTACAAAATGAATTTGAGTAATCTTCTTTTGGTACCCACATTCTTTTGGGTCCATGAGAGTTAGGAAGAAGCACATAAGTCCCTTTAACAACCCAAACTTCTTTTGTCCTACATGGCCTAATAGGACAATGATTGATCTTATGTCCTATCTTTTTACAATAATTACATGTTGGACTAAAGGAGGAATTTTTAACAAAGTAATTATTTAAGGGCTTTCTTCTTTTCAATAAACATGAATCTTTGTTATGAGGATAAAATCCAAGCCCATCCTTAGCATAAGCATTTCCTTGCTTTCCAAGAATGATGCTTAAATTCTCTCTGCCTTTTGTGAATTTGGCTAAGGTTTCAACTTGATCCTCAATAATAACTTTCAATGATTCATTTTCAGAAATTAACTCAATTGAGGCCGCTTCTTTAGCTAATTCTTTTTCCTTTTTCAAGGTTTCATTTTCAAGTTGAGATTTTTCATGGTTTTGAGAGATGATAAGCTTTTCTCTTCTAAGGCTAGCACACTTTTGAACCATTTTGCCTAATTCATCATGTAATTCTTTAAAAACATCTAGCAAATAATTATGTGCATCAACTAATTCATCATATGAAGTTTCCAAATCAAATGAGTCATGATTAGAATTTACCTCATCATCATCGGCCATGAGACAAAGATTAACCAATTCATTGAGTTCATCGTCACTTTCGGATCCATTTGAATCATCATCTTCCCATGTAGCTCGCATGGCTTTGCCTTTCTTTTTCCTTTCCTTTTCATTTTTGTAGGCATAGCAATCGGATTTGAAATGTCCCGATTTTCCACAATGAAAACATGTAGGTGCTTCTCTTTTTCCTTGCTCACTTGATACACTATTTCTTTTGAAGTTGTTACTCTTTTGGAACTTTTTCATTTGAAGAACTCTTCTCACGGTCTTGGTAATGAAAGCAACTTCTTCTTCTTCTTCATCATTAGGAACTTTATCAACTGTGACTTCTTTTGCAGTAGCTTGAAGAGCTATATCCTTCTTTTGAGCTTCTTTGTCTTCATCTCTATCATTCATCTCTAACTTATAGGCCATTAATGAGCCAATGAGTTCATCTATGGGGAGTGTATTGAGATCCTTGGCCTCTTGGATGGCGGTCTTCTTGGCTTCCCAATTTTTAGGCAAAGACTTAAGAATTTTTCTCATATTGTCGGATGATGTATATGATCTTCTAAGAGCCTTCAAAGGATTCACAATGTTAGTAAAACGAGAATACATTTCACTAATAGTTTCTCTGTTGTTAATGGTGAAAAGTTCATATTTATGGACAAGCATATTCATTTTGGATTCCTTTACATGACTGGTCCCTACATAGGTAACTTCAAGTTTATCCCAAATTTCTTTGGCTGTTTCGCAATCCGAAATTCTATTGAATTCGTTTTTGCTTAAAGCACAATAGAGATTAGTGATAGCCTTGACGTTACATTGTACAAGCCTACAGTTATTTAGGGTCCATTCAATATAAGGTGTTGGAACAGTTTCACCATTTACTATTTTGGTTGGAACATAGTCTCCTTTTTCTGTGGCTTTCCAGAAATCTATATCAACCCCTCTTAGGAATGCTCTCATTTTGATCTTCCAATAGTTGTAGTCGTTTTCGTCAAACCAAGGAGGTCTATTGTTAGATTGACCTTCTTGATGAAAATTTATATTGGCCATGGTCGTTCTCTAAGATGGTTAAATCTTTTTCTAGAGATTAGGCTCTGATACCAATTGTTAGTCACTAATTGACTCTAGAGGGGGGGTGAATAGAGTCAAGGGCCAATTTTTGTAATTTAAAATTATTAAATCTAACAAACTATTAAACACAAAGAAACTGAAATATTCAAGCAGTGTATGGCACAAGTATAAGAGAGATAGAGATGAGAGATTGCAAACTATGACTCGGCGATTTAGCGAGGTTCGGAACTCTTACTCCTCTGCTCAAGGTCCCCCTTAAGACTTCCCAAAATCACTAGAGTTTCTCCTTAATGGTGGAGAGCAAACCTTCAATTGAAGCAAGACCTTGCTTCTCTTCCATGCTAAGAGAACACCCTTCTCCTAGACTTTCTTTTGGGTCACACCAACCCTTTAACAATAACTTGGAATAAAAATGAATTGTACAATAAATCTCTCAAAGATAGAAGTACACAGTTCTGCTCACGATTATAGTAAAGATGAATATATATCTGAAGCTCAGAATTACTACAGTAAAATGAAATGTAAGAGAGGAAATGAAAGCAGAGGGAATGAAAGCTCAACGAATGCTTCTTTAATGCTTTTCAGGAATGGTAAATGCTCTTTGTAATATTGTTGTTTTTTATGTAGACCAACCTCTGTATTTATAGATAAACAATGGTCAATATAGCTGTTGCAGGTGGTTGGAAAATAATAAATTAAAAAGTTTCCATTGTAGATCAAAACCCTAGAAGGAGCCGGCTCTTGTAAATAAGAGGAGGAGGCTCCCTAGCCTTGAGAGCCGGCTCTCCTTTTTGGGAGCCTACTCTTTGGATGGAAACTTCATTTTTCATTGAAAATTAGCTTTTAGAGCCGTCTCTAATTGAAATGGAGCCTGCTCTAAATTTCTGAGCCTTCTCTAAATTTTTAGAGCCTTCTCTACTTTCGGAGAGCCTTCTCTACTTTCCCCTGAGCCTTCTCTAATTTTGTAGAGCCTTTTCTACTTTAAGTAGGAAACTTAAAATGAATTCTAGTATGATGTAAGGCTCATATGAATGTGTTCAAAAACTTAATGAGGTAATTTTATATTCTTTAAAAGATGAAATGAGAATGATATGCATGGATTGTAATTTTAAGCTTCAAAATAAATTCAACTAAACTTTGACATTAAACCTCTATCACCATCCTATCTACCTTTTTTTTTATTATTATTTCTTGATCATGATCGTCTAGGCTTGATGAAGATTTGCTGAAAAGCTTGAATGATCTTTGAAGTCCGAGTTCTTCTTTATTTTCTTGCACTTTGATGCTTCTTTGAAATCATTGCTTGAGTGTTTGGAATGCTTGAATTGGAATTTCTAGCTCATCATTGAGGGTTGAAAGATTGATCAACTATACTTCACTCAATGAAAATATTAGTACATAAACATTATTACTGGATTGTAATCATCAAAACATAAGATTGACCTTTAGATAAAATCCTTAGGCCAACAAGATCTTTGATCAGCGCTAAAACAGCCGAATGTCTTGCTAGAGACGTTAAAGACTAGCAAAAGCATTCGTAGGGTGTCAAAACCCTATTCCTCCCCCATTTCTATCTTTCATTTCATTTCTTGCGAAGTCTAGATACTTGTTTTTGGTTCATATGCATTGAAAGGAACTTTGGTGAGGATTGCATGAGCTTTCATGTTATTATTGACCATTCTGCATAGTTCGATTGATCTCAAACCTGAGTTCAATCGGTCGAACTCCATTCTGTATCCAACACTTAGAAAATTTTTTGACCTGCAAAAACCTGCATCCAAATCACCTCTCTGTCCCATCATTCGAACTAACTCTTAGATCGATCAAGAGACCTTCGATCGATCCAACTTCCAAGTTCGATCGATCTCATGATTCAACACTTAGAAAATTTTCAGCCTGTATCAACCTGCATATTTCACCTTTTTGTCTCATTGATCGAAACATTCCAAGATCGATCAAGAAGTTCTTCGATCGATCCAACTTTTAAGTTCGATCGATCTTCAAGTTCGAACATTTAGCCAATTTTCTGAGCCAAAAACCTGCATATTTTTGCTATCTGTCTGATCGATCGAACTCTTGTTTCGATCAATCTCAGTTCTTCATTTCATTATTTTGATTTTGTTTTGATTTTTCAAATTTCAAAAATCCAAAAATATTTTCACTTTTATTTTATTTTCATTTCATTTTATTTCAAAAAGTTTTCAAAAATTCAAAAATATTTTAATTAGTTTTTAATTATTATTGTTTATTCAATTAAATTTAATGCTAAAAATAAATAAATAAATAATAAAAAAAATAATAAAACCAAAAATATTTTATTCTATTTTATTTTACTTTATATTCTAATTTTTAATTTTAATTCCAATTTTTAATTTTAGTTTTGCATTTTTCAAAAATGTCAAAAATCCAAAAATACTTTGAAGAGAGTTCATCAAAGTTCGATCCATCTCAGTCAAAGTTCGATCGATCGAACTCTGTCTGGAATGTTTTTAAAAATGGAACCGAGGGTTTTTTAGATCGATACCTTAGATCGATCTCACCCTCTCTGCAAACCCTAACCCCCTTCTTCGTCGCCATTGTGCCATCACCTCTCCCACCTCCGGTGAACTTTCCGGCGAGCATCTAAGCATCAATCTCTCTCTTCCTTCCCGGATTCATCTTCACCCTTCCACATCTCCACTTCTCTCATCGTTTGAGGTAAGATCCGAGAATGTCCCTTATGATTTAAGCTTCAATCTTGTGCATACATGCTTTATATGTTGAATACATGCTATATACATGACAAAATCCTCCATTGTTGAAGCTTGAAGTATTTGTGTCTATATATATATGTGTGTATATATTTTTGATGATTTGATTCGATTTGGGAGTATGGGCCATGATTGGGTGATGGGATTGGATGATTTGTTGTGTTGATGGGCCCACGAACACATTCGTGTGGGCCCCGTGCTTCCAAAGTCACAGATCTATGACGTTGAGTTTTCATCGTCGCACAGTTCGATCGATCGAACTCATATCCCAGATCGATCGAAGTTGTGAGATCGATCTCACTTATTTTCGATCGATCCAACTTTTGTGATCGATCTCACTCCTTTTTATGATCGATCGAACTTCACAAGTCTTACACACACACACTTCATTCATCATATCTTATGTTCACGTTATCTCATATATGCCCAATACCTGTGATATTCCACATTGGATGCATTTCATACTTATATTGTTTAGCATGTTTCATATCCTGCCACTTGCATAGATTCATGTTATATTTGTTTTGTCTATTTTACTTGACATTCATGTTTCTATATCATGCTTAAAATTTCTTACTCTGGTACTAACTCCCATTGCAAGTTTTTCTTTTTCTTTTTGCAGGCCATGGTAAAGAGGAAGACCGTTGCCAACAGGCAACACAGGCCCCACCGACACATTAGACCACGGACAGAGGAGCCAGTAGAGCCCTCTTATGCACGGGAGGAGCCAGCATAGGCTACACCACCTCAGTCACCATCTCACGAGGCTGAGAATGACCATATGCCATCCACCTCTGTGGCTCATCCTTCATTCACTCCATCACCATCTCCACCGCATGCTGGAGTTGAGCATTCACCTATACCAACTCAGCCAACTCAGCTAGCTCAGCCAGCTCATCTGGAGCGTGATAGGCCCGTGCCTCAATATGCGTACATGACAATCGACCATGAGTCAGTGTTTGACACGGCCTTTTTCTCTAGATCAGTGCTGATCCGATCCGCCTACTATATCATCATTCAGAGGGGCCTGGCCGGTATTCTTGCCCCCATCATAGAGCCAGTCTACCCGCGGCTGGTACAGTTGTTCTACCAGAACCTCCGACCATCCCCGCATACCACAGCCGAGCCGGTCACTTCTGTAGATGGCCATCTAATCTCCATCACAGTGGACTCACAAGCCCGCTCTTACCGCTGCCCACACAGATGTCCTCCGGAGCTTTAGGACACATATCCGAGGCTATACAGGCCTTTATATGCCAACATGGCAGTTTTTCTTACAGGTCACCATGCCGGTGGCGAGACCTTCACCACTCGGACATTCCTTCCAGATGACCTTTGGTTCATCGATTCCATTCTCTATCGGAACATATACATAGTCGGACATAAGATTCAGTGGAGGGGCGATTATCTAACAGCCCTCTATGCCTTCTACACCGGGCACTGGGTGTCTAATCCCGCGCTTATCTGGAGTGTGATGAGGAAGCTTTATGATGAGTACATCAGCAAGGAGAAGCCTGGATGGGCTAAGTCTCTTCCATTCAGCCACCTCATCACCCAGATTCTCATAGATCAGCGCTACCCTATTCACCCTTGGGAGCACCCCGAGAGAGGTTCATGTCACTTCCTAAAGAAGGACTGGGACAAGAGCTACCGATTCATCATTACTCGCCTGCAGCGGAGTTAGAGGAGGAGGCGGCATAGGCAGCAGCCCAGGCAGAGGCAGAGGCAACAGCACCAGATCCCGTAGTGGACGATGCACCAGTCGATCCAGCTGCCAAGCATATAGATATCGACTTGGAGCGCCCTACAAATGACATAGAGCAGTACTCTCCAGCCAGGTCGCCCATTCACGATCAGGAGCAGACTCAGGTGTTTTCTTCTGACTCTTCTATGCCTGAGGCTCCAGATCTGACCCCCGGTTTTGGAGTACGTCTGCGGACGCTTGAGGATACTGTTGTTGCCATCCGAGCTGATCTCACAGCCCACAGAGCTGATTTTGCTGCCTTCCGCACGGATGTCACGACCATGTTCCGAGATTTATCCAGAGATATCCGCAGAGCCCGACCTGCCCCTCATACCTCTTCCTCCTGAGTTCCCAGTTCCTTCTATCTCATGATCCCTCTCTCCTATTGATACTTTACTTTTGTCACTGTACATTATTATTTTATTTTATTTTTTTTACAACCGGTCTATCGGCTTTGATATTTTTGTTGTACCTGCACTTTATCTGTTTTATAGATCTATTTTTGCCATGGATGTCACATGATTATACTCTCATATTTGTATGTTTGACTCCATCAAGTGCATCACAGTGACTTCAGTAAGAGAGTGCTACCCAATTTTCAGGACCACCGTTATACCTCTCTCATTTCTTTATCTGTTTATCCCATTTACACTTGCATATCCGTTGTGCACTAATTATCCTATTTTGTTATTTGATGAGTTTATCCAAGTGCCAATTTTCAGGACCACAGTTAATCCCAAGTTTGGGGGTGGCCATGCCACCCACTTCGGATACTTCAGTCCCGATCATTCTTGCTTAGTTGCACTGGTATACTCTTTCCCTTGTTCTCTTGCACATTGAGGACATTATGCCATTTAAGTTTGGGGGGAATGGTGTTTTACAGTGTTAATTTTAAAATTCAAAATTTGGAGTATGACTTGTGTATTTGAGGGATATTTCTATGATTGGTCCATATCTAGCTATGATTTTGATCTTTTGAGGACTATATTGCTTAAAATTTAAAAATTACTTGACTTGAGAGTCCAATACTCCTTATATGCCTTAGGGATGCCATTTAGGAGTAAATTTTTTGAAAGATCGATATCTTGCTTGCACTTGTGGTCCACATCATCTTAATTTTGTGATTGCTTTGAGATCATTCTAGGATTCTACATTAGCACCGGCGCACACTAGCATTCATTTGTGGGGTACATACTTTGTTGATTATTGAATTGGTTATATCCCAATTGAGCTAGTAGTGCATTGAAAGTTTTCATTCTTGATAAAGGTGGATAACAACCCTTTTTCACTAAGTAGCCGGGATTCTAGCCTCATCAAGCACTGAACTTCTCGCACCGAAAGGTGGAGGGCTCAAACTCTAGGTTAATAATTGTTTATTAAAAAAAAAAAAAAACAATAAAAAGTGAGGACTTCTCCCAAAAGGTGAGAAGTGGGAAATGATTAGATGGTTGTTGTCTTGATTTGTAGCCCAGTTAATTTGAGCTTGTAAATCTGTAGGGGTAGTTGAATGCCTAATGCCCTAAAGCAGTTTGGTTTAGGAGTCATTGACCTAACGCTCGACCTCATGAATCGCTAGAGAGCTTAATAGATCAACACAATGCACCATACCTCCATCTTTGATCCTATATAAAAAAATAAAAATAAATAAATAAATAAAAAAGGATAAGTGCACCTAGAACAATAAAGTTTTAATAAAAGGTCCACTTTTTGTCTTGATGATTGGTACTAGATTTGTGTGCTAGTTTGAGGGTAAGGATGTGATTAATTCTTTAGTTGGCTAAGATAGCAAAATATTTTATGTCAGTCCACTCAAAAGGATTCTAGAGTTGTTTTGATTTGCACGATCATTTTCTTGATGTATGGAGGACCATATTTGCTTGCTTGATGTTGAGATTTTGGGAGATTGTTTGGAAAGGGTTGAAAAATTGCATACTTGAGGTACTTTTCTCCCAATGCTTGTTTGCAATATTAGTGCCTCTTTTGAAAGAGTGAGCTTAATGTTTATGGGTACCATTTCTGGAAACCCTCACGAGACTTCACTCGTCCACTAGGGGTAACTTAGGGGTTTAAAAGGCTTGTTGCATATTCTAAGTGCAATCATGTTCCCTACGAAAGTGGCGTTATCCATTTATTGTTTTCTAGACTCATACTTGTATAGTTATTCATTTCATTCCTTTACTTTCTAGTTCATTGCTAGGGACTAGCAATATTTAAGTTTGAGGGTGTGATGAGCACTGAAAAGTACGTATTTAAACCCCTTAAGCTTAGGCATTCTAGTACCTTTATCTATCTTACTTTACCGTTTTAGATTGATTTCATATTATTTCCATTTTCAAGCACTTATCCCGAAAATAAGCTAACTCAACCAAATAAGAGCTTAATTGAAGCAATTCTGGGATTAAACAAAGAAAGGAGCAAAGTAAAGAAAGAAGAAAGCAAATGAAGCAAAAGGTGGGAAGCAGCAAAGTTCGATCGATCCAACTCCAAGGTTCGATCAATCGAACAATAATCGATCTCAGCACTTCAAGATAGATCCAAGCCTTGGCCCAAAAGCATAAAGTCTAAAAGTTCGATCGATCCAACAACACCCTTCGATCGATCGAACACTTTTGTCTTTATTCAAATGATTGATCCTATCCATAGCTGTACCACCCACTAACCACTTTATCCTTTTCCCATAAATATCTCCCAAAATATCTCAGATTTGTCTTTTCCCAAAAAGCTCAACCAGTTGGATCGATCTAACCTAAGTTCGATGGATCTCAGCCAGTTCGATCGATCTAAGTCCAAGGTTCGATCGATCAAACTTCCTCCAGTGCGAAAAAGTTAAATTTTCATCTCATTGAAAGTTGTCCTTTATCCAATCATTAGGGAATATTGTGTGTACGACCCTAGCTCATTTGGGTGTCATTTTGACCAACCTATATAAGGATAAGGATTGTTTTTTACAAAGGAGAGGAAAAGAGGGTGCCAATATCATTTTCATATCATCTCTTGAAGAGCAAGCTTAGACGAGGAGGAGACTACAAACACCATTGGAGACTCTTCATCAACCAAAGAGCAAACCTCTTTCATAGAGTTAGCCCTTAAGGGTTGGAGCAACATCACCATGGTGGCCAGACATCCTCTTGGGGCTAGAGTTAGCCCCAAGCATGCTTTCTATATCTTAATCTTGTGTATTATTGAGGGATTAGTGTTGTAATTGAAGTTTTGACACTTTGATATATATAGATCTTGTTTATTGAATGATTTATGTGGTTTAATGCTTCCAATTGATCATTTCATTCTATCCATATGTCTATATATGTTAGAGTAGATGTTCATGTGTTTGTCTCTAGATTTTGTGTTATTGATGCATGTCTATGTGTATTGATGCTATAGATTTGGAGATTGTCAAGACATAGTGCTTAAAAGAATACTCTTATGATTTTCTTGATGGTTCATACTTATTCTATAATGGATTGTGCCTCTCCCCTAGTTTATTTTCGTGCTAGTAGTGTAGATGTAGTGTAGTTCTAGTGTAGTGTTAAATGGAAGGACAATCTATGCTTGTTGTTTGATGATCCAAGCTTTTGAATGCAAGTAACATATGTCTCTATCCTTGTGTTGTATTTGGATTGTGAGCTTAATGAAAGGATTAATGACTTGTTTTGATCTATTGTGCCTTTCACATGTTGTTTAGACAATATATGCTTTATTGCTTAGATATATTGTGCCTTTCACATGATGTTTAGACAATACATGCTTCATTAGTCATCCTTGCTTGTTGAATCAACCAAACACACACACACACACACACACCAATATTGCCATACACCATTTGCCCTCATTAATCACTTGTCAACGGTATAGAAATGCATTGCTTGGTGGTGATTTCTAAACCCCAAGATCTCTCTCTCTCTTACTTACTCTTAATTGCATTCTTTTGTTATCACTTAGTTTAATTTAGTTGTTCTCTAATCAACCAACCAACCAATTGTTTGATCACTCGACCTAGTAGCCCTAATAGCGATTCCACGACATTGCTCGATCCTCAAAATCCCTTGGGACGATCCCTACTCGCCCCAGCTATATTTATAGTGAAATGTAGTAGTGGCTTCTATAAATGTAAAACTCTTGGCCATCGCCTTAAAATGCACACACTCTCTCAAGCTTGATATGGTGTAGCAACCCTCACAAGGACCACATCAATTTTCATACATTGAGGACAATATATCATTTATGTTTGGGGGTGTTGAGAGTTAACTATTCATATGCATATTGTCATTGTCAGATGTGTTTCTATTGTTAATATGTTAAAAATAAAAAATAAAAATAATAAAAAAAAAAGAAAAAGAAAAAAGCAAACAAATATTGTATGTTTAGGTAATGATTTTTGGTGTTGTTTGAACTAAGTTTGGGGGGAGTCTATGTGATTAATACAATTTATATGCTTATATAGGATATCAAGGAATTATTGAAAATTGCCAGCATGATTGTTCAAATGAAAAAGGTTCATTGCATGATTTAAATATTTTATTTTAGAGTCTTTAATCTCTAAATAACTTCACAATGCACATTGAGCACACCGAAAATTGCCTTCCCTTCCTTGTGATTCTACTTAATTGACTTCCTAAATTGGTAAGTCGGATGAATGAAATAATCCTTGGCATATATATATATAATTGCATTCTTTTAACATGTCAATTGATTAAAAAGGAAGATAAGGAAAGAATGTAAGATGTATGAATAGTTTGAGTTCATAGCCTAGCCATTCTAAGTCATTGTGCCCTTAGGAGTGTTTTTACACTTAATGCCCTAAGATTATCTGGTTTGGAAGTCGTTGGCTCAACACTTGTTAAATGGGGTGATTAGAGAGCTTAAGGAACTTGGACATTGCACATGGTCTTACATAAAAATAAAAATAAAAAAGCAAAAAAAAGCAACACAAAATGTGTTCAAATAAATTCATGCCTTGGATTATGATTTCAAAAGATAGATTAGGGATGGGAAAATGTTAAATAAGCCATAAAAGGGTTAAAAGTGCATTTTAAAATAAAATGAAATTTCGGTTCACTTCTAATGAACTTAAGATGAAATTCTATTAGTTGAAGAACCTGTATGTGGACTAGTTTGTTGATACATGAATGCTGGGAATTGAATATTGTCTTGAGATGTCATTGTATGCATACTTGTTGTAGTCTTCTTGATAGAGTCTTTCCCCAAAGTCATATGTTTCAATGTACACTAGAATGAGCTTTGTTGTTTAGTGTTTTTGGGTATCATTTCTAGTAAACCCTCACGAGACTTCACTCGTCCTCTTGGGAAACTTAGGGGTTTAAAAGGCTTGTTGCATATGCGAAATGCAATCGTCACTTCCACAAAAAATGAGAAGTTTGTGTTTTAAATTTTGTTTTGCTAAGGGACTAGCAAAATGTAAGTTTGGGGGTCTGATAAGCGTCAAATATTGCATATTTAAGCGCACTTAATTGCATTGGATAAGCCCATTATTTGATCTGTGTATATAGATTAACTACATTTTTATATTTTTGTGTCTTTGCAGGTCTTATTGCTAAAAAGGAATAAGAATAAGGTTTTAAGGGTTTTTGGAGCACAAGTCATATCAGGCTTACATATCAAGTGGTTTTTAAGGAGAAATGACCTGAATAGGTGATGGATGCAACCAGAGTTAAAGAAAGAAGAAGAAGCCTAAGTAGCATGCCTCGCGTCTGGACGCAAGAACTGGTATCCGAAAACAAGATTTGGCGTCCAAACGCCAAACCATCTGGACCTCGTGTCCGGATGCTATTCTTCGTGTTCGGATGCAAGAGCATGGACCCTCATTTTAATTAAGTCCAATTTTGTTCTATCTTGCACAAAAATTCAAATTTTAAACGAGTTATTTTATTTTGAAACTCATGTAAGGATAAGGGGCAAAGGCTTGTATCAAGTCAGTTAGTTTTGGTTTTTGAAAGGAGATTGTGAGGGAGATGATTTTCTTAGGGTTCTTGTGCTGAGTTTTGTAGCAATGGTGAGAGGAGGGAATTTCTTCTCTTCTTCAATCTTGGAGGTTGCTGCCATATCCATGAGAGGCTAACTTCCTTTCTAGGGAGTTGATGTAACCTAGACCAAGTAAACATGTGTTGATTTGTATTTCAATTTGAGGATTCTTATTGTATATATTCAGTTTCATAAATTAGAAGTGTTTACATTAAATTGATGTATGTGGTTATCATTTGAATATATAATTTTTTTGATTTGTTTATCTAGTCTTAGAAACCACATTGACATAATTATACATTTGATTTCCTATTGTGACAATGAGAAAGAATTTATAAAATGGTTATATTGGCATGCAAATCAGTATTTATATAGGTTATGTTTAAGGAAGATGGACCATGCTACACCTTTAGATTAATGTAGTTAGGTAGATTGTCCATACCAACTGAAGATAATCTATGATATTTAATTGATTTCATGTGCTATAACATAACATTGAACGACCTTGATAGGCCATGCCTAGGGAAAATGGTTCATACCACAACCTAGTTTAGGTGGATGGACCATGCTAACCAAAGATGGGTTATGCTTAGTCCTGAAATGTATGATCTTTTTGACAATGTCGTGGTAGTTTTATGCTTCTACACATCATTTTATATATATAATTGTTTATCCCCAAGTTAAATGCAATTTAACATGTTTATGAGGTTGAGATGAAGTCAATTCCCTAGCCTTCTCTTTATAAGTTCAATCCATTCTAATCACATTATTTACTGTTTTATGAAATTTAAATTTGTAGGTTAAATGATAAACCCATCAAATTATCATCTCTGTTATCAAATTAAGAAGTAATTTTACAATTCTGTTTGCCATAAACTAGCAATCCTTATGGTTCGACAACCCCCTACTATAGCATTAATTTGCAATGATGAATGTGCTATTGTTATAAATGGTATTTTTAAGTGGTACACATTTGTGCGCATCAATTGTCAACTTCTGCGATCTATCGTAGCTGACGTGGCAATCTCATCTTGACAACTGGCAATCCTATCCGCTGAGCTGGTGCTGACGTGGCATTGCGAATGATTGCAGTTGGCTGCGATTGATCGTGAATTGATCAAACGATGACGTGGCAGCCTTATCCAATTGCTGACAGAGCTGCGAATGATAACGTGACCTGCGATCAATTGTGAAGAATCTGCGATCGATTGTGATGCTCCAGTGTAATTTTCTGAACTTTTTTCAGATTTTCTGCTTGACTCCAAAAAGGCTTTAATTGGCTGTTTTTAGCCCGTTTGAACCTTATTGACCTGAAATAGATAAAAACATAAATTAGAACTGAAACGGGAAAGTAGGATAGATGAAAGGACTAAACGAACCTCACTTAGGTGTTAAAATGTACTACATTTGAGCACTTATCACTACTCACATTAATCCAATTAGACTTAACCGCTTTCCTAGATATGCCCCGCCGGACCGCATCAATAATGATCCTTCAGAATATACTAAAGTAGTGACATTAATGTGATACCCCTTAATTTCCAAGTTGTGTGATGATCAGGTCCACACAAAAAATAAGGAAATATCAAAATAATTAAGTATTTAAACAAGCACAAAATACAAAATGAATAAATAAGAATTACATTGAAAGGAAAAACTAAATAATAATTAATAAATCCTGGCTATAAATAATCCTCCAATAAACTCTATCATTATAATAAATATCCAAAGGTGTACAACTCGAGAATCCTATAAATTAAGAACTTATAAAACCATAATCGAATATTCTAATAATTTAATAAATAATACTATGACTAAAGAATATTAATAAATGAACATCCTACTTTGAATAAAAAGGAGAGAAAATGATAGATGAAGTCTTCAAGCTGCGGATCCTCAACCTCGAGACTGAAACCTCTAAGAACCTGAAAAATATAAACAACGGTGAGTAACCCATGAGCAAGTCCTTTATACTAAATCCCTGAAAACCAATAAAGAATCTATCTCTCGCTAAAACTCATGCAATAGCTATATAGTTCATACATAGATATACATACTGTGACACCCTCCAATTTTTCGAACGCGGGTTAATCAATTCCTCGCCCAAAACCCGGCGATATTAAACAATTAATATTTTAAAATAAGCATAGAATACAAAACGAAATAAGAATAAATAATTATACACTAGAAGGAAAACTAAATAATAAATAATTAATAACTTATATGATAATAATCTCCAAGAAATAATCCCATATTAATGATCCTCCATACTAAACCATAAATAAAAATTCTCCAAAGTACAACTCAGGAATCCGTAAAATATGGATCCCTAATTAAAAGCTAAAATTGAAATAATAATAATGTATAAACAATAAATAAAGTCTAAGATAATATCCTACATCGAAAATTTGAAATAGTGAATGTAAATGCTCTTTGATTAGCATGAATGAACTGTAAGTCTGGAACTGACGTGGACCTGAAAAAAAAAAAAAAAAAAGTGTGGGTTAGACCCACAAACAAGCTCTTTCTACTACAACCTAATCAGAGAACCGATAAGCGACACACCCCTAACCTACTCATGTAATATCTATATTGTTGATACATGTATACACACGCGCGCGCGCGCGCGCGCGCACACACACACACACAAAGACTCTCATGGAAAAATATAAGGTAGTCTCAACTGGATAGTAGGTATCTCAAGAAAAATCGCACACAAGGTGGCTAAGAGTATCCACACATCTCCTATATCCAGCTACCCATCTCCGGAAGTATATAAATCAGGCCACCATGGCCGTAAATACAATGTTATAATGCTATGAAGAATCCTAGCGTTGTCTAAATCCGTGATTGCAAGTCATATGCCCATTCTCCTCCGATTTCCTGAAAATATTAAATAAGGGGGTGAGCTCAACAGCTCAATAAGAAATGCCTAAAATACCGGCTTTAGACTCCCTTGAGCCAACAACCAAAGAATAGGAAAAAAAAGTTAGGATCATATAAGGGGAATTATCAAAATCACAATCTACAACATTTAATTCAAAAGATCATCATCACATAATCAATCATAATCATAAATGTCAATATGCTATGAAATTCAATGCCTTCCCGACCACAGTCCTGACCCAACACAACCCAAACTAAAAACTGCTAACCGACTTTATCGATGTGAGATTGATAACTATCCCTGGTTCCAAATTCAGCAACCATTTGGGGCAGAGTATCACTTTTTCACGTCCAAAATCGGCACGATCTCCCTCTAGGTCAAATTAGCCCTGGGCTCGCGAAACTTGATTTCCTTTACAAAACCCTTTCTCACAACCCTTTCCAAACACATTCCTTAAAATCATTTCAACCTCGTTTTCCCCAAACCATGCCCATGCCATGAATGGAATCATGCATGAATTAAATCAATATATATATGCTTGCAAATTATTAATTTAACCATACATACTCATCATCATTATGTATATATATATAATTCTAAGACAATAATTTAATACAAGGCATGTTCTTAAAACAATTTCATGACCACGCATATATATAACCCAACCAACATCATCTTTGAGCATGTTTTCATCATGTAAACACAAACTCAACATTTTCGCTTCAATAACTATCATTCTAAACATATTTATCAGGAAATCAAGTAAAGGAACTCAACCAAAGTCAAAACATAATGGTTTAGACACCCTACCTCAAAATGCAGCTAAAAGGCATCCCCAGCCAAAAATTCAACACCGGTCAATGCCGCCTGAATGAAAAACTATTCGGTGGAATTGTAGCTAACAATGAGGAGAGCAAACTGTCCCAAAGGAACGACTTCAGAATCTGGCTCGAAATGGATCAAAGTCCCTCCGAAGTCTTAGATCTAAAACTTTCAAACATTCCTAAAATAATCATTGCTTAACTAAAAATTAAACCCATGAACTATATGGTACATAATGATGAGGGGAACACTTTACGTCAAGGAACTGAGCCCAGAATCTAACCCGATTGGCCAAAAAATGGAAGAAAAGCTTGAGACTTAAAAAGAAGAGAAAAAGGAATGGAAAATAGGAGAGAGAGAGAGAGCATTAACTGGGGGAAAAGAAAAAAATGAAAAGAAAAAGGGGGCGTTGGCCCCTTAAGTCATTAGATGCATAGGTGGGGTCCACGTGACCCTAAAATATCACTTCCCACTATATAGATATACACATGCCACAAATACACCTCTTGGTATGTAGCCACTCAAATATGCACCAAATAAATAAATATAAAGTGTAATAACACCGAAAAATAATCCCCTGCTCGAAAAATCCAGGTCAGGTCCCACCTAGGAACTCTCGGCCTGAAAATCCAAAAAATGTCGAAATAGCCAATAATGCATTTATAAGAGTCCTGAACTCGAAGAAATGCCTGAACAACTCTCGGGACTCACCCCACAGTGTTTGGCACGCAAAACGAGGATCTTTACAATGTTTGTGCTAAGAAGGTAACAATAGCCTAAAGTATTCTTCCTATCAGGTAGAGAACCACCTCAGTCTGCATCAGAATAAGCTGTAATAGGTAAGAAGGGTGAGTGAAGATAGTGAAGACCATAGAAGAGAGTTTATTTAACATATCTAAGGATTTTTTTGGCAGCTTATAGGTGAGAAGCCCTTGGATTACTTTGAAATCTTGCAACTAAGCCCACGGAATACATAATGTTAGGTCTAGAAGCTTTGAGATATAATAAACTACCAATAATGGACCTGTAGAGTGTTGAGGGAACTTTTTTTGTGGTACACTAAAGTGTAAGCTTGGTATTAGGGCACAAAGGTATGTAAACAACCTTACTTTCAGCCATACTGAACTTCTTGAGTAACTCAGTGACACACTTCTATAGGGAGATCAAGATACCATTAGAGGATTGATGATTTTGAAGGCCTAAGAAGTATCTTAGAGTGCCAAGCATGGATATTTCAAACCTAGTTTTCATAAGGTTTGCAAATTCAGAGATCAAGGAAGAATCTGAGCCACAGAACATGATATCATCAACATAAATCTACAGGATTAGAAAGTGATCTTTATGAGTTCTGATATACAAAGGATTATCAACTTTCCCTCAGTCAAAACATTGTTCCACCTAGAAGCTATGTAGTTTCTCATACCAAGCCCTAAGGGCTTGTTTAAGGCTATACAAGGCCTTACTTAGCTTGTAAACATGTGAAGGAGATTGTGGATCTTCAAAACCCTCAGGTTGTTCCACCTAAACTTCTTCATTTAGGTTTCCATTTAGAAAGGCAGACTTACCTTATCAAGAAGGAATCCAAGGCTCCCTAGAGTCTTATTTATAGCTGTAACTCAAGCCATTCTAGGGTAGGCTAGAACAAAGTTCAGACGCAAAGTTTTAACTATGTTTCTTAGTTTCATTTCAAACATTCAGTTAAATTGTAATTTTTAATTTTTATTCACCAAAGAGCTCAGCTCAGAACAAGTTTCTAATCAAAGATTATCATATTATCAAACGTGATAAGTGTGGAAAATTAGGTCATTACAAACGTGATTGAAAGGTTATTGCTGACTACCATGTGCACAGAAGGGAAAACTATTGTTTGCCATGCGCATTGAAAGTAGCTTTGGATATCCCTATTGATAAGGTGATTTGAAACT
Source organism: Cornus florida (assembly GCF_030987335.1). Taxonomy (NCBI): domain Eukaryota; kingdom Viridiplantae; phylum Streptophyta; class Magnoliopsida; order Cornales; family Cornaceae; genus Cornus; species Cornus florida. The sequence continues at coordinate 30,762,941 of NW_026775580.1, read as the reverse complement.
GTTGTCTGCCATGAGCACCGAAAGGAGTGAGAAGGCTGATATTAGCTCAGAAAGAGCTTGAAATTTTTCATGGAAGATTGAAATTCCTTGGACACAGAATCAAGGATTATTTCTTTGCAAGGACCAAATAGATGCCACTAGTCAATAAACCATCTGGGACATCCATATTGAAACTTTTTTAGAAAAGGATAAGCCATGAATGGCTATAATCCTGGTTCTGAAAATAAAAGGTATTGTACTAGGCTTGTTGATAATCCCAGTAATTGAAAGTTTGGGGATTGCGAGGTCTAGAAAATTGCCGCGGGGCATTAATGTTAGTACCCCAAGCTGCTAGAGTAAGAACTTTTTGAATTGTAGAAGTGGTGCAAGAAATAAAAGAGTCATCGCTGGGTTTTGAATGAGAACAAACTTTAATGGAATCTATGTCCACTAAAATGAATTCATCAAAATTTTATGTTTTTCTAAAATCTGTTGAATGAAATTGAAACCCTTTAACAAAATGGTTTTGAGAAAGTAAAATGGAGTTTTTGTTAAAAAGTTATTTTTCAACCACACAAATGGTAGTTGAGTTTGGTTTTTGAAAATAATGAGATTTTTTGGGAGTAGGGTTGTTCACCACCACTTGCTGTTTGAGTTTGCTGGAAGAAATTTGTTTGTCTGATGCTGAAGAAATCTCAGCATAAGATTTTTGTAAAAGCGGGAAAAAGGGCTGTTAAGATTCCAGATAAAACTGGATAGGATCATACTGGGATGGAGACATCAGTAAGTTGATGACTCATTGAGTTTGCTACTTCCTCAAGCTGGACCTTGTCATACTAGCATAATTTAAGTGGTGTTTTGGAATCGGTTGGTTGTGTATAGGCATTATTGGTTTTTTTGGGTCATGTGTTTGCAACTGAGGAATTTTATCCTGTATTGGAAGGAATGATGCCCGCCCTATACTCCTGTTTTGTCCTGCAAAAATTCTCGTGTAATAAATTCAAGAAGGGAGTTGTTTTCACCTTTTATATAATCAATATCAAAATTAAAAATAGTAAGTAGTGCTTGCCATCGGGCAAATATTTGTTTTGAAGCAATGTTTTGAACATCTTTTTGTAAAACAGTTTTTGCAGATTGGCAATCAACCTAGATTAAATTTTTTTGATTTAATAAGTCATTTTGAAATTTTGAAAGGCATAAAACTATAGATAAAATTTCCTTTTTGATAATAGAATAGGTGCGCTGGGCTTGGTTCCACATGCCAGATGTATACTCAACTAATTATTCTTTTCCATCTATTTTTTGCTTAAGGATACCCCTGTATCCAAAGTCAGAGGCATCTATTTCAACAATTTTGAATGCTTCAGGATCAACAATGGATAAGCACGGTAAACTCTTTGCTTTGCTTTTAAGAAGTTTGACTATCCTAGTATGCTCTGCAGACTATGGGGGGGGGGGGGGGGGGAGACTTTTTAAGTCTTTGACGTAATGGAGCACAAAGAGGGGACATATCTTTGAAAAAATCAGAAAGGTAGTTTAGGCACCTTAAAAAACTTTAGAGCTGGGTTTTTTCCTTGATCCATCAGGGAATTTATCAGCAAACTGAATAGATCTATGGATTGGAATAACAGTTCCTTAATGGATCTAAAAACCTAAAAACCTGATCTTAGTCTGAAATAAGTTTAGTTTATAAAGGAACAGAACTAGTCCATTATGTTTGATAGTTTGAGCAAATATGTTGAGATGTTTCCAATGCAATTCTATTGAAGAAGAAAAGATTAATATATCATCAATGTAAACAATTGAAAAGTCAGTGAAATGAATAAAAATGACATTCATAATTTTTTAAAATTCGAAAAGAGCATTTTTTAATCAGAAGGGCGTGACATTCCATTCATAGTTACCAAAAGGGACTGTGAAGGCTGTTTTATATCTGCCCTTTTTAGCAATTTGAATTTTCCAAAAACTGGATTTGAGGTCAAATTTGGAGAAAACTTTTGCATGAACAAGATGTTGGATTAGGTCCCTTTAGTTAGGTAATGGATATCTAATCCATTGAAGGACTTCATTGAGAGGCTTGTAATTGATAACTGACGATCCTATTCCTATATGTTTAGAAAATAGACTTTTTAATGTGAGAGGTCGCTTCGCAAGGTCAAAATATGAATGTGGTTTCGGAAGCCTTTCTAGTCAAATTTACATTAATAAAACCACTACTACAACTAATAAAGTATAGCGAGTTGGGATCATCCATAGAGATTATACGTGCTGGAATTTAATTTCGACTTTAATGTATCACAAGATTGCAAAGAGATTTGATGAGATAATTAAACTACTTCAACTAATGAAAATGCAATTCAAATAAAAATAAGTTGAGATAGGGATTTAAGAGATATGAAGAGAGGTCTTGAGGTGTATTGGAATTGCCACCAAGCTCATTCATCAAACCACACACTTTTAACTAATTTGGGAAAAACCTTCTTGTGAACAAAATGTGACTACCAATTGCAATATTAAGCATGGACCATCAAATTCAATAATGATTTTCCTACCTAATCAACAATTAAACTAAGTGTAGAACAACCCATCAATTATAAGCATGACCCATCAAACTAATTACATTTGTATCACACATCAATCTAGAGAAGCATGGAATTTGCAATAATAAGCTATGGAATATCAAATCAAGTATAGATTGTCTACCTACCTACAAGCATGAATTAAATTGTAGAACAACCCATCAAGAATAAGAATAATCCATCAAATTAATTGACAAACCCATTCAATGAATACCATGCATAGCCATCACTAGATCCTTAATTAATCATACATATACATGCAACCAATATAGAGAAACTAGTGTAAAGATCAATTTCCAAATAATCACACATAAGACAACATGTAATCACAAAGAGAATCAATAGGAAGAATTAAACCATATAAATCACGTGAGACATAATTCCCAATTTAATCACACATAGACATGTAAATAAACTAGAGAATTAATAGAAAGAATTAAACCATAGAAATCATAGAAATAAACCAAGATTTATTAAATTCATAAGATTAGAACATTAATCACAAGATATTATTCCCTAAAAAGTATGAAAAAGATAGAGGTTTAAATTACAAACTTGGGGCTCATCCAAGCCCCAAGGAGAAGTCTAGCCAATCATGGAGTAGGTTGGTATGATCTTGGAACCCTCAAGGGCAATCCCCAAACATGGCTCCATTTTCTTTCTCTTCTTCTTTGTTGAATTCTAGAGAGAAAGTGTGTATAGATCTAGAGATGTGTTCTTAATGCCTCCACTCTTCTCTTTTCTTTTAACCCTAATCTCTAACTTTTCTGGAGAGAGAAAATAAAAATTACAATGTAAAAATAAAATGATAAAAAAGCTTCTTTACAAAATAGTTCAATTCCCTTTAAATACAAGGTCTTTTCTTAGTCACTAAGTTAGAAATATAGCCCAAAAATATTTAATCTTGCAACTATGTGGTAGGTGGAGTTCGGGTGCGCGGGAATAAGACAGCTCGCTGCCAGCACATTTTTGATTGATCAGACTTTTCGTCGATCGATCAGAGTTGGTTCAATCGATCAGACTTTTCTTCGATCAAACAGAGTTCGATCGATCTCACTTTTCTCCGATCGATCTTACTTGGCAGTTTTCAGCATCAGCCTCCTTTTTGCTCACAGATCAGCCTCCTTTTGCTCCAGATTCTCACTAAGAATTAGTTTGACTCCAAAAAGGCCTTAAGAAACCATTTTTAGCCCGTTTTAACATTATTGATATGAAAAAAGGAAATAACACGAAATTAGTCTAAAACGGAAAAATATGATAGATAAAGTACCTAGAATATTCAAGCTTAAGGGGTTTAAATGCGCACTTTTCAGCGCTCATCATACCCCCAAACTTAAATATTGCCAGTCGCTAACAATGAACTACAAAGTAAAGGAATGAAATGAACAATTAAACAACTATGAACTAGAAAACAATAAATGGATAACGCCACTTTCGTAGGGAATACGATTGCATTTAGCGCATGCAACAAGCTTTTTAAACCCCTAGTGGACGAGTGAAATCTCGTGAGGTTTTCCAGAAATGATACCCACAAACATTAAGCTCATTCTCACAAAATAGGCACCAATATTGCAAACAAGCATTGGGAGAAAATTACATCAAGTATGCAATTTTCAACTATTTCCAAGCAATCTTCCAAAATTTCAACATCAAATAAGTAAGTATGGTCTTCCACATATCAAGAAAATGATCATGCAAATCAAAACAACTCTAGAATCCTTTTTGAGTGGACCGGCATCAAATATGTCACTATCTAAGTCAACTAAAGAAATGATCATATCCTTACCCTCAAACTAGCACGCAAATCTAGTACCGATCATCAAGATAAATAGTGGACCTTTTATTAAAGCTTTATTGATCTAGGTGCGCTTATTCTTTTCACTTGATTTTTTTTTTTTTTTTTAATACTAAACCTAAGGATCAAAGATGGAAGCATAGTGTAATGTGTTGATCTATTAAGCTTTCTAGCGATCCATGAGGTTGAGCGTTAGGTCAGTGGCTCCCAAACCAGACGGCTTTAGGGCACTAGGTGTTTAAACACCCCTAAGGACTTAAAAGCTCAAATCAATTAGGCTACAAAGCAAAACAACCTCCATCTAATCATTTCCCACTTCTTATCTTTTGGGAGAAGTCCTCACTTTTTATTTGCTTTTGCAACTTTTTTTTTTTTTTTTCCATTTTTAGAAATAATTATTAACCTAGAGTTTAGGCCCTCCAACTTTTGGCGCGAGAAATTCAGTGCTTGCTGAGGCTAGAATCCCAGCTACTTAGTGAAAAGTGTTTGTTATCCACTTTTATCAAAAAATGAAAGCTTTCAATGCACTACTAGCTCAATTGGGATATAACCAAATCAATAATCAACAAAACGTGTACCCCACAAATGAATGCTAGTGTGTGTCTGTGCTAGTGTAGAATCCTAGAGTGAATCTCAAAATAATCACAAAATCAGGATAATGTGGACCACAAGTGCAAACAAGATATTAATCTTTCGAAAAATTTACTCCTAAAGGGCATCCACAAGGCATACAAGTAGTGTTGGACTCTTAAGTCAAGAAATTTTGAAATTTTAAGCAATATAGTCCTTAAAAGATCAAAATCATAGCTAATATGAGTCTCAAATCTCAATCATGCATTTAAAATTCAACTTTAAGTAGAATGCAACAAACACCTTACCCCCAAACTTAAACCGCACATTGTCCTCAATGTGCAATAAGAACAATAGAAAAGATGGAAAGAGTATACCGTGGCAGCGAAAGCATGAAGCCCAACAATGATCCAATATGAAAAGGGTCTCCCCTAAACTTGGAATCAACAACCTATTTGAATAACCACACTAGCAAACTCATATAAAAAATCAATGGGATAAGAATAATCAAATCATACATTCTAAGGCAATATAACACAAGATGCACGAGAGATATGAGATCAAGCCCTAGCTAAAGTATGAAAGTATGCATGACTACACATAAGGGCCTAATGGTGAAACAAATTTTTGTATTTTTCATTTTATTAAAGCATGTATATAGACAAAATGCAAGAAAAACAAAAATACAAAAAGAAAAATAAAGAAGGTAAAATGCAATGAAAGAATATGTACAATGCAAGAAATGGAAAACAAAAACTAAGAAAGGATGCAAGAATAAAATAATGAAAAATAAAAACTATCTCTTTTTTTTAAAGGATGCAAGAATAAAATAATGAAAAATAAAAACTATCTCTTTTTTTTAAAAAAAAAATTAAATTTTTTTTATTAAAATTTTTTTTTTGAAACACGCAAAGAAAAATAAAAAATGCAAGTAATAAACAAAATGGGTGCTAAGTTTAATATATCTAGTAAGATGGAATGCTACTTTGAAAAACAATCATTTTTTTTAATTAAATTTTTTTAATTAATTTTTTTTTATTTTTAGAAGAAACAAGTATGGACAGAAACAAAAATAAAAAGGCGAGTAAATAAAAATGCAAGAAGTAAGAATTCAAGAAAATAAATAATGCAAAGAAAGAAATTTTTTTTTTTTTTTTCACAAGGGAAAAGTAAGTAAATAAAATGAAAGTAAATAATTAAAGTAAAAGAAAATGAAAAATATAAGAAAATAAAAATAGAAAGAAGAAAAAGTTAAAAAGTCAAAGGGGTAAAGTTGTGATCGATCTAAGGATAATCGATCGAAACTCGAATTATCTAAGATGTGAAAACCTGCAGAGAACTTCGGACGATACACAAAGATCTAAAATATACAGAGATTCAAAAAATTTCTAAGTATAGAACTGAGATTGATCGAAAGGATAACTGGATCAATCGAGAAATAATTGGATCAATCTGGAAGAAAGTTCGCACGATACACAGAGAGCTGATTTCTGTAGAGAATTGACTGCAAAGAGGTTCGATCGATCGAAAGGACACTTGTGATCGATCGAACCGGCACCAAATGCCTAATTTTGAGGTGAAAGTGCAGAAAATCCTATGCTAGGCCCCAATGATGGTAACAAGAATATAAATTAAAAAAATGGATGGAAGAATGTATACAAGAATGAAAAATAAAAAGAAATGAGGGAGGAATAGAGTTTTGAAAATCTATGAAAAACTAGTTTTTAACGTCTTTAGCAAGACGTTGGGTCAACTCACTAATCAAAAGAATCAAAAACCAGATATGAAACATCCTTATTGACCCTCTTTTCTATTTTCTAATTTAATGCCTCACTTACAACAATGAAATCATCCTCTAAAAGAATGACTTGAAAAGAAATGAATGAGATGATTTCGTTCATTTCATCCACAGTCTTGAAAATAAAATCAATGATGAGCGGCCTTGCACTTGGAATAGCAAAGTCTTTCAAAGACTTAATTGGGATATCAAGAAACACATTCTCTTCATCCTTTTCTTCTTCCTCAAAAATCACCATCTCCTCATCTTCCAAGTTAGTTAAGGAGTCCATTAGAGAGTTCATTTCATTTTTGGAGCTTTCAAGGTCAAAACCACAATTTTCATACATTTCCAGAAGGCACTCCTCAAGAGGGTCATTAGAGATAATAGAAGGAAGGCTCTCTTGTACGAGTTCCTCCTCATTCTCTCCTACCTCAAGTGTGGTCAACATCTCCTCACTCTCTAAAGTAGTAATGGCTGGGATAAAATCATGATTAAAACAAGGAAAGTCCCCATTAATCATGTTGTGCTTTATTGGATTAGCCACTAACTCACTTGCCACTTCCTCCTCTATACAAGATAGAGTGCTAGGCATTAGCTCACTTGCTACTTCTTTCTCTTCACTCTCATTATCATCATCTTTATAAATTGAAGTTCTTACCATTTTTTCATTTACCTCTTCCTCCTCCTCTTGACGAGAAAGAGTACTTGCAATTTGCTCAACTTGAGCTTCTAACTTGGCTAACATTTGAGAATGAGAATTAATAAGTGGAGTTTGTGAAATATGCACATCAAGTAAAGCTAACACTTTATTTTCAAATCCGGGTGAGTACCTATAAGGTGGTGGAGTTGGTTTATCATAAAATGGTAGGGGAGGATAATAATCACAAAGAGGATAATAAGTACAGTCAAGTCCATAATAAGATGATGCATATTGCAATGAATTGGACTCAACCTCATAAGGATTAAAATATGGTAGAGGGACATAAGGTGAGGGGAAGTAATTTTCCCCAAACTTGGATCAAACAATTCCTCCATTCACAATTAAAATCCAAATGCAAGAAAAAAAAAAATTTGGCCTCCACACGGGCCGATGTTTGGACAAAAATAAAGCAATTTAATAAGCCTCAACAAGGGTTATCACAAGCATGCAAAGAAGTGAAACAATTATAATACAAGAGTTCCAAGAATTGCTCACAAAGGTCCTTAAGCAACCTCAAATTTTAATGTTAGCTTTAAGCTCCAATGATTGCTTCAAGTTCCAAAGTTTGCCTTTCTTGCAGTCAAGTACCTAATTAAACAAATAATATCAAGAATGAGAACAAAATATACAATGGAAAATAAAATAAAAATAGAAGCAATCAAATGAACACTATTATCTAGTCTAATTCCAACAAAACCGTTAATCCCCGGCAACGGTGCCAAAATTTGACGAGCCCCTTCCTATGTGTTTAGAAAACGGACTTTTTAATGCGAGAGGTCGCTTCACAAGGTCAAAATATGAATGTGGTTTTGGAATCCTTTCTAATCAAATTTACATTAATAAAACCACTACTACAACTAATGAAGTATAGCGAGTAGGGATTGTCCAAAGAGATTCTACGTGTTGGAATTTAACTTCGACTCTAATGTATCACAAGATTGCAAAGAGATTTGATGAGATGATTAAACAACTTCAATTAATGAAAATGCAATTAAAATAAAACTAAGTTGAGATAGGGATTTAAGAGATATGAAGAGAGGTCTTAAGGTGCATTGGAATTGCCACCAAGCTCATTCACCAAACCATACACTTTCAACTAATTTGGGGAAAACCTTCTTGTGAACAAAATGCGACTACCAATTGCAAAATTAAGCATGGACCATCAAATTTAATAATGATTTGCCTACCTAACCAACAATTAAACTACGTGTAGAACAACCCATCAATTTTAAGCATGACCCATCAAACTAATTACAATTGTAGCACACATCAATCTAGAGAATCATGGAATTTACAATAATAAGCCATGTAATATCAAATCAAGTATAGATTGTGTACCTACCTATAAGCATGAATTAAATTGTAAAATAGCCTATCAAGCATAAGAATAATCCATAAAATAAATTGACAAATCCATTCAATGAATACCATGCATAGCCATCACTAGATCCTTAATTAATCACACATAGACATGCAACCAACATAGAGAAACTAGTGTAGAGATCAATTCCCAAATAATCACACATAAGACAACATGTAATCACAAAGAGAATCAATATGAAGAATTAAACCATATGAATCATGTGAGACATAATTCCCAATTTAATCACACATAGACATGTAAATAAATTAGAGAATTAATAGGATGAATTAAACCATAAAAATCATAGAAATATAACAAGATTCATTAAATTCACAAGGCTAGAACATTAATCACAAGATATTATTCCCAAAAAGTATGAAAAAGATAAAGGTTTAGATTACAAACTTGGGGCTCATCCAAGCCCCAAGAAGAAGTCTAGCCAATCATGGAGGAGGTGGGTGTGATCTTGGAACCCTCAAGGGCAATCCCCAAACATGGCTCCATCTTCTTCCTCTTCTTCTTTGTTGAATTCTAGAGATAGAGTGTGTGTAAATCTAGAGATGTGTTCTTGGTGCCTCCACTCTTCTCTTTTCTTCTAACCCTAATCTCTAACTTTTCTAGAGAGAGAAAATAAAAATTACAATGTAAACATAAAATGATGAAAAAGCTTCTCTACAAAGTGATTCAATTCCCTTTAAATATAAGGTCTTTTCTTAGTCACTAAGTTAGAAATATAGCCTAAAAATATCTAATCACGCAACTATGTGGTGGGTGGAGTTTGGGCGCGCGGTAATAAGACAACTCGCTGCCAGCACATTTTCGATCGATCAGACTTTCTTTGATCGATCAGAGTTGGTTCGATCGATCAGACTTTTCTTCGATCGATCAGAGTTCGATCGATCTCACTTTTCTTCGGTCGATCTCACTTTTCTCTGATAGATCTGACTTGGCAGTTTTCAGCATCAGCCTCCTTTTTGCTCCAAATCAGCCTCCTTTTACTCCAGATTCTCACTAAGACTTAGTTTGACTCCAAAAAGGCCTTTAGAAACCATTTTTAGCCCATTTTAACATTATTAACTTGAAAAAGGAAATAACACGAAATTAGTTTAAAACAAAAAAATAAGATAGATAAAGGTCCTAGAATACTCAAGCTTAAGGGGTTTAAGTGCGCATTTTTTAGCGCTCATCAATAACAAGTTTGGGAACACCTCTTTCTATTTCAGTATTTCTCTGAACATAGAAAACCGCATAGCTCCATGGGGAACGGCTTTCTCTTATGAGCGTTTTGTCTAATAACTCCTGTATTTCTTTTTTGCAGTAGTCAAGGAGCTCTTGGTTCATTTGGCTAGAACGAGCTTTGATAGGAATATCTTTCTCATTGAATGTTTTCTCATAAGGTAGCTTAACAATGTGTTGGTGTCAGTACCAGAAGGCATTTAGGAGATCAGAGCAAATTTGGTCTTCAAGTTTAATTTTGAATCTCATAATAGATTCTTGAAGTTTTTTGTGATTGAGTTGATCATCAATCTATTTAAGGTTCAACTCTTGTTTGGGAAGTCAAGATACTTAGTCTTACGTTCAATTCTATTGATTACTGGGTTTTGAGTGATATAAGAATCCCTGATATTATTAAGATCTTTGATCTTGATAAGATGAGCAAATGGAAAACAAATTTCTTGTCCTACTAGAGTGGTTGAGATTCCTTGATCATTAACTTTGATTAGGTAAAGAAGGGAAATGAATGGAGTTCCTAAAATAACTGGAGTGTTGAGATCTTTTATAAGGATAAAAGGTGTCTTAATAGAAAGACTTTGATTACAAACATGGGCATTAGTGAGTTTATACTGGACACTTAGACGAAAGCCATTAGCACCTTGAAGTCATTCTTTAGTTTTCTCAAAGTATTTTGTAGGGACAAGCCCTTCATTAATATAATCGGTTTAAGACTCGATTTATAATAAATCAACCCTTGCAATAGCACAAATCATTGTAAAATAGGGTTACTGAACGGTAAGTCGAACCACTGGGACTGCTAGTTTATGGTAACCAAGGTCTTTAAATTCACTTTTACTTTGATGAAAGGAAGTACAGAGTTTTGATTGGTTTGTCACTTAGAATCTAGGAATTAAAGATTGCATAAAACAATATTTGCAAGGAAATTAAGAGAAAAGAAATTCTAGTTAGAGAGGACTAGGGAAGTGAACCACTACCTACCCTATTAACATGCTAGTTGAGATTAACTTGGGGAAACAACATAAATATGTGACCATGGAATGCTACAACACAAATATTGCTACATTCCTTCAAGAAATTCATGAAATCAATGGCAAGAATAATCTATCAAAGTTGCACATGCTTGAACTATCTAAACTAGTGTGTAGCCTTGGACATGCTTACTAAGCTAGAGATTATCAAGCCGTCAATCACATGATAGGAGCACATGAAGTCAAGAGTCAAGAATAGTCCATCAAAGGGGGTCCTAAGCTATGGAATATCAAGATTCTCATACAATATGCCAAGAAACCCATTTCACAATCTCATTTCCATTGTCATTATGAAAATGCAAGCGATACAATCATGAGAAAATATGATCTAAGACAAGATAATACGTTAATCATAATCATTTATAAGAAATTAGATTCATTACATCAATTATAACCTCTAGATTGTGAAGTAATCACATATATACATCATTTTCCCCAAAATAAACCAAGACTAGAACATGCTTACTAGATAGGGCTTCATCACCTCCCTAGATAGGGAGTTAGTTGCCCATGGATGCACTAGAGGAAGGAGAAAGGATGAAGAGTCCCTCTATTTTCATGCTTAAAGCTCCAAGAAACAAAAATCCTCTCTTTTACAATATTTATCTCTCTAGAAGTTTGCAAAAATGTGAGATGATCCATCCCAAGCCTCAAGCCCTTTATCAACACAAAACAATCTCCCTTCTCCTCCATTTTTGTGCCCCAACAACCCTAGGAGAAATCAGGACCACAGAAAAAGGTCAAGGGGCAACTTTCAACACAAATTCAGAGGCAGTTGATCTGCTATCTGCAGATCGGCGGTGGCCACTAGAGTGTTTGGCGGTTGCCCACGGATCTGCGGCGGGCGTCTGCGGTGCTTGCTAGCGGGGGCTCGGGAGACACGGCGGGGCCCCGCGGTTGAAGGAATGCTACTGGAGTATTTGGCGGGTGCCCGCGGATCTACAGCGGGTGCTCGCCGTGCTTAGCTTCAAAGCCTTCACTCCTCTCTTGAGCCACTTTGGGCCAGTCCCTTTGACGCGGTCTTGATCCTAAGCGCTATGCCGCAAAACTCACACACTTAATTGAATCAAGCGACTTGACCAAAACGACGGTCCCAGTAACGGCTTGCTTTGATTCTTCAAGAGTTTGTCAAGGCTGCTCTTTTAACCATTTTTGGGGGAACCAACCTGAAAGAAGACGGAAATAAATAGGTAAAGCTAAACTATACATTATATTTAACTAATGTACTTAACTAATACAAATAATGGCGTTTGAATATGCAATATTCGGCGCTTATCATAATACAATTAAGATCAGCATCAGAATCAATCAGTGCTATAGTCTTAATTGTAAAGACTTTGTTGATAACAATTTTGAGGTTAAAATGCCTTTTTTGGAATGTTATTTGTGTCATAAGATTGATGTAGGCATCAGTATCTTTGGGAGGAACCTCAAATTGATCTATATGGTTGGAGGATGATGGTGTTATTAGAGTATCTAGTTGGGATTGTTAGAGAAAGACCTGGTTCTTAAGACTAAGAATATCCAGAGTAGTGGAGTCTTTCAAGGCTTTGTTTTCTTGTTTCAGAATAAAAATCTCTTGCTTAGTTTGTTTGATTTCTTTGTGGAGGTCTTGAATCGTAATTGGAGTTTCGAGTTTTGTGCTAAATCTTTCAAAGATGTCGGTAAGGTTATAAGTGTTTTCTATAACCATTGGAGTTTTGTCACTTCTTTGGCCAAAACTGTTGGAGAATTTGATTAGACATTCTTTGCGCTGATTAAGGTCCTCAATCTTATCAATGAGTTCTAACATTAACTCTTGATCTTTAGTAATCATGCAGATGCATTTGGTTTTGATAAGCTAGTTATCAGAATATGGATTGGAGGAATTTGAATCATAATCAGTGCTACCATTATAATCATCCTCTTGAATATTATTGATATCATTTTCTGATTCTTCATCAGAAGAGTTCAAGAGAATTTTCATCAGCTAGCTCCTGACAGTCTTAGGAAGATCAAGTTCATTGATTCTTTATTTGGCTTTGCAATCACGTTTGTAATGACCTAATTTTGCACACTTAAAACATTTGATGGTTGCTTTGGAGGGTGTTAGGAAGGATAGGTTTCTTATGGAATTGTCTAAAAGAAGGGTTTTTTCTTTGTTTATCTTTATCCAGAGAAAGATATTTTTCAACGAAAGGTGACCTATTCTTATGGTATCTAGGTTTACCTTTGTGCTTATTGATAAGCGCCGAATATTGGATATTCAAACGCCCTTATTTGCATTAGTTAAGTCCATTAGTTGATCATATTGTATATATTAGCTTCATTTGCATGTTTTTGTTTACTTTCAAGTTGGTTCCCTAAAGATAGTTAAAAGTATGGCTTTGTTAAGTTCTTGAAGAATCAAAGCATGCCGTTGTCAGGAATATTCATTTTGCCCAAGTCAGTGACCCATTGAACTCATGGTTATCCCTACAAAAAGCGCTAGATGATCGCGTCATCGGGCCGAGCAAAGATCAGATCATGAAGCAAAGTGGTGCAAGGCTGTAGCATTGTAAGCGGCCTCCAAATGCGGCAGAAAATTGGAAAAAAGCGGGACCCTGCCATGAGCTGCGGGCCCCCTCCGTGTGCCGCAGCAAACCTCCACGACACCACGCGGGTGCCCGCCCTGCCCTGCGGGCGCCCACCATTTTGCAGACAGCAGGCCACCAACTACTTTATTACACCCAATGATGTCCCCTTGACCTAATGTGTGGTTCTGCAATCTTCTAGGGATAGTGAGCCATGAAATTAGAGTGGTTGGGAGGCTATCTTGGATATATAGAGGGCTTGTATGGTTGTAAAGGGGGATCTCAATTTTTGTAAGGTTTCTAGAGAGAAAAATATTAGGTTCAAGAGGGTTTGTGTTGTTCTTGGCCTCTATGTGCGAAAATGGAAGGGTTGGCTATCTCTACTCCTTCTTCCCTTGCTTCTATTGGTAACTAACTCCCTTTCTAGGGAGGTGATGAAGCCCTTCCTTGTAAGCATGCCTTAGTTTTGGTTCAATTTGTACCTCTTTCATCAAACTAAAAGTGATTTTAAAGACCTTTGTCGCTATAAATTAGCAGTCCTTGTGATTCAACTTACCCTTACGATAGCCCTATTTTACAATGATTAATGCTATTGTAAAGGTTGATATAATTGGCAAGCATTCCTCAACCGACCAATTTTTGGTGCGGGCACCCGCCACTGCTTCGGCCCTTCATAAAAGGGCCATCTCAAGGCCCATTTTAAAAATTCTAACTTTTTTTTTCTCTCTCTCTCTCTCTCTCTCTTGCCCCACTCTCTCCTTCCCAAATCCTTCTTCATTTTCTCCCTCATTCTACCTCACTTTTCTCTCTCCCTCATCCATCTCCATCAACCTTCTTCCATCTTTCTCATCTCTACCATTTTGCACCAACCAAGCAGGGATTTTTCGTTCTTCACTTTAGGGTAAGTTTCCTTATCTATCTCTCTCAATTTTTTATCAATGGAGGATGGGATTGATGGTGTTGAGGATTTGTAGTTGTTTGGGCTTGTATATTCTTGATTGCATGACAATTTTTTTTGGGATTTCACATCTCTAATCAACCTTGGGCCCTCTTCCTTTTTTTCTTGCACACCAGGTGTTCGATAAATTGCCTAAGCCAACTTCTTCTTCCAAATGGCACCCAAAACCTCTTCCAAGCATGCTCACTCCTCCGAGGGACCATCCGAGGAAGCTCCCACGCCATTAGCCCATTGAAACCGAGGCTAAATTCATGGTAAAAGATGAGTTCAAAGAAAATCTCAAAATGGCGTGGGCGGTTAAGTAGTTGAAGGACTGTGGCCTCAAATCTCTATTCAAGCCATGCACTGGCTCCTTCTATCCGCGTATAGTCCGCCAATTTTACTCTCATATGTTTTATTCATACGCGAAGCCAGAGGTGATCAAGGCCACCATTGATGGCACCCATTTTGAATTCACCCTCCAGGACCTTGCCACGGCCTTGGAGTATCCCTTGGTTTCTCCGTTAGATGAGGCGGACCCGCCTCTATACGATGATCCTCCCGAGGAGCTGAAATTGTCAGAAATTGTTGAGGAGATTTGCCATAACATGTATACCAATAATTGCAAATCAAGCACAAATAAGTCATCCCTTCTATGCTGGTTGTGGTTCTTGGACTCGGTCCTTGCCAAGAATGTCCTTCTTGTCCCTAAGCACTCTGAACGTAAAGGGGTTTTTCTCCACACTCTTTATGCCGCTGAGAAGGGACATTGGTTTTGCGTCCCGCAGCTCTTCTGGGACCAATTCCTCAAGGTCGACAATGACCACTTTGTTACGCAGTCTGACAATGCCCTAACTTGGGCACTTTTTTTCCCCTATCTGGTCGCCAAGCTACTCAAAAATAAAAAGTTCAAGGTACAGCAAAATGAGGAGCGGAGGACGGATGTATTTCTTTTCGACCTTGGTACATGGAAGTCAAGCACCGTCCAGCTTAAGACTTCTCGTCAAGCCCACATTGGTGGTGTGTTTGATTGGGGAGGTCCCACTGTCCCTATTGTTCCTACGCTGGCTGCTCCCACACCTGTTGCGCCACCACCACCTGCTATGTCCCGTGCCGACTACGACTCTCTCAGCACCCGTCTTGATACCATTTAGCTGCGAGTCGAGACCATGGAGGGCACCCTTACAGAAGGAGACTCAGGAGGGCCAGCAGATATTGCAGGCCATGCTGCAGTCCTTGATTAACCGACTATTAGGCGACGCCGGTGGCTCATCCTCCACTCTGATGATGGAGTGATTTTATGCTTTCCGTTCCTATTTTCATTTTCAGTAGTACTCTTTTGCTTTATGTTGGGCCGCGTTTGGCATTACTGTCGGTTCCTATTTTGAACTTATAACTGTAATTTTTATTGCTATTTTGCATAACTTCTCAGTTTTTAGTTAAATAAAATTGCAGTTGTTTATTTTTATCTCTGTCTGGATTTATTTGATGCTTGTTGTGCATAGATGCGT
The DNA here is from genome assembly GCF_030987335.1 of Cornus florida. Taxonomy (NCBI): domain Eukaryota; kingdom Viridiplantae; phylum Streptophyta; class Magnoliopsida; order Cornales; family Cornaceae; genus Cornus; species Cornus florida. The sequence goes on along the minus strand of NW_026775580.1, from coordinate 30,746,911 downwards.
TTTGATAGGTTTTTAGAATCAAGTTTGGGGGCGTGCTTTTGGAATTCACATGGTGGCATATTTTTACACCACCACTGAATTTCCTTCTGCACTTGGTAATATTGTTCTTGTTACCCTCTCTATTTTTCATTAATCATTCTTTGTCTTCTCACATCGAGGACAATGTGACATTCAAGTTTAAGGGTATATTTTTGGTATGCATTTTTGCTTTTTATATGCATTTTTGTTTGCATGTGCTAATTGTTCGTGTAAAGTAATAAAATCATTTTTGGAAAGTAATGATTCTGTAATTTGGAACTTGTTGGAGATTGAAGCATAATTTAATACTTTGTGTATAGAAGCAAATGATAGTTTTGAAAATAAAGAAAAATCTGAAATGATCATGTTGATTCAAATCGGTTTGTACAAATGCTTTAATTAGATTTTCGTCGGATTTCATGCTCTTTTATGCTTCACACTTCACAGATGCACACCAAAAACTTAATTGTGAGGCATGTAACCTGATTTACCTTGACCATGACTCAGTTGATTTGAATTGATGACCCTAATGAATGGATATCTTTGGCATTGATCTAAATATATATATATATATGAATAGTGATAATGACTAGTTTAAGTTCGTAACCTTACTAACTCGAGTTATTAAGCCCTTGGAGTGTCTTTACACTTAGCACCCTAAAGCCATCCGGTTTGGGAGTTGCTGGCCTAACACTTGCTACATGGGTTAGTTAGAAAGCTTAAGGGACTTAGGCATTGCACGGTCATTCACGAAATAAAAATAAATAAATATGGTTCATTGGAGTTCGTAGCCTTGCCAACTTGAGTTATTAAGCCCTTGGAGTGTCTTTTTACTTAGCACCTTAAAACCATCCGGTTTGGGAGTTGTTGGCCTAACACTTGCTACATGGGTCGGTTAGAAAGGTTAAGAGACTTCGGCATTGCACAACTATAATATGTATGTAAAAAAATAAATAAATAAATAAATAAATAAATATGTGTATTTTGAATAAATCATACCTTAGTGACCTTATTTAAAAGGGAAATTCAATTATTTCAAGACTTGTATTTTGAAATTGGAAGAAGAAGATAAAAGCCGCATATTGGGAATCCGGTTCACTTTCATTGAAGTTAGAGTTGATTTCTATTAAAAAGATGACAATTGAAGTATTTATATGGACTATAATGTTGATGCATGAGAATTGAGATATGTTTAACTATTGTGTTATATCAAGGCTTTATATACACAAGGTAGTCTGCAAAATGATTCTGTTTCCAATATTCTATCTGTTCCAAGTTGCAAATGAGCTGTATGTGTATTTTCTTGCACTATAGTTGATGTATGTTGATAGCATTACAAATGTTGTTGTTTTTGTTAAGATCTTCCTTTTTGGTTTTGCTATGGGACTAGCAAAATGTAAGTTTGGGGCTATGATAAGTGCCGAATATTGCATATATAAGCGCCCTTATTTGCATTAGTTAAGTCCATTAATTGATCATATTGTATATATTAGCTTCATTTACATGTTTTTGTTTACTTCCAGGTTGGTTCCCCAAATATAGTTAAAAGTGAGGCTTTATTGAGTTCTTAAAGAATCAAAGCATGCCGTTGCCAGGAATCTTTATTTTGCCCAAGCCAGTGACCCATTGAACTCATGGTTATCCCTGCAAAAAGTGCTAAGAATGATGATTGCATTATCAGGCCGAGCAAAGATCAGATCATTAGCAAAGTGGCGCAAGGCTATAGCATTGCGGGTGCCCGCCAAATGAGGCAGAAAAATTGAAAAAATGTAGGGCCCTGCCATAAGCTGCGGGCCCCCGCCGTGTGCCGTAGTACACCTCCATGACACCACGCGGGAGCCCACCCTAAGTTGCGGGTACCCGCCATTTTACAGACAGCAGGCCACCAACTGCTTTGTTTCACCCAATGCTGTCCCCTTGACCAAATGTGTGGTTCTGCAATCTTCTAGGGATGGTAAGCTACGAAATTAGAGTGGTTAGGAGGCTATCTTGGATATATAGAGGGCTTGTATGGTTGTAAAGGGGGATCTCAACTTTTGTAAGGTTTCTAGAGAGAGAAATATTAGGTTCAAGAGGGTTTGTGTTGTTCTTGGCCTCTAGGTGTGAAAATGGAAGGGTTGGCCATCTCTACTCCTTCCTCCCTAGCTTCTATGGGTAACTAACTCCCTTTCTAGGGAGGTGATGAAGCCCTTCCTTGTAAACATGCCTTAGTTTTGGTTCAATTTGGGGAATGATGTATATTTATGGTAATTTCATAATCTAGAGCTTTACACTTGATGTAATGGACCTAAATTTCTATAAATGATCATGTTGAATCTATTATCTTGTCTTAGATTGTATGTTCTCATGGTTGTATGGGTTGCATTTTCATGGTGAGAATGGAAATGAGATTGTGAAATGGTTTTAATGGCATGTTGCTTGAGAAGCTTGATAGTCCATGGCTTAGGTCCTTCCTTTGATGGTCTATTCTTGATTTTTAACTTCATGTACTTTTATCATTTGAATAAGGGTTTGATAATCTCTAACTTAGTGAGCATGTCTAAGGCTACACCCTAGTTTAGGTAGTTCAAGCATGTAAAACTTTGATAGGTTATTTTTACCTCTTAATTTCATGAATTTCTTAAAGGTAATGTAGCAACCATGTGTTACTACATATCAGGGCCACTTATATATGTTGTTTCCCCAAGTTAATCATGATCTAGCATGTTTATATGGTAGGTAGTGGATTCATTTCCCTAGTCCTCTCTACCTAATTCTCTTTCCTTTTAATCTCTTTCAATTTATTATTTTATGCAATTTTAAATTCTAGTTTCTAAGTGACAAACAAAACCCAACTTTGCACCTTTTTCATCAAACTAAAAGTGATTTTAAAGACCTTGGTTGCCATAAATTAGTAGTCCTTGTGGTTCGACTTACCCCTACGATAGCCCTATTTTACAATGATTTGTGCTATTACAAAGGTTGATTATAATTGGTAAGCATTCATCAACCGACCACTTATTGGAGAAATTCTTCTTGTGACTGCTGTGGTGTTTTCTTTTGGAAGGAAGATCCCAATTCTTTTCTACTTGTGGCATTCTCATGCTTGATTTGCTGTTGAAGCTTAAAGTCAGTGCAGAAAGATATTCTTTCAGCTGTGATTGTACTAATGATATCTCCATAAGTGAGAGAATCGTAGGGAATATGGCCATTATTTTTTGACCTAAAAGACTTACGAATTCTTTTAGCAAAGAGATTGGGAAGTCTAGCAATGAACTTTTCTTTCCAAAAAGCTGGGTTACAGTCGGTTCTAGTAAGTACTTTTGAGAGGAAAACATCTTTGTACCATCTAAAATCTTGGAGCTTGCAACATCTAAGATTGGCTAAGATTTCTGAGGTTGTCTCTAACAATTGAGAGATCTGCTAAGAATTGTTTGGCGACGAAGAAAATAAGGGTAGCGACTACATCCTCAATGTCGTTTCCTTCTTCAATTTTGATTGTTATACCCTCGGGATCAGTTTTGACAGAATAAAGGATGGCGTTGCGTTTTTTAGGAGTAAGGATGTTATCCCACCATCCTAATTATTATTATTATTATTATTGTTGTTGTTGTTGTTGTTATTACTGTAATTATTTTCCTTTTCTTTTTCTGTAAGTTATAAGTATAGTACGATTAAAATTAGGTTGTTTTGTAGTCAATATATATGTGTATTAGTCTTCCAGAGAGGGTTTTACATGAGTTATATCAAAGAGAGGGAGAAGGGGAAACTGTGAGGAAAGAAAGACAGAACCAGAGGCTGTCGACATTGAGGATCATATCGGAGAAGGAGATTAAGGTTTTAATTCAAAACCCTTAAAGTCAAGTTCTATGTTTTACTCCTCTCCTTTGATCTAGTGTTCAGTACATGTTTATGATGGCTTTAGAATGATTGAACAAGATTAATAAACTGGTTTGCATGTTTAAATCGGATTAAAATAGAGAGTTTATAAGTTTAAATATATGTTTGCATGCTTTATATGATTTTGTAATTTGATGCACGAATTGTTGTTATAACTTGATCTCTACATGCCTAATTGTTATAATTAATTTATTAAACTATTCTGTATAATTATTAGGAAATAATCTTCAGACGATCTAAGATAGAATTTTGTTTATCTGGAAAGAATTCTGAATAGCAGTTCGATAATTCTATTTTTGACCGATAATAGTGTTTTTTGGGTAGAAAAAATCAATTGAGAAAAACGCACTAGATTTAGCTTGTCGGCCATGTCATTATATGGCCGAAAACTATCGTTTAGGGTTCTGAAATCGCATTTTGTAATTAAAAAGGCATCGTAGTATTTTCGTGATTTTTGTTGGAGGCTGAAACAATGTCCGATTGTCCTCATATTTTAAATTGGTTATTTTTTTATTTATTAAGTTTCTTATTCTATTTTTCTAGAATTTTTAAAGATACTTTATTTTTAGGCTTATTTTCAAAATTACGTTCGTCATACTAAAACTAGATAAATTTTAAATGATGAGTTAAATATATATGTTTGATAAATAATATTAATAATATTGAAAACATAGTGGGTATGGTATTAAAATACGATCTTTCTAATAACATGAATGAGGTTGTGTAGATCTTCTTGGCTCTCTTTAGCTTTCTATGAATGAGAATAAACGAGCTTGCTTTTTCTATTTCAAATATTTCATAATGCTTGGATTCCCCACAAAATTGTAGGAATTGCTTATTTATAGCAGGAGTGATAAATCTGACCATTTAGTAAGGTTGGGGTTCGTTTGATGTCACTTGAAAGCTCTTGATATCACTTAAAAGCTCATGATGTCTCTCAAGTTCTCTTATTTGCTTCTCTTAAGTTGTCATCAATTGATTATTTCAAAAATAGAAGTGTGAAACCCTTTAACCCACTTAAAAATTGGTAATATTAAGTGGTATCCATTAATAAGAAACACCTAACTAGTCCACTAATGATATTAACCAAAAGTGAGTTACAAATGCCGCTCGTTTACTTATACAAAATTGTTTGCACCACGTTTTGGGCAAACCAAAACGTCACCAAGTATGAGAAGTGGGGCTCACTATTTTGGTTATGTATATAATACAAAGAAATGCGTAATGCATTTTTGCATAAATGCAAAATGGTCTTTCTACCGTTATTTCAAAGCAGAATGTTGTGGAAAAAAACTCACACTTAGTTGGTATCGATCGTTTGAGGAAAAAGAAAATAATAGCCTCCAATAAGAACATTTTCTATAGCAATAAATGAAAAGGTGATATGTGGCAAAAACTTATTAGGAAAAATAGATTTATAATGCAATTAGAGAATATAAGCACAAGGTTTCACCTCGCTTAATTAGCTACGAATGCCCAAATAACCAGCCATGTAGAGGTAGTGGATCCATGATGAGACCACTAGCTGATTTCATGGCCATTTGGTAGTCGTTTTGTCAACAATTGGGGACTTGATATTAATAATAAAAAAAGAAAAGAAAAAAAGATAGAAAAAAAATTGTGAATAGCAATACAACCAACTGATTTAATAGATGTTTAAAGTTGTGACCATCCACTATGGTTGTCATGATGCGAAATGACTTGGTCCAGACCAGTGAGCCTAAAAAAATATTCAACTCTTCAAAAATTCGTTTGTACTCATTTTGAAAAAGTTGGAGGCAAATGTTGGCACCACATTTTGGGTAACCTAAAATGATCCCAAATTTAGGAGATGTGGGGCTCACTTTGCTTTTATATATATATATATATATATATATATATATATATATGGATATATATGTATATATGAAACCAAAAGAAACGTGAACGCATTTGTTACAAGTGAAAAAACGTGTCTCTACTTTTATTGCAATGGAGATTTTTTTTTTTTTTTTTGCTATTTCAGATGTTATTAATGGAGGACAACTTACACTTAACTTGCAATATTTTAGACAATGTTAATGGAAGACAACTCACACATGATGTTAATGGAAGGAAACTCACACTTCACCGATGTATTATAATAAAAAAGACAAAATAGTAGCCTCAAATAATAAAGCTTCCTTTATCCATTTATAGAATAAAGTGACAACTGCTTATTGTGCAAAATAAATTTATGATGCAATTAGAGAGTATACACACAAGCCTTGCACCTCTATAAATAGGAGGCCCCCTATTGAGTAAAGAAAATTTATGATCCAATTGGGGAGTGCATGCACAAGCCTTGCACATCTACAAATTGGAGGTTCCCTCTCCATTTTGCGTATAGGTATACAGATTTATATTTATATATACAATTAAAAATGTTACAAAGGCAAAATGGTGTCTCTACTTTCATTGTAAGGGATTTTATTACGATTTTTTAAAATGAGGTTAATGGAAGACAACTCATACTTCACTAGATTTTTATTACACAATGTGGAAGCCAACTGATACTTAATTGACAATTTTGTACACGATGTTAATAGAAGGCAACTCACACTTAATTGACAATATTTTTACACGATTTTAATAGAAGACAACTCATACTAATTAACCAACATTTTTTGAAAAAAGATAAAATAGTGGCCTCCAATGAGAATGCTTTCTTTAGCCATTACCAGAAGAAAGTGACAACTGGCAAAAGCTTAGTAGGCAAAGAAACTTTATGATAGAACTAGGGAGTACATGCACAAGACTTGTACCCCTATAAATAGGATGCTCTATCTCTATTTCATAGTGTCTCTAACCAACTTTACAAAATGTAGAACCATTACTTCATTTCTTTCTTTATCCCTTCTCTCTCTTTTCTTTCTCCTTTCTCTGAAAATTTCCCATCTTTATTTCTCCTCTACTTGTTTTATCCTTATACTCTCCGTTTATCTCTTTTTCTATTCTCTCAACATCGTTTCTCTTTATCCCTCTTTTTCTTCTCCCTATCCATCTTTCTCCCCTCTTTCTCTATCTCCCATTTCTATTTTATTTTTAACGGCGAATTTCACCCCTTTCTCAACCCATCTTTCTTCTCTATTTCTTTTATTCTTATAATTCTCTCTCCCTCCCCTGTTATTTCCCATATCTGTTTCTTATTTCCTTTTTTTTTTTTCTCTTTATCTCTAATATTTTATTTTATTTTATTTTATTTTATTTTTGTCTCTACGTACCTTTAAGTCGTAATGGAGCAACCTTACAGTTGCTAAGGTCCATATTCAGGGCTAGCTCAATGTGTGAGGCTCCCGCCATTTCATCGTCTAGTTATGGTCAGATGTACGCAGTCTTACCTCTGCATGCGGAGAGGCTGCTTCCCGTTTCGAAACCCTGACCTCTAGGTCCCAATGAAGAGACTTTACCGTTGCGCCAAACACGCTCTTAAGAGGACTAGCCCAAGGGCACGAAATTTTTGCTATTACAAATTTGGAGATATTAGATATTTTCAATCTTACCTCCATATGCGGAGAGACTATTTTATGTTTCAGATCCGTTTTGTTAAGGCTCGCCTTTAATTTTAAGATTTCTATTACTCTAATAAATGTAATATTTGTTATTAAATAATGGATGATGGAATTCAATGTTTATTTAAGTAAGATTTCATCTTTATGTTTATTATAATGTCTGTAAAATACATTCTAGCCAATCTCAAAACCGTTGTCATATAAACCAACTGAGAAATTTTTAAATTTTAAGTCTTTGTTTTCAAAGCTTTAGCAACCCAAAAATTGCATCCTCTTAATCGCTTGATGATCTTTACAGGCCGACCATGGCCGATTCAAGAGAATATATTATAGCTTCAAATCATACATTAGTTCTTCTCAAGCCTCTAAAATGCATGCCCACGTATTTGAGTCGACATGTTTGTGCCAAAAAAATAGTTTGCACATAAATAAAGATCTTTATTACAAAGGCAACCGTAAAAAGGGTTTGCAACTTCACAGATAAGTCTCATTAAGGTATTCAAAGTATATGAGATCTAGTATAGGATATCCAAAGCATAAGCAAGGTATTTGAAGATTTAGAATAGGATATCCAAAGTATAGGCAAGGTATATGAGATTTAGAATAGGATATTCAACTGGCAAAAGTTTATAACTTTTAAAGATTCTATTCCTATTTTATTAGAAACTTTAAAATATCAAATCATTATTCAATGTATTGATATTAACGATAAATTGTTAGATAGGTTTGGACCATGTAGTCAAGTCTAGTAAAAAATCTCTAACCAAAAATGGACTCGTAATAGTTAGTAAGATATTATAAATAAAAAAAATCATAATTGTGCTTTTTGACGAGACTGCCACCAAGTGACTTACGATCCAAAACTATATAATAATTTCTCAATATTCAACTAGTAACCGCAATCTATAGAAAAATGATCCACAATTTATCAACCAAGAAAAGTTCAATTATTGTTAGAAATAGGTTTTTGTGTTTGTAAATCTTGTAATCTAAACTTGGTGACCGAATTATAATTTTTGTTGATTTTGAGTCTTCGTTTGTCAAAGCTAAATTGCAAGTGCCTCGAGCCATTTGATTGGATGGAACATCACTTAGAACAAGTATGTGAGTGAGGACATATTATATTTGAAGTTTGTTGAGGTAGGACTTAAGAAAATTGGTTTTAAATGAAAAAGTTCAAATTTGTGAAAGTCCGACCGTCCAACTTCTTTTCCATCGGTCACTCTTCTTAAAAAGGTTTTCCAAAGTTTTTTTTTTATTGCAACTGCTTAATTCTATTCATTGATCAGATCCTAGAGTGGTTGGCTGGCCAGAGTTATTACTATTTCTTAGATAGTTATTTCAGCTATAATAAGGTGGCCATTGATCGTAAGGATCAAGAAAAAAACTACTTTCACATGTCCATTCGATATGTTTGCTTATGGACAGATGCTTTTTGAATTATGCAATGCTTCTACCACATTCCAATGTCTATTTTCTCAGACATGGTTGAAAAGTTTTTCGAGGTCTTTATGAATGACTTCTCTATTTTCGGATCCACTTTTGAAAACTATCTCTAAAATCTTTCCCTCATCCTTCAGCGTTGTAAGGAGACTAATATCGTTCTAAGTTGGGAGAAAAGCCATTTTATGGTTCAAGAGGGTATTTATATGGGACATATCATTTTAGAGAGAGGTACTGAAGTTGATAGAGCCAAAGTAGAATTGATCTCTAATTTGCCTCCCCCTACCTCCGTAAGGGGAGCGTGATCTTTTCTTGGGTATGTCGGGTTATATCGCGCTTCATCAAAGATTTCAGCAAAATCTCACGTTCTTTGTGCCATCTACTTGTGAAGGAGACTGTTTTTATCTTTGATGACTCATGCTTTAAAGCTTTCCATAAGCTTCACTCTCTTCTTTCCTATACTCCTATTATGAATCCTCCAAATTGGGCTCTTCCCTTCGAGATCATGTGTGACGCATCTGGTTATTCTATGGGTGTTGTCCTAGGATAATGAGTAGAGAAACTTCCTCATGTTATCTACTATGCAAGCAAAACTCCCTCAGAAGCACAATTGAATTATACCACTACTAAGAAAGAGTTACTTGCAGTTGTCTTTGCCTTGGATAAATTCTGATTTTATCTTTTGGGATCTAAGGTTGTCATGCTACTTTGAGACATTTATTGTTAAAGAAGGAAATGAAACCCCAGTTGATTCGATGGACCCTCTTGCTTTAAGAGTTTTATTACGAAATCTGGGATAAGAAAGGGTCAGAGAATGTGGCGGCTAGCCATCTTTCTATAATTCACATTGAGAATGCCTTAATTTCACTTCCAGTTCGTGATTCCTTTCCGGATGAACAGTTGTTTAAGGTTCTCATGGGAATTTGCATTGGTATACCAATACTATGAATTATCTTGCAATAGGCAAAATTCCTTCATATTGGTCAAAGCAGGACAAAGATCGATTTTTCTCCCAAGTTCGAATGTACATCTGGGAAGACCCTTAACTATTCAAATATTGTGCTGACCAAATAATTCGTAGATGCATTCCCGATAGTGAGTTTCATAGTATTCTGAACTTCTATCACACTCTTGCTTGTGACTTAGACAGGATCGATCGCAGCTAAGGCGGTTAAGTTTGATCTTATCTTCAGCAGAATCAATCACAAATTTGGCAGATCTATCGTAGGTCAGGTAAGATCGATCTTAGCTTTGACTTTTTGCTAATTGGGCTTATCCACTTCAGGATCGATCGTGACCCCCTTTTTGGGCAATTTTTGAAACTTTTCTCGTTGCATTTGCTTGACTCCAAAAAGACTTTAATGAACTGAATTTAGCCCGTTTGAACCTTATTGACCTGAAATCAATAATAACACAATTTAGAACTAAATCGGGAAAGTAAGGATAGATGAAGGGTCTAATATACCTAAGAATATGGCTGAGATATGCATATTTTAGCACTTATCAGTCTTCCTTTTCCTTGGTGATACGATAACAATTCCAGCCCCTCCTCCATTGTTTATGCATGAACCATCAAAGTGTAATGTCCAAGGAGAATGCTCGAGGTAAAGACTATCCACCTTGTCACACATTTCTGTTACTATCTCAGTAGAAAGGTGGTCAGCCAGAAAGTCTGCTAATGCACGACCATTAACTGTTTTTTGTGGAATGTACTTAAAACTGAATTTCATCAAGGCCAATGACCACTTTCCAATCCTTCCAGTAATCAAAGACCGCGATAGCATATATTTAATCAAATCCGTTTGAGAAATAATATACACAACACCGGAAGCATGTATATTCTTAATTTTATGGAAGAATAATACAAAGCAAGGCATAACTTCTCAATTGGAGTGTACTTATATTCAACTGGAGTGAGTACTCAACTAAGGAAGTAAACAACCTGTTCCTTTCCCTACTTATTAGTTTGTGCCAGTAGAGTCCCAATGGACTCCTTAGTGGCTAATAAGTATAACCTTAAAGGCCACTTTTTTATTGGTGGCTTCATTATAGGAGGATTCATCAAGTATCTTTTAAGCTCGTTGAAAGCCACTTGGTGCTGGGTTATCCACTTGAAATCTTCTATTTCTGTCAACTTCGGGATGGATGAAAAAACATAGGTTTTTCCAGCATGGTTAGAAATGAATCTACGAAGGAAACCTATCTGTCCCATAAACCTCTGAAGCTCCTTCTTACTCTGAGGAGGTTGTGCTTCCATAATTGCCTTAGCTTTGTTTTTGTCAACCTCTATTCATTTCTGATGGACCAGAAAGCCTAAGAAATTTCTAACTAAAACTCCAAAAGTTCATTTTAATGGATTCATCTTCAACTTGTGTAACCTCATTCTTCTAAAGGCTATCTCTAAGTTGATCAAATGTTGAGGTTTTTCTGATGACTTGATGACCATGTCATCTGTATAAACCTCAATAAACTTGCCAATCACGTCATGAAAAATCACATTCATAGCCCTTCGATATATAGCACCTGCATTCTTAAACCCAAATGGCATGACCACCCATTCAAATGTCCCAATAGAACCTGGACATCTAAATGTCGTCTTTAAATTATCTACCTCGGAAATATAGATCTGATTGTAACCAGAATGACCATCCATGAATGATATAATTCCATTCTTTGCAGCTGCATCTACCAATTGATCTGCAATGGGCATTGGATATTCATCCTTTGGAGTTGCAAAGTTGAGATTTCAAAAATCTATGCATACTCTTAGCTTGCCATTCTTCTTTACGACTGACACTATATTTGAAAGCCATTCCACATACCTAGTAGTTCTAATAAAACCCGGCTTTAGAGGCCTCTTAAATTCTTCTTTGACTTTTAAGATGACTTCCTGTGACATCCTTCTAGAAGGTTACTTGAAAGGTCAGTATCCTTCTTTGATTGGTAGCTTATGTTCCACTAATTCCCTAGAAAGACCGGACAACTTTTCATATGTCCAAGCGAAACAATATTTGTACTCTTTCAAAAGAAAAATTAATTCTTCTCAGAAATTTGGTTCTAATAGCCCACTTATATAGGTTAGCCGTGGATCTTCCTCTGTCCCCAAATTAATTCTAACAGTAGATGCTGAACCTCTGTTTTCAAATCATCAAGCTTTGCTAGGGCAGACTTTAAATCTACTAGTTGGATTGCATCTAATTTTCCTTCTGGATCTTTTATGGTTTCTACCAAGTTACTAGAGAGTGTCTTGATAGATTGTCTACTTCTTTCTAGACGTAATTCGGCTAGGTATGCTTTTAATCTTACCAAGCAACAATTTACCTCCTAGTTTATTGCCCTCTTTTTCTTGTGAGCTTCTTCTATAAAAACTATACAAAGTGAAGGCATTAAAAGTCAGCCTGTGAGAGGATTGTTGGCCTTGACGTCTCCTGGAATAACTCCTTAGCTTCTTCTCCTGTGAGAGTTTTTTGCATTGTTGCCGACTTTGGTCGGCCTTTGCTATCTTTCCCAATAAATCTTACTGGTACGACACCATTGTATAGCTTAGCATCTGTATGATATACTTTTGCAATAAATGGTTTGTTGTCTGCTTTTATAATCTTAATTTCATCACCATCCCAAAAAATTAGTATTTGATGTAATGTGGATGGGATGCAAAAATTGGGATGTATCCATTCGCGGCCTTGTAATAAATTATAGGCCACTGTGGACTCCATAATAAAGAAGGCTGTCATGGTTGTTACATCTCCTACTGTCAATTCCAAAGGAAGGATCCTCGGCGTTTCCACAAAACCTCCAGTGAAACCACTAATAGCCACATCACTGGGAATTATGTCCTTTGCTATCTTGCCTAATTTCCCCATGATATTAATAGGAACGATATTTAGAATGGAGCCATTGTCCACCAAGACAATTGAAAGTAGATGGCCTTCAATTAATACCGTTATATAGAGTGGTTTCAATTAATGAGTCATACCAATAGAGGGTTTTTCTAAAACCATTTTCTTTGGGGCTGTAAGCATATCATTTTGAACTTCAACTTCATAAGGTTCTTAGAGAACCTCGGCTTCTTCTTCTAAAGATTCCTTTGTAATCTCCTCTATACGTATACCTTTACCTCTTTCTTTTGGAACAAGATCTAATTCAGCAACTTCTGGCTCTTCTAAACTGGATTCGTCATCAGTAACATCCCTTATCTTTGAAGATGGTTGATCTGGTTTTTATTCAAATACCAATGGAAGGATAACAACCATATTACAAGACATTTCTTTTGGAAAGCTCCCAAAACGGATTTTCTTTTGACTAGATGAACTCTAAGAACTCTTCAATTCTTTTATTGGGTTTACTTCTTGTGCCTTATCTACTTCCATGAGGGATTCCTCTAGCTCAAAAACAAACTCCTCTAGACCATGTAGGACTCTGTCTCTTCCTCTTGCTAGCTTCTCGGTCAAGTCTTTAGGCTTCCTTACTTCAGTTTTCATTTTCCAACCATGATCCTCTTCCTAACTTTTCCTTCCCTCGACTCTTTTCCTTTGGAAATGATGTTTCTGTGTTTGTGTGAAAGCTACATCCCTGTATTTGGGAAACTTGGGATGGTTCACCCTTTTCCATCTTTCCGAATGAGTAATTGGGGGCTTAATCATCCTTGAATAGAGAGTCTTTGTTTCCTTTTTTACCCAAACTTCTAACGCGATTCTGGGCTTTACATGGGAAGTATTACCAAACTCCTTTCTTCTGATAGATCTTCCAATATTTTCATCATGAAACCTGGAATCCCTTTTTCTTGGTGGAAAAATGATTCTTTTCTTATAATCCCTTGCTTCTAGGTTCTTTAGTTGAAACCTAAAGTTTTCTGCGTACTCAGGCCTTTTTTGATTAACATTGGAAAGTCAATCTATCATAAACCTTCCTCTTTTGGACACGCTTTTCACTAGATGTCTACCCTTCTTTATTCTTACCAATGGTTTTATGGCCTTACACTGAGGACAACACCCTTTATTGGATGAGGGCAATTTGAGCCTCTCGGAGTTGCCTCTCAAGCTCTGCCACAGTTTGTTCCAATGGAATTGATTTTGGCTCAGCAACTGCTTTTCCTTTAGCCTTTCTTTCGTCTAGGTCCACCTTCTTTCTGGGGTGGCAGCAGCAATGCTAATGACATTTCTAGTAACTACTATTGGGAAAGGGTTCCCATCGATTTCCATTGCTTCACCTTTCTCTAGAAATTTTATCTTACCCTCCTCGATTGCTTTCTGCACAACATTGCAAAACAATAATACAATTATTAGTTGAATGTCTCCAAGAATTGTGATACTTATAGTAGTCTTTTCCAGCTAATCATTAGGAGTTGGGAGTTTATGTCCAGGAGTTAAAATCAGTTGCTTGTTAGCCATCAATAAATCAAATATTTGTTTAGCCTTGGTAATGTCAAAGGATTATCCTTTAGTGGAATCAGCTATCCCTTTCTTATTTGAAGTGGAAGCAGCTTGGGCACTAGTCATTGTTACAGACTTTGACTTTATTAGTGCCTCACAAATATATGGCTTCTTGATTTTTAATTCTATCATATAGACCTCAAAATCGCCATCAAGGTCGGTAGTAAAGATTTCATAATTTGGGTCGTAATAATAAGTTCCTTTAGAGGAAGCTTTCCTATCCTTTTCCACATGAAGTAACCCTTCGTACTTAGCAACTCTGTTTGCTAAGTTAAAGAGATCCCGAAATTTGACCCCTTCAAACTTCTTACATAGTTCATCCTGACATATTCTACTTCTGGAAGATCTACATGACAATTGTGTTTTGCCTTTATAAATCTAGAAAGAAATGATTCTACAGATTCTCCTAGCCTCTGATTAAGTCTAGAAAGATTAGCCATTGAAACATCTAGCTCAGTTCGGTAGAAATGTGTATGGAAATTTTCTTTAAACTGATGTCAACTATTAATTGAATTTGCAAGCAACTTAGTGTACCATCTAAAGGCATATCCAGTCAAAGTATTAGGAAACAACTAGACTTTTAGCCATAGATTGGCTCTTGCCTCACTACATTGAATCGTAAGTCGGCTTATGTGTTCTATGTTGGATTGGTCACCTTCGCCATTAAAAGTAGCAAATTCAGGAATTCTAAAATTCTTTAGATATTCAATTTCATCTACAAACGCAGGGTACGATTTCCTATAGATAGGTCCTTCACCCCTTCTAGTAAGTCCAAATTCTTGCTGAAAGAATTCTGCAAGTTGGCCTCTATCCCACATCATAGGTAACTAGAATTGTGGTCGGTGATCCTTCGGCCATCCTTGGGGTTGGTTGGCCATGGGTTGCCCCCCAAACATCATTGGAAATGTGTTTGAGTTTAGGTTATTCCTCTAGTAACCTCTATTACCTCCTTAGTCAGAAGGATCCCTCGGCAAGGTTTGCCCTCTGCCTGCCATAGGAAAAACCTGAGGCGACCTTTGAGGCATGATAGGAGGTGACTGAGCCTTTTGTTGAATAATATTGGGTGGAAAATATGACTAATTTTTTGACTAACTAGCCTGAGCCGTACCTTGATGTGGAGGGAAATTTCCCTACCAATCAGAATACAACGTGTCAATAAGTGTAAAGCCCACCTTTAATCAAAATAGCTTTGAAGCCCAGTGGAAACCAAAGGCCAACAAGAAAGACTTAAAAGAAAGTCAATTCAGCCCAAGTAATGAAGAAAGGTCCACTCAACAGAAGCAGACCAAGGAATGGCCCAAGATTGGCACATTAAAGTTTTGATAACGCCCACAATAAAAGAGAAAGCCGTAAAATAAGGGGGCTTGAATACCCATGTCCAAAAACTGCCAATAACGGCTCCATGTAAATCTCTGTACAGGCATATAAATAAAGTGTGACTAAGAAGAAAGATCCATCGAATTCCAATCACGTTGCTCTCACTCTTAAATTTGTTTACTATTTTTGTTCACTTGTTCATAATCTTTTTGGTATATTTTCTTAAGTGTTCGGGTGTGAAAAATTGCACCTACATTTTGGCGTCATCTGTGGGAAGTGTTTACAAAAAGCTTTCCCATTATCACTTTTATGCGACATCGCTCCAAAATGGCAACGGGATCAGATGCTGCACAAGCACAACAACAGGAAATTATTCAATAGATGCGCGAAGAGATGCAAACACAATTTGACATCCTTCAGCAAGCTAATGAAGCTAAAATTGAGCAGATCAATGCACTTAAAAAACCTAACAAAGCGAACATCGCCCAAATCAATGCTCTGCGCTGGGAAAACGAAGGACTTCGAATCAACGATCAACAGAACAATCCACCGATCGCCCCTCAACCCAAGTGCCAAAAAGAGCCAGCAGATTGACCCCTAGTGCCTTGACTTAATAGCCATCCTCCATAGCTAATGTGATACCCCTCGGATCCAAGACACGGGTTGATCAGGCCGAGGCCCAAACTCGAGAGATATCGAACAATTAAAGTATTTTAAATCGAGCACGGAATACAAAGTGAAATACGAAATGATATATTAAGCTAAAAAAAACTAAAAGAAAATCCTTGTATCATAATTAATCAAATCCAATAATCCAAAACACCATAAGTTTACAACTCGGGAATCCATTCATTGGACCCCTTATTAAAATTCTCAAACCAAAACTGAAATAATAAAAATAAAATCCAAAACTAACATAGAGAAGATTCCTACAAAATCGGAGGAATAAATATCTGTATCTGTTCTTCACGTCCAAGTTCTAACCCTGGAATTGACGAACACCTGAAAAATAAAGGAGTGGGTCAGGCCCACATGCAAATCCTGGTATACTACAATTCAAACAGTAATCCGATACGCAGATACATCTTAGGAAGACTCAACAATATTTAGAGTAGTTTATACATGTATATAGTACACACTATAGGACGCTCGCTAGTCCAGTAGGTCTATCTCAGCCTGAATAGAAGGCAACATGCAAATACGCACCCTAAGGTAGGCATGAGTACCTAGACCTACTAGGGAAAAACACCTATGTCCAGTTATCCATCCTAGGCGATATACGCGCCCTAACCATGGTCATGAGACTCAAGCTCATACCATGGCACATATAATAAATATATAAAGTCCGTACTCCTAATACAAAATATCATCCATCTGTATAGTGGTCTGATATATGTATAACAAATATATCATTCCATCCTGAAACCATAATAGGTCATTCAATTTATTTGATTGACATGACAAAAGTAGATGATGGACTTAACCTTTATGGTTAATCCATATCTTAATCCAAATTAAGTAGGACTCAGTGTTTTGAACTAATCCATTCTCAATATAGGTAGGTCTTAGTGTTTTGAACTAAGCCATCCCTAATATGACACCGTCCCATACCGGTTCATATATATGCATATAAGTAGGACTTAACCTTGTTATAGTTAATCCAACTCATTCTAATTTAGGTAGGATTTAGTGCTTGAACTAATCCATACCTAGTATGTTACCGTCCCATACCGGTATATAACAATCCTCCAATTAACATAGTTGACAAGATAATATTAAATAGTTATCAACCATACTTCAAGTTATGCACAAGATATATGAATCCATATGCATAAACATTAAGCATTCAATACAGGGCCTAAAATCATATCCACTGTTGTAAACTGCTATAACAAATGCAACCATTTACATCCTCCAATAAGATCCGTGAATTGATACAATTTAATACAAATGAAGTACCAATTAAATCCATACTAAGTATAGTTGATTTTAATTAATTCACCATACCTACAATAGTGGAAAAATATATGAATATATATAATTAGATTATATATAAAACTCTTGCCAAATTCCAGTAAATAAATTAGCATAACTGTGTGCAAGCTACAAATTTCCTCTTGGGTTTTTGCTTGCTCTATTCCTCAATCCAATTGTGAATTTATATTTTTCTATCACAATTCCAGCCTTATACAGTCCCACACATCTTTTAAACAAATTAAATTAATTGCAGAAATCCAGAAAAACCCAAACAGTTTTAAAAATTCACGTTGCAGTGCAATTCAAGAGAGAGCAGGCTCTTAAAGTGGGAGTCTGCTCTATTTTTTCACCTAGAGCCGGCTCCATGATACCTAGAGCCGGCTCTCCCCTTTGGTAGCCGGCTTTAAAAGGTTTGGAGCCTTCTCTCCTTCCTCTTAGCAGCTGTAATACCCCTAATTTTAAAAGGATAGTCTCGGCATTTATTTATTATTTTTATTGTATTTTTGCATGATTATTTGGATTAATTATTTTTATTTATTGTTTTGATGTAATTATTTACCTATGTGTCATGTGTTTTAAATTGAATTAAGTTATCTTTTATTCTTTAATTGGCATTTTATTGTTTAAGTGTTTTTAATTATTTAATTGGGTTATTTAATTGGAATTAATTAGTTAAGTGAATTTAATTCACTTTATTATTTTTTTTCATTTAATTCTGTTTTAAGTTACAGTTAAATTTAGGGTTGTAATTACATAGGTGGCCGACGTAGGTATTTATCTTAGGTCGGTTTATGGGCCGAGATGGGCTCTGGCTTTAAGGTTACATGGATTAGGGTTTAATCACTAAGCCTATAAGTATGTGTGTCACGGTGGTTTAGGGTTTGAGAATAATTAAACGTAATTTCTGTAAAAACAACAGAGACCGTGAGATACAGAGAGAGAGAAACAGAGAGCAGTTGTGGGAAAACAGAGTGAGGCTTAAGAGGATTTGTACAGAGAGGACCAAGGAGGTTGAGTAAGGATTAGAGACAGAGTTATAGGAAGCTTGGCGGCGTTCAGAATTGCAGGAAAACTTAGAGACGACACAGGGATTTCATAATTGAAATCACAAGCAAGTTCTTCTCTTTCTCCTTCCCTTTGGCTCGTGTTCTGTGCACCTAGAGAGTCTCTAGGGATTAACTAATTAGTAAATGAAACTTATGTGTTCAATGTATGCTTGTTGATGATTTGTTTGCATTGAATCCAAATCTGTTTATAGTTCGTGTATTGTTGCTTCCTGTTCTGTTCATTAAAGCATATTAAAAATCTGTTGAGTTTTAGTTATGACTCTTGCCTCTATCTTCTGTAAACAAACCCTAGGGATGTTATAGGACTCCTAAGATCAGTTTGTGAAGAGAAACAGAGAGGTTGGAATAGAATTATAATTTCAGTTTTGTTCCTAACGAAGGTTAGTTCGGTAGCAAATTTAATCTCTGTAATTGTTTTTAATTGTTGTTATCAAGCCATTGGGATGCTACTGGGTATTAATATGACACCTAAGTTTGGTTTTAAAAACTAACAGAGGGTTAGGAATAAGCCGGAGAAGGAGCACAAGAGCTGAAACGACGCACCAGGGACGAAGGCTCTCAAAGGAGGTGAGAGCCGGCTCCATAGAAGTGGGAGCCGGCTCCCACAACAAAGTAGAGCCGGCTCTAGGGAGTCCTAGAGCCGGCTCTAGGCTGGAAAAGAGCCTGCTCCAAATTCTGGAGCAGGGTCCCTAGTTATTTTTGATTTATTTTACGATTTTTTTTAATTTTCTACATACTATGTTCACTGTTGGAGCATGGAGACTGTTTGAATGAATTTGGAACTTTACAGAGGGATCAAGGAATGAATTTGGAGTGTTATTAAGACCCTAAATTGAGTAAAGTTTAATTCTAAGTTGTCGGGACAAACAGTGTAAAAATTAAGGCACTTAACCAATGGAAGTTGAATTAATTGTTGAATTAAAATTCAGCAATTTGATGGAACATAATGTGTTTATAAAACTTGTTTTAGAATGCATTCAAGTGCATGATAAGGTCATTTAATTAGTAATTTTGATCTATGCATGCTTAGGAGGCTAGTTGCTGAATTATTAAATTGTTTACTGCAACTATATGGTTAATGCTTGGATTTAAACTGCTGAAATATTTAAATAATCTTCTGAATTGTTTTAGCAATTTATTGGTTAATAATAGGATTATTTAACCTATTCACATGCATGATGGAGTCCCTGACATATTAAATTTGGTCTATGCATGCTCTGGATGTTAGCTGTTGATTTGTTAAATCGTCTTCTGCAACTATATGGTTAAATGCTTGGATTTAAATTGCTGAAGCTTTAAATATTTTTCTGCAATTGTTTGGATGGTAGTTTTTGGTCTGTAAATTATTGAACTGTTATATATGTTGTAATTTACATGGATATGGAGGATGGTATGTACCGGTATGGGACGGTGACATACTAGGGACGGTTTAGCTCAAAACGCATAAACCTAACCTAATGGATTAATGGAATGGATTGAAAGATATCGAATCCTAATTGTGACTAAGTCAGATCAGCTGTAAACAAGTTGGATGACTTCCTGGATTAACGGATGGTAGTTAAGTCATATCAACTGAATAAGTTGAATGACTAACTAGTTGGTTTATTGTATGACAGTTTAATAAATAGTTGAACTGCATACCCTAGATTTGGACGGACTTTATATATATGGTTATGGTACCACGAGTTGAGCTTGAGTCTCAGACTCGTTGGTTAGGGTGCGTATATGCAGTGGATGCGTAGCTGGTTATAATAGGTTGAGGTGTACCCTGTTAGGTCTAGGTACTCATGCCCACCTTTGGGTGCGTATTCGCATGTTGCCTTCTATTTAGGTTGAGACCCCTATTATAGACTGGTGAATGTCCCTTAGTGTGGATATATTTATACGTATGGACTAGATAGATATTGTGAGGTGTCTACGGTGTATCTGCGTATCGGGTTACTGTATGGATTACAGTTAGATTAGAACTTGCTCGTGGGTCTGACCCACTCCTTTATTATTCTTTTCAGGTACAGGACGGTTCCAGCCTTAGAGCTTGATCGTGCTTGTCGAGGACAGTCTCACCTTCATCTGATTACGTAGGACTTCTCTCGATATTTCTAGCATTATCTATTTTCAGTTTTCAGTTTCAGTTGAACTTTTGGTTAGGGGTCCATCAGTGGATTCCCAAGTTGTAACCTTGAAGTTTTGGAGGATTGGAGTTTCATTTTTCAGTTGTCCATGGAGGATTTTATAATTAATGTTTCTTTTAGTTTTATTCTATCTTTATTTGTTTTTATCATCTGTGTTCATTTTAAAATACTTTAATTGTTTGATATTCCTTCGGGTTTGGGCCTGGGCCTGATCAACCCGTGTCTCGGATCCGAGGGGTATCACAGCAGCCCTCGTCCGTTTTAGCTTCATTTGCTTCAATTCCGATGATTTACAGAACCCTCTGTGATGTTTTAAATCCTTGTTCTAAGCTCCAACTCAGTCCTAGGTTCATCTTAAATCTCTTAGATCCAATCCTAACATGTATAGGATCTAATTTTTAAAGCCATGAACACAGAACCTCTGCTAGAAATTTTTAAGCAAGTTTTTACAGATTTAATTCCAATTAATTTTGTGCAATTAAATACTATTCTATGGACTTGTTTTAAAGTTCAAACTCAGTCCCTGATTAATTACGAGGCATCCAATTATAAAACTAAGCTCAATCAGAACAATGCTTAATTGTAAACACAGAAGGAACAGATTACAGAATTTCAATGATTATGAAAAACAGTTAATACAATGAGATCAAATAAATTCATATATGCATGGAAGACATGCAATTATGTTTGTTTCAATCCTTTTTAGCCTTTAATAAAACCCTGGAGTCTAACTAGGCATGCACAGAACACAAATTAAAGGGAAAGAGAAGAATAGAGACTTGCTTCTAATTTCCGGTTAGAAAACTGAAACTGCTGTCTCTAAGTTTTCCGTCAACGTTGTCAACTATTGTCTCTAAGTTTTCCTCCGGTGCTCTTGGTTCAACCCAGAAGCACTCTGTTACAACCTCCTTGAACCTCTCTGCAAGCTCTCAAATTTTCACTCTCTGCTTCTCTGTGTCTCTTTATCTCACTGTATACATGAATAGGGTTTTGTTTGTAACCCTAAACATACGTATAATGCAATATATATAGGGCGTCATTAAACGCTAAGTTTAATTTTACACCAACCCTAAGGCGGCTATATAAAACCCTAATGATACGTTAATACTTAACAACCATATAATTCATTAAACAAGAACTCCAACTAATGTATTTAACTAATTAATATAATTAATACAATTACGTCAAATAACCAATAAAAACAAAATCCAATTAACTAGAAAAAATTAACAAATAAATACAACACTTAATTCAATTAAGGAAACAAAACAATTAAAATAATTCATCGATGCATCCAAATAATAGCATTCAATTAACCAGTTAAATACTAAAAATGCACTTAAACAAATAAATTAAATTCCAGGATTGTCCATTTAAAATTAAGGGTATTACATTCTTCCCCCCTAACGAAAGGAATTTCGTCCTCGGAATTCGCTCTTACCTTCTTCCCATAATTTAGGAAACTGCGAGCGAATGACATCCTCCCATTCCCAAATGGACTCAACCTCATTGTGGTGAATCTACTGAATATGAACCAAAAGAATAACCTTGGTATGAAGGATTTGATCCCTTCGGCCGACAATACGACACGGTGGCTCCAAATAAGTTGCATTCGGCTACAACTCAATCTCTCTCAACATCGATATGTTGATACCGATCCTCATCTCGCAGATATATCTGTAACATGGAAACATGAAACACGTTGTGTACACGATCCAAATTATGCGAAAGTGCTAACCTATAAGTAATAGCTCCAATGCGATCCGTGATCATGAATGGATCGACAAACTGCGGTGACAACTTCCTTTTCTTCCCAAAGCGTATAACACCTTTCATAAGCGACACGACAATGGGATACCACGCATTTCACAATCTCTGACATATAGAGTCTCACTAACTGCTCCAAAGTGACATAAATGCGAATAGACAAGAAAGGAGTTGATTTGATTAACCTATCCATGATGACCCAAATGGAATTATGCCTCTTGAAAAAATTGAGCAATCCCTCAATTCTTCATATCCTGATACATCTTGTCTCCTCCCGGATGAACAAAAAACTTAGAGTGATGAGTTTCAGTCATCCCATCATTTCTCAAATCATCAATAGAAGGTACCACTAAACGTCCCTTGTATCTCAAGCCTCCGTTAATCCCAACATAGTAAAATGGAACTCCCCCAGCAGTTATCTCTGTAACCTTGTCGGTATGCTGCTGATCCATAAGTTGTGCCTGCAGAACCTTATGAATATGTAGCTACCATGCAAGCCATAAAAGAATCTGACAACTCATCTACATTCTTCAAAGCATTCCACTTAGTGGTGAATAAGGCAGAAAGACTACCAACAGGTGGGCGACTGAGTGCATCTACCACCACATTCGCTTTCCCTGGATGGTACTGTATAGAGAAATGATAATCTTTCACAAACTCTAACCATCTGCGCTATCTCATATTTAGCTCCCGCTGAATGAACAAATACAACAGACTTTTGTGATCACTAAATAATCTGAAGGACTCACCCAATAGATAATGTCTCTAAATATGTAAGGCAAATACCACAGCTGCCAATCCCAAATCATGTGTTGGATAATTAAGCTCATGAGGCTTAAGCTTCCGAGATCCATAGGAAATCAGTCACTTCTCCTACATCAAAACACATCCAAGACCCTGCAAAGAAGCATCCGTGTAGACAAGATACTCTATCTCGCTCTGTGGAGTAGCCAGAACTGGTGCAAAAATCAACTTCCTTTTCAGTTCATCAAAAGCTCGCTGACAATGCTCATCCCACACGAACTGTACACCCTTCTTGGTCAGATGAGTGAATGGTCTCGCTATCTTAGAAAACCCCTGGATGAATCTCTAATAATACCCCGCCAAACCGAGGAAACTCCGAATCTCGGTAGGTGAAGTAGGTTGTCCCCACTCAACCACAGCTGAAACCTTAGCTGGATTTACTGCTATCCCCCTTTTTAACACCACGTGACCTAGAAACTTCACTTCCCCTTGCCAAAATTCACACTTCTCGAACTTGGCATACAACTGATGTTCACGAAGCGTCTGCAAAATTATACGAAGATGTCCTGCATAATCGTCCTCCAACCGAGAATAGATCAAGATATCATCAATGAAGACGATGAAAAACTAATCTAAATAAGCCTTGAACACTCTGTTCATTAAGTCCATGAAAACTGTTGGTGCGTTAGTGGTCCCAAACGGCATAACACGAAACGCATAAGGTCCATATCTAGTGAGAAATGACGTCTTAGGAACATCCTACTCCCTAACCCTTAGCTGATGATACCCAGAACGTATATCAATCTTGGGGAAGTATGTGGTTCCCCTTAACTGATCTAACAAAATCATCAATTCTGGGCAAAGGTACTTGTTACGAATAGTAACCTTGCTCAACTTCCTGTAATCAATACACAGGCAAAGTGGACCATCCTTCTTCTTTACAAATAAGACCGGTGCTCCCCATGGTTCAGTAATCCTATGAATGAACCTTGGCTGAGTAATTGCTGAATATGATCCCTTAACTCCCTCATCTCCACCGGTGCCATCCTGTATAGTGATTTAGCAATAGGCGTAGTGCCTGGAGCTAAGTCAATTACAAAGTCAATCTCGCGACTGGGTAACAACCCTGTAATCTTTTGAAATGCATCTGGAAAGTCCTGTACAATTGGTATGCTATCCAAAGGTACAGTAATTCCTTCCTCCGTAAGGTACAAGTAGTGCTAGCTTTTTAGAACGTGGCATAGCGACAACATATCCTGACCAGGTATGGTGAAAACAACAGACCTATCATAACCATTAACTTAGACATGGTAGTGTGATAACCAATCCATCCCAAGTAACACCGTATAAGTGTACATGTCCAAAATCACTAGATTGGCTAGGAATCCGAGCCTGCAAATAGCTAGTGTCCCAACCAAACTATCCAAACCCAATGCTAAATACTCCATAGAGCAAAGCACAGAAGATATACAAAATACTCCGTAAATTAAAACATGTAAAGTAAACAAAATTCTCAAAAATCTACCCACTTGTAGCTTTATTTCTCTATCCTATGAATTCTGCCTTCGAAACCAAACCTACCATATTGATTACACAGGTTCTTTTACAAACTCCTTGGTAAAGATTCCGTTTTAACACAATGAACCCATAAGCAATGCTTTATGTGCTTGCTCAAAAACAAATCACTTTACTATGACTTTCCATTATTATCACATCATACACAATCCACTATAGTTTAAATAAACCATAGGTGTATAAATCCAACAATACCATCATAATCCACAATAGAGATAGCCAAAACCACTAAGTTACTTTATTAAAAACTGCTTTAAATCATAAACCTCCAAAAGAATAATTGTCAAATATTCTTTAAAATACTAGTGTATGCCATCGAAACAATACTACTCTTTAAATAAAACTCCCACTCCTACTAGTAATGAAAATCATAACATTCCTAGAAGAGCATTCATTCTTGCACCCCGGTAGCCTCCATCTTGGATGCTTTGGTATCTCCTCCATCCTGATCTTCTTCGGGATCTTCCTCTTCGCTTGGCTCAGCTTCGAGCACCACCGAAGTTGTGTTCGGTCCACAGTATGGTGGCCAATCCCATACACAAGAAACCTTACTTGCCTTATACTCCGAGACAACACCGACTGGATACAAGTCCTTGGTCTCCAGCTTTGCCTTCTTAGTCAGCCTTTGCAGGGGAATCGTCGAAGTAACCTTCCTCTTCTTCTGGTCCCTCTTTGTTTTTATCGCGGACTACATCCTTCTCCTAGTGCCAAACATTCTGAAATTACAGAATAAGATTGACATCAGTACTTTCTAAACGAACCGTAAAGGAATTCAACGAATCCTAAACTTAAGCTCTAATCAAGAGATAACGCTGCGTGGAAGACTTAATACGAAACACCCTAGAGACACTTGAACCTGGAGTGCTCTGATACCAACTGTGATACCCCTCGGATCCGAGACACGGGTTGATCAAGCCCAGGCCCAAACCCGAGGGATATCAAACAATTAAAGTATTTTAAATCGAACATGGAATACAAAGTGAAATACGAAATGATATATTAAGTTGAAAGAAACTAAAAAAAAATCCTTGTATCATAATTAATCAAATCCGATAATCCAAAACTCCGTAAGTTTACAACTCGGGAATCAATCCATTGGACCCCTTATTAAAAGTCTTAAACCAAAACTGAAATAATAGAAATAAAATCCAAAACTAACATAGAGAAGATTCCTACATAATCGGAGGAATGAATATTTGTATCTGCTCTACACGTCCAAGTTCTAACCCTAGAACTGACGAACACCTGAAAAATAAAGGAGTGGGTCAGGCCCACATGCAAATCCTGATCTAATACAATCCAAACAGAAATTCGATACGTAAATACATCATAGGAAGACTCAACAATATCTAGAGTAGTCCATACATGTATATAGTACACACTATAGGACGTTCGCTAGTCCAGTAGGTCTGTTTCAGCCTGAATAGAAGGCAACATGCAAATACGCACCCTAAGGTGCGCATGAGTACCTAGACCTGCCAGGGAACAACACCTTTGTCTAGTTATCCATTCTAGGCGATATACGCGCCCTAACCATGGTCATGAGACTCAAGCTCATACCATGGCACATATAATAAATATATAAAGTCCGTACTCCTAATACAAAATATCATCCATCTGTATAGTGGTTTAATATATGTATAACAAATCCATCCTAAAACCATAATAGGTCATTCAATTTATTTGATTGACATGACACAAGTAGATAATGGACTTAACCTTTATGGTTAATCCATATCTTAATCCAAATTAAGTAGGACTTAGTGTTTTGAACTAATCCATTCTCAATAGAGGTAGGTCTTAGTGTTTTGAACTAAGCCATCCCTAATATGACACTGTCCCATACCGGTTCATATATATGCATATAAGTAGGACTTAACCTTGTTATAGTTAATCCAACTCATTCCAATTTAGGTAGGATTTAGTGCTTGAACTAATCCATAACTAATATGTTACCGTCCCATACCGGTACAAAACAATCCTCCAATTAACATAGTTGACAATACAATATTAAATAGTTATCAACCATACTTCAAGTTATGTACAAGATTTATGAATTCATATACATAAACATTAAGCATTCAATACAGGGCCTAAAATCATATCCACTATTGTAAACTGCTATAACAAATGCAACCATTTACATCCTCCAATAAGATCCATGAATTGATACAATTTAATACAAATGAAGTACCAATTAAATCCATACTAAGTATAGTTGATTTTAATTAATTCATCATACCTATAATAGTGGGAAAATATATGATTATATATAATTAGATTATATATAAAACTCTTGCCAAATTCCAGTAAATAAATTAGCAGCCCTCGTCCGTTAGGAGAGCCTCTAGCCATGAAGGTCCCAGCATCAAAAGATCATGCTGAGTTAGGAAGGAAAAGTACGTGGGTCCTGGTTAATGATCAGGAATCACCAGGGATGATTTCATTGCCAAATTCCGAAGGGAGATGGATGAACGTATTATGGAGCTGAAGGCCCAAACACTCAAGGACATGGCAAGGGAGTTTACTGCTTCTACAGTCAAAACTTCCTTTACGGATGAAATAAAACAGGTCGCAAGGCCCAAAAAGTTCATGATGCCGAAATTCATCAAGTTCAATAGAACTGGAGATCCCCTCTAGCATCTAAATCATTACATTCAGGAGATGACCCTAAAGGTGCGAAACGATCCCTTCATGTGCAAAATCTTTTCATCCAGTCTAACAGGAGTAGCTTTGGAATGGTTCAAGAACCGTTTATGCAAGTCAATCTCGAACTTTAAGACACTATACATTGCATTTCTAGCCCAGTACTGCGAAAACAAGAAACAAAAAAAGACCATTACCAGTCTCTTCACAATTCGACAGATGAAAGGGGAAAGCCTCCAAACCTTTCTCACTCGATTCAACATAGAGTCTTCAGGCATTCTGGATTACAACCAGGATACGGCCATAAAAGCATTTAAGATAGCCTTGACACAAGGTACACGTTCCTATTCTTCGCTGGTGAAAAAGACTCTGGCTAACATGTTAGATTTGAATTCAAGAGCGCAAAATTGCATCAGACTCGAAGAGAATGAAATGACGAGGTAGCAAAGGGCGACACTGGTCATAGTGGAAAACCGACTGAAGAAACGCCTGAACACCTCAAGAGCCCAATGCCCCCGAGTATTAAAAAAAGAGCTCCTGAGAAAAAATCACAAATAACAAAGAAGGTAACACCTCTCAAAGTCACACTGGCAAGATTGTATCAAAGACTAAGGGCAGGAATATTTTCTGAATTCCTCTACCAATCAGACAGCCAATGGAATAGAAGGACCAAAGTAAGCACTGTGCATTCCATAGTGATTTTAGGCACCTAACTAATGACTGTAGGAGTTTGAGAAGACAAGTGGAGACATTGATAACCAAAGATGAATTGCCCGATTATCTAGTGAACTCAGGATAACAAAGACAATCTGAGCGAGCTAGACCAGCTCCGAAGGCCATAGCAGATAATGAACCTGTTCGAGCCATGGCCATCCGAAAGAGGACGAACATCCAAAAAATTTCTACAAGATTCAACTCAAGCAAGCGCACAAATTACGAAGGGTTGAAGAGATCAATGTAGTCGAATGTAGGCTGAACTCTGCATAGATTTCCTTCCATAAAGGAGACCTTAAGAGAGTACAACATCTACATGAAGATCCACTAGTAATCAACCTATTAGCAGCAAACTGCTTAGTTAAGCCTATACTCGTTGACCACAGCAGTAGTGCCAACATCATAACGAAATGAACATTTGACCAATTAAAGCTGGCCTTGGATTAGGTCCGCCCCACAGGGAACCCTTGGTAGGGTTCGACGGAAGAAGGGTAGAGCCCATAGGCGTAATCACGCTATCGGTCACTACAGCCAAAAGAACTTTGAAAGAAAACTTTGTGATTGTAAACATACTTATAACCTGCTTATGGGTCGAGGATGGATCCATCAAATAGAAGGAGTCCCATCGACTCTGCATCATGTCATGAGATGCGTTGGCCCCAATGGGCGAGAGATTATTGATATATGGGGAAATCAGGTGGTAACGAAGGAGTGTTACAATACCACGATCAAACTAGATAACAAAAGAAAACGGTTGTTAAAATAGTAATTACTAAGCTCCACCTCCCCCAAGGAAAGTGAGGAGCCCAAAAAAGATAATCTAACCAAAGACCCTTAGAGGTAGTACAGATAGTTATAGGGGAGGAATAGAAAATAACTTTCATGGGGGCACTCCAATCACCTCAGGAGAAAGTAGAACTAACTAAGGTCCTATGGTAGAATACCGACATCTTCGCCTGGAACCACTGGGATATGCTAGGAATTAGCCCAAAGATAGCATTTCACAGCCTGAATGTGGACCCGAGCTACCACCCAGCGAAACAGAAGCAAATGAGGTTTGCCCCAGAAAGGAATAGGATCATTGCCGAATAAGTCAATTAACCCTTGGAATTAGGATTCATTCAAGAGGTCCAGTACCCATAATGGTTACCAAATCTAGTTGTTGTTCAGAAGAAAAAAAATAAATGGAGAGTTTGTATCGACTTCACAAACTTGAACAAAGCCTGCCCAAAGGACAACTTCCCATTACCCAGAATCAATTAAATGGTTGACGCCACGATTGGGTATCATAGACTAACTTTCCTTAATGCCGATTCAGGTTATAATAAAATCCCGATGGACCTGTCAGATAAAGAGAATACCTCTTTCATTACCGAGCGTGGTACCTACTGTTATAAGGTAATGCCCTTCGGACTGAAGAACGCAGGGGCAACTTACCAGCAGCTAATCAACAAAGTGTTTGATTAACAAATTGGCCGAACAGTCGAAGCTTACATAGACAACATGGTTATAAAGGGCAAGTAAAAGAAAGATCATCTGCAACACCTGCAAGATGTATTCAATACTCTCATGGAAAACAAGATGAGGCTAAATCTGGTGAAATATTCATTCAGGGTATCTTCAGGCCAGTTGCTAGGCCATTTAGTGAACAAGAAAAGAATAGAGGCTAGCCCCGCTCAACTAATAAAGCTGCTACAGAACAAAGAGCTTCAAACCATGAAAGACGTCCAAGTCCTCACTGGAAGAATATCGGCTCTTAACCATTTCATATCCAGACTGTCAGAAAAATGCAAACCGTTCTTTGATGCCATCATGGCAAGAAAAGGAGACATTTGGGGGACAGAGTAACAAGAGGCTCTCATAAAACTCAAAGAGTACAAGATAAAACCCCCAATTCTGTCTGCCCCTGAACTCGAAGAACTGTTGTACCTTTATTTAGCAATATCTCAGTCGGCAACCAATTCGGCCCTAATAAGAGAAATGGGCAAGAAGCAACACCCCGTTTTTTATTCTAGCAAAACTATGACAGACTCAGAGAGCAGGCATTCGATGGCCAAAAAATTCATCCTCGCCTTGATCCAGGCAAAAAGAAAGCTACGACACTGATAAGCGCCGAATATTACATATTCAAGCGCCCTTATTTGCATTAGTTAAGTCCATTAGTTGTTTATTTTATTTAGATTGCCTTCATTTGCATGTTCATATTTATTTTCAGGTTCATTGGCCAAAAAGGAGCAAGAATGAGTTTTTGTTGAAGCCTTAAATGTCATGGTGCTCATTAAGGAAGTTCTGGCAGCAGTGGGAAGTGAGTTTGATCGCCATTTTTGACCTAGCAAACTCGAGAACTGGACTTTCATCAAAACATATAACATGAAGAGCTATGAATCAGCTTTCCAAAGACATAAAGTTTGCTTCATTTGGAGTTCAGAGCAAAGAGTTATGCTATTTTCACCAAAGGTGCGCAGAACAGCCTGGCAGCAATGGATTTCGACCTTGCTCCTCATTTTTGACCCTCCAACCTTCAGAACTGGACTTTCATTATAACATGGTTTATGTAGAGATTTGAATTAGCTTTCCAAATCTTCAAACGGTTCGTCATTTGGAGTTCGGAGCGGGAAGTTATGGTCATTTTGCCAAAGTGGCTCAAGCTAGAAAGTAGCTTCGAGCGCTCGAAGAGCCACCTTCGAGCGCTCGAAAATTGGGCAGAATGCCCTCCGGAAGTCCTCATTTTCAGCCCACTTGTGCCTTGTCACCCTCATCTCTTATTTCCTCTTTTTGGAGTTGGTAGAAGATGTGTGGAGGGCCTTGTTTTGAGGGGCTTTGGTTGGTTTTCTTGCCTACAAAAGCTAAAGGAGCATTTCATTATCAAATATCTTGGAAGGGCAGAATTTCTAGAGAGAGGGAAGAGAGCAAGAGAAGGTTTTCTTGAAGCCACAAGAAGGGAGCTCGAAAATGGAGGGAAAAGGCATGGTTTTTCCTTCATCTAAAGCTTCTATGGGTAACTAACTCACCCTCTAGGGAGGTGATGAAGTCCCTCCCTTGTAAGCATGATCTAGTTTAGCTTTATTTTGGGGATTACAATGTATATGCTATGGTCTTTTCATAACCAAGAGCACTTCATTTGTTGTAATGAATGTTAATATTGCTATGAATGATTTATTTGAGTTGTTTATCTTGTTTTAGATGACCTCTTACATTAATCATGTTGCTTGAGTTTTCATGGTGAGAATGGAAACTAGGTTATGGAATGGTTTAATGACATGTTGATAGGTGACTTTGATAGATCATTGCTTAGGGAAGCCCTTTGATGGTGTATGCTTAATCCCTACCTTCATGTGCTTCATCATTGTGTCAAGGGCTTGATAGTCTTTCATTTAAGTATATGTGTTTAAGCTACACTCTAGTTTAGGTAGTCTAAACATATTCACCTTTGATGGATTATTCTTGTTTGTGATTCAATGTACTTCTTGTTAATTATATGGCAACCATGAGTTGCTATATAATTCTTGGCCATTATATATTGTTTTTCCCCAATTTAGCTCTAATCTAGCATGTGTATATGGATGGAGACGGATTCACTCCCCTAGTTGTCTTTAATCGAATTTCATCTCATTTAAATTCTTGCAAGTTTTTAGTTCATGCATCTTAATTTCATAACTTAAGTGACAACCAACAAATCCTCTATGAACACTCCATATCACTCTAAAATGATTCTAGATACTTAGGTTGCCGTAGATTAGCGCAGTCCCAGTGGTTCGACTTACCCGACCAATAGCCCTATTTTACAATGATTCGTGCTATTGCGAAGGTTGATGTTAATTGACCAACCGATCAATTTTTGGCGCCGTTGCCGGGGACTGCAAACGGTTTAGCAACCAAAGTTTAGGGTTAATTTTAGTTTGATTGTGAATATTGTGTCTTGTGAATATTCCTTGCGTGTTTTGATCATCTTTGTGTTGTAAGATTCTAGGGACTCGGAGCTCGCCGTGGGATTGCTAGCAAATTGTAAGTCTAGAGGACCCCAGGTAAGTCTCTTGACTTCTAGTTTCGCATTGTGAATATTGTGTATGTGTTTAATTTAGTTGTGAAGCCCTTGTCAAGGCTCTTAACTTGTTTATATTTTGTGTTCAAGCATCGGTCCTTGTCGTGGCCATTTACATTTTCTGTCTTGATAATTGAGGAGAAAGGGAACATCGTATGTGGAGTTGTGGTTGATGAATTGCTTTGTTGAGTATATGCTTTGTTGTTGATGTTCGGTCGTAGGTCACTTTCCTTACCCATAATCGATTCTCCCATTGATATTAACTCTCTTGAAAGAACTCTTAGACGGAACCTTAGGGAACCCACTCTTACAAGGGACCTTGAAACTGAATTCAATATAATGGGGGATAACGTAGGAAATCCGGGGAATGAAAGGGCTGAAATTCCTAATGTAGAACCAATGACTCTTAGAGATCATTTCATTCCTACCACCTATGCTTCTCCTTCTTGTATAGTGATGCCAAACATCGATGCAGCTCAATATGAGATCAAGTCTAGTACCATTCAAATGCTTCCATCATTTCATGGCTTTGATAATGAAGATCCATATAAGCACCTTGATGAGTTCCTTGAAATCTGTTCGACCATCCGGTTGAGAGGTTTTCCGGACAATGCACTTCATCTCCATCTTTTCCCATTCTCCCTAAAGGATAGGGCAAAATATTGGTTGAACTCCCTCGCTCCCAACTCTATTACTTCTTGGGCTCAATTGCAACAAGAATTTCTTAAGAAGTACTATCCGGTGAGTAAAACCAACCAAATGAGGCGTTCCATTCTAAGCTTTTCTCAAGTTGATGGAGAACAACTCCACGAGACTTGGGAAAGGCTACAAGATCTTCTTCGAAAATGTCCTCATCATTTGATCCCAAAATGGCAATTAGTGCAAGCTTTCTATGCCGGTTTGACCGACACCCATAGATTTATGGTTGACTCTTCTTGTGGTGGGATGTTCATGTCCAAGAATGCGGATGAGGCTTGGACCTTACTTGAGAATTTGAGTGAAAATTCACTTCAACACAATTCTCGTAGGGCTCCGACCTCAACCACTCCAAAGAACACCAATCCTTGTCAACAAAAATCAATAAGGGAGGAATCATCTCAAGTGGATGCCATAGCTCATAAATTCTACCAATTGATAGCACCACATCTTCCTCCTTCATTGTCTCAAAATTCGGCAAGTTCGGTTTGTGCCTCATGTAATAGTCCATTTCATCTCTCGGAAGATTGCCCCACACCGGAGCAATTTCCCAATCCCAACCAAGAGCAAGCTAATGCCATGTTCTCACGGCCCGGGAACAATCCATATTCCAACACCTACAATCCGGGTTGGCGAGACCATCCGAATTTTTCGTGGAGGCAACAAGCCCCACAAAATTCCCAACTTCAAAATCAAGGGCCTCAAAATCAGCCCTCTTCTCAATATCAAGGTAGGCCTTTCCAAGCCTCTTCAAGCTACCAACCTCCATACAATCCAAATGTCTCCACTCAACCTCCTGTGAATCCAATTGATGAGATAGTGGCTGCAAACAAGCAAATGATGGAATCATTAAATGTGCAAATGATGGAATCATTAAATAAGCAAATCATAGATTCCAACAAGCATCTCTTGACATCCTTGCAACCTACTCTCCAAATGGTTCACTCCCATACTCAATCCATAGCTAGGCTTGAAAATCAAATGGGACAAATAGCTAACCAAGTGAACCAACTTCTTCAAAAAGACAAGGGTAAGCTTCCCGCTCAACCATTTGAAAATCCTAGAGGAATGCATGTGATTGATGAAACCCCTCCTCCGAGTGGGCCGACTCATGAACAAGTTCAAGCTATCACCACCCTTCGGAGTGGTAGAGTGGTTGACAACAAGGTTGATGGAGACACAAGTGAGAAAAACCCTCCATTGAAAAATCCAAATTCAAGCTCTTCAAGTCCAAATCCAAGTTCTTCTTGTCCAAATACCATTCACGGAAGTCCCACGCATGTCACCCCAAATGTGGAAACTACTTATGAGCCAAAAGCTCCGTTCCCTCAACGTCTTCAAGAGTCGACACATTTTGGGAATAAGAATTGCAAAATTCAAGACATGTGGGAGGTCTTTAGGCAAGTAAAGATCAATCTTCCTCTCTTGGATGCTATCAAGCAAATTCCTCCCTATGCAAAATTCCTTAAGGATTTGTGCACTCAAAAGCGCACTTCCAGAAGTCATTTACCAAAGAAAGTGAGGTTAACCGAAAATGTTAGTGCGATCATTCAGCACAGCACTCCTCCGAAGTATAAGGATCCGGGTGCCCCCACAATCTCTTGTGTCATTGGTGACAACAAAATCGAGAGGGCCCTCCTTGACTTAGGAGCTAGTGTGAATTTGATTCCATATTCGGTTTACCTACAACTTGGTTTGGGAGATCTAAAGCCAACTCCGATAGTGTTGCAATTTGCTGATCGATCTATTAAGCAACCACGGGGAATTATTGAAGATGTGATCATAAAAGTGGACAAATTCTACTTCCCGGTAGACTTCGTGGTTCTTGATACGGAACCAGTCCATGATCCAAGAAAACACATTCCCATAATTCTCGGACGTCCTTTTCTAGCTACAGCTAATGCTTCCATTAACTGTAGATCCGGATTGATGGATATCTCTTTTGGGAATATGAATGTTAAGCTCAATATCTTCAATGCTGTGCAACTTCCATCAGATGACAATGAGTGTTTTGAAATCACTATTGCTGATGAACACATTCAAAATCCAATCCCACCTCCTTCAACGGAGGATCCCCTACATGCTTGCTTGGTCCCTTTTGATTTTGAGGATTTTGGTGTGGACAAATCCATTCGGGAAGTCAACTCCTTGCTTGATATTCCATCACCATTTTCCTCTCCTTTATGGGAAGCACCAAATCCATCTCTATCATGGGATTGTCCATCTCCTTCCATTTCTTCACCGGAGTTACCTCAACATTTTGAGGGTGAACCACCAGACAAAGGTAAGGAGAATGTTGACAAGTTGCTGAAAATTCTTCCAATCATTCCAGCCCAATCTAGAATCATTGTCCATGATACTCAACCTGTGAACAAACCATTTGAGTACAATGAGGTTTATGACTTGGAGATTGCAAATATGGAAGGTCATGATCCTACCATTGTTAGTCAAAACAATGACATTCAACGAGCCTCCATAATCTCGAACAAGCAACACCTTTGCTTAAATCTAAAAATAAAAGAAGTGAGATTAAAAGCGATGCTCAAATCCTCTAAGGCCAAACTTGTTTCTCTTCGGAAGGATCAATATCCCTCACCATTCATTGATCCAAGTTTGAGACCATATGAAGGAGGCAAGTTGCATACGGAGCGTTAAGGATCCATCTCTCCAATGGATCCTGATCCTGGTTCGTCTAGCTATCGACATTAAATTTAGCAAAGCAAGGGAAGAAATTCTTTCGATGTTCCAAGCTTCCCTACCTTCTCAAATTGCTCGTGCCTTGCAATTTTCTGGAAAACGGTTGAGAAAGCCAAAAATTTAATTTTTCTTTGGGGACTAACTTGAATTGTGCTCCTGCAATTCCAAGTGGTTGTCTTAGTCATTTTAAGCCTTTGCTTTCATTCTCGGAGATTTTCAGCTCTATCCGGCAAATTCATCGGTCCTTCAACATGGTACTCTTGCGCATAACCTCCTTCTTTCAATACACCAAATGTTCAAGGTTTTCCAAGTCCATCCGAGTGTTTTAATCCCTACATTGACTCACCCGGGGACTTTGTTGTCACTACCATGTAGCAAAAAGTTCATTCCAAGCTTTTAGGGGACCTAGGAACATCAATGCCCTGAAGTTCAAGCCTTAAGGAGCCTACTGCCAGAAGTTCGAGCGCTCGAAAAAGGGCCTTCGAGCGCTCGAAGCTTTCAAGGAGCACACTGCCCAGATTTCGAGCGCTCGAGGAGCCTCCTTCGAGCGCTCGAAGCTTCCCCTCGCAGCCAAGCACCCCACTGCCCAAATCTCGAGCGCTCGGCGCCACCCTCGAGCGCTCGAGGCAACCTGCACCCCTCACTGCCCGAATCTCGAGCGCTCGAAGCGCCTCCTTCGAGCGCTCGACGCCTCCTGATGCCCCACTGCCCAATTCTCGAGCGCTCGAAGCGCCACCTTCGAGCGCTCGAAGCGCCCTCTCTCGACCATATTGCCAGAAGCTCGAGCGCTCGACGCCACCTTCGAGCGCTCGAGCAGCTTCAGTTTTTTTTAAAACCCACCCTTTCCCTCTCCCAACTGCCTAACCTCTCCACTACCCCACCACCTCTCCCACTCCCTCCATGAACTTCCTCCATAACTCCCCACCACCTCTCCACTTCCCCCATTCCAGCACCCCCATTCCTGTCTTCCACCCCTTTAAATACCCCTCTTCACCACCCTCCTCCCTCAATCCATCCATCATCTTGCTCCCAAGCTTCCTCTCACTGTAAGTATCCTCTTCTTTTTCTTTTTCAGTTCATTTCTATTGTGTCATTTTGAGGAGTGTGGGGATGATAATTTTGGAGGAGTGTTGGGTTTGTTGATGTTGCTCTAGGATAGAGAGCATAGGTTGTTAAAATTTTTTTGGGTTTTTCATCCATTGCCATCTCTTACACCTTCTTCTTCTTGTAGTGCACGCCAGGTGTTCGCTGAAATTCCCCATCCACGTCCGCCTCTCCAAATGTCTTGTGCCGGCCCTTCTCGTCGTTCTAGACCATCTGTGGATGCCCCAATTGCTGCTCGTGAGCAGCCCCAGCCCCCTTGGCTCGACAGAAAGCTCAATTATGAGCTTCTCTTTCCGCTCACGGATGTCTTTGCCGCTCTTCCCACCACCTCTTGGGCAGTGTCCGAACTAGCCAACCGGCGCCTTCAGCACATTTGCCGGCCCTTCGCTAGGACCACCTATCCTCGAGTGGTGCAGCTCTTCTACCAGAATCTCACTTGTCCTGAAGAGTCGCCCATCATCTCTCTCGCCACATCTATTGATGGTGTTCCTTTTTCGTTCACTTTGGCCGACATTGTTGACATTTCCGGTTGTCCTCTGGAATGTCCCGATGACCTCTTAGACCCCACAGGCCGGCCATTGTATGAGCAAGTCGATGATTTAACTGTCGAGCAAGTGGTGGCTGCCATTTGCAATATTGATGACCCTCATCGACCCCGGAGCTTTACACTCAAATCCACTCTTCCGGAGCGCGTGTGGTTCCTTGACTCGGTTCTCAAGCACAATGTTTGCCCCTTGGTGCACAGCACCGAGCGTCGAGGCTTAATGTTGCAAGCTTTGTATGCCATGGACCAAGGCCAATGGTTCTCTATCCCAGAGCTCATTTGGGACACATTTATGCGGTTTTGGGACGAATGTATCAATGCGCGGCATCAGCGCGTTCAAAATCGGCCATTGCCATTGCCTTTCTTCATCATCCGGCTCTTGAAGCGTAAAGGTTTCATTGTTCCCCCTCATGAACCTAAAGGCAAAAAGATTCAAACTTTTTCTCTCCACCGGTGGACCAATGTTCTTAGCCATTCTCGGCCACTTCAGCCTGCTGCCTTTCCAGTCCCCCGCTCTCCATCTCCTCCTCTTTCCGGGGATGATCCCATGGCTGAGGCTGCTGGCATGGAGGTGCCCCCTGTTGACCCTCCACCTGACTATGCTTTTCTACAAGCCAGCATTGCCGGCATCCACACCCGCCTGGACCATTTTGAGGCCACCCTTGCTGACTACAATCGGACCATGCGTGAGGACTACCACCGTGCAGAAGAAGACCGCCGTATTGCTACTGAAGAGCGTCGCATAGCTCAAGAAGAAAGGCGTGAAACCAACTCTCTCCTCAATGCTATCCTTGCCCGTCTTCCCCCTAGCTCGTAGTTTATTTTATTTATTTTTTTTTTCAATTGTGTATGTTCGTTTTTATTTTGAACTTGGCAAGTTGTTTTTGTCTTTCTAGATCTGGTTTGGCATGCCCCCTTTTTCGTTCTTTTTGTTCTTTTGTCCACCTGCTTTTCAATACATATCTTCTTTTACTGTTTCATTATTTTTGTCATGTTTATTCCCATCTATCTTTCTAACTGTTTCTTGCAGCTTGCACAATTCAAGTTTGGGGGCTTGTTTTTGTGAGACGTCGCATGGGAGCTTTTTGTCACCCCGTCATGCTCTCTCCTCATTCTCATGGTATTGTTGTTCCTGTTTTTGTTTTTCACTTTTTGTTGACGTCACTTGTCTTCACACATTGAGGACAATGTGTCATTCAAGTTTGGGGGTGCAATTGCATTTTTGGTATTTCATTTTAATGTATTTTGATCCATGTAAAGCAATAAAGTCAGCTTTTGTAAAACAATGATATGACAATTTGAAACTTGTCGGAGATGATGCTCATGTTTAATACCTTGTGTATAAAAGCAATTGTTAAGTCTAGAAAATAAAGAAAAAATTTTGAATTTGAAATGATCATGCGGATGCAATTCAATCTGTATAAATGCTTC
The DNA here is from genome assembly GCF_030987335.1 of Cornus florida. Lineage (NCBI taxonomy): Eukaryota > Viridiplantae > Streptophyta > Magnoliopsida > Cornales > Cornaceae > Cornus > Cornus florida. The sequence goes on along the minus strand of NW_026775580.1, from coordinate 30,708,156 downwards.
AATTAGATTCTCGTTGGATCTTATACTCTTGTATGCTTCACAATGCACAGATGCACACCGGAAACTTGACTGTGAGGCATGTAACTGGATTGACCTTGTTCTTGACCTAGTTAATCTGAATTGATGAACCTAATGGATGGATACCTTTGGCTTGTTTTTAAAAAAAAAAAAAAAAAAAGAAAAAAAAAAAAAAAAAAAAGAAAAAAAAAAAGAAAAAGGAAAATAGAAAGATAATGACTAGCTTAAGTTCGTAGCCTTGCTGACTCGAGTTATTAAGCCCTAGGAGTGTTCTCTCACTTAGCACCCTAAAACCGTCCGGTTTGGGAGTTGCTGGCCTAACGCTTGCTACATGGGTTGGTTAGAAAGCTTAAGGGACTTAGGCATTGCACGGTCATTCACAAAAATAAGAATAAATAACTGTGGTTCGTTGGAGTTCGTAGCCTTGCCAATTCGAGTTATTAAGCCCTAGGAGTGTCTTTTCACTTAGCACCCTAAAGCCGTCCGGTTTGGGAGTTGCTGGCCTAACGCTTGCTACATGGGTTGGTTAGAAAGCTTAAGGGACTTCAACATTGCACAACCATATTATGTATCGTTTTTTTTGTTTTAATAAATTGTCAACAAGCAACAAAAGTTGTTTTGTGAATAAATTCGTGCCTTAGGGACTTCAAAAGTAAGGGAATTCAATGATTTGAAGACTTGTGTTTTGGAATTGGAAAAGAAAAGGTTAAAGCCACATGTTAAGAAATCCGGTTCACTTTCACTGAAGTTAGAGTTGATTTCCATTCAAGAGATGACAATTGAATTATTTATATTGACCACGATGTTGATGCATGTATTTGAAAATGTGTTTAGCAAATTTTTGTATCAATGCTTCGTATATGCAAGGTAGTCTACCTAATGATAGCATCTCTGACCTTTTGTCTGTTTCAAGTTGTAATTGAGCTATGCATGTTTCCTTTTCACCATGGTTGATGTCTATGGGAAGCATTTCATTGGTTGTCATTTCATTAAGTTTTTTTTTTTTTTTTTTTTTTTTTTTTTTTTTTTTTTTTTTTTTTTTTTTCATTCTAGTTTTGCTAAGGGACTAGCAAAATGTAAGTTTGGGGGTGTGATAAGCGCCGAATATTACATATTCAAGCGCCCTTATTTGCATTAGTTAAGTCCATTAGTTGTTTATTTTATTTAGATTGCCTTCATTTGCATGTTCATATTTATTTTCAGGTTCATTGGCCAAAAAGGAGCAAGAATGAGTTTTTGTTGAAGCCTTAAATGTCATGGTGCTCATTAAGGAAGTTCTGGCAGCAGTGGGAAGTGAGTTTGATCGCCATTTTTGACCTAGCAAACTCGAGAACTGGACTTTCATCAAAACATATAACATGAAGAGCTATGAATCAGCTTTCCAAAGACATAAAGTTTGCTTCATTTGGAGTTCAGAGCAAAGAGTTATGCTATTTTCACCAAAGGTGCGCAGAACAGCCTGGCAGCAATGGATTTCGACCTTGCTCCTCATTTTTGTCCCTCCAACCTTCAGAACTGGACTTTCATTATAACATGGTTTATGTAGAGCTTTGAATTAGCTTTCCAAATCTTCAAACGGTTCGTCATTTGGAGTTCGGAGCGGGAAGTTATGGTCATTTTGCCAAAGTGGCTCAAGCTGGAAAGTAGCTTCGAGCGCTCGAAGAGCCACCTTCGAGCGCTCGAAAATTGGGCAGAATGCCCTCCGGAAGTCCTCATTTTCAGCCCACTTGTGCCTTGTCACCCTCATCTCTTATTTCCTCTTTTTGGAGTTGGTAGAAGATGTGTGGAGGGCCTTGTTTTGAGGGGCTTTGGTTGGTTTTCTTGCCTACAAAAGCTAAAGGAGCATTTCATTATCAAATATCTTGGAAGGGCAGAATTTCTAGAGAGAGGGAAGAGAGCAAGAGAAGGTTTTCTTGAAGCCACAAGAAGGGAGCTCGAAAATGGAGGGAAAAGGCATGGTTTTTCCTTCATCTAAAGCTTCTATGGGTAACTAACTCACCCTCTAGGGAGGTGATGAAGTCCCTCCCTTGTAAGCATGATCTAGTTTAGCTTTATTTTGGGGATTACAATGTATATGCTATGGTCTTTTCATAACCAAGAGCACTTCATTTGTTGTAATGAATGTTAATATTGCTATGAATGATTTATTTGAGTTGTTTATCTTGTTTTAGATGACCTCTTACATTAATCATGTTGCTTGAGTTTTCATGGTGAGAATGGAAACTAGGTTATGGAATGGTTTAATGACATGTTGATAGGTGACTTTGATAGATCATTGCTTAGGGAAGCCCTTTGATGGTGTATGCTTAATCCCTACCTTCATGTGCTTCATCATTGTGTCAAGGGCTTGATAGTCTTTCATTTAAGTATATGTGTTTAAGCTACACTCTAGTTTAGGTAGTCTAAACATATTCACCTTTGATGGATTATTCTTGTTTGTGATTCAATGTACTTCTTGTTAATTATATGGCAACCATGAGTTGCTATATAATTCTTGGCCATTATATATTGTTTTTCCCCAATTTAGCTCTAATCTAGCATGTGTATATGGATGGAGACGGATTCACTCCCCTAGTTGTCTTTAATCGAATTTCATCTCATTTAAATTCTTGCAAGTTTTTAGTTCATGCATCTTAATTTCATAACTTAAGTGACAACCAACAAATCCTCTATGAACACTCCATATCACTCTAAAATGATTCTAGATACTTAGGTTGCCGTAGATTAGCGCAGTCCCAGTGGTTCGACTTACCCGACCAATAGCCCTATTTTACAATGATTCGTGCTATTGCGAAGGTTGATGTTAATTGACCAACCGATCAGACACTACTTCAAAGCTCATCGGATAATAGTCCCCATAACACATCCAATCAGAGTAATCTTTAGTAAGCCAAACATTTTAGATAAAATTACCAAATGGGCAATTGAATTAAGCTCCTTTGATATTTAATATGAGTCACGTACTGCAAAAAAGGGACAGGTGGTTGCAGATTTCCTCTTCGATACTAACCCAGGTGAAGAACAGCCGGCCATATAAAATCCCTGCTGGGAATTATATGTGGCAGGCTCTTTAGGCCAAAATAGGGCTGGAGCAAGCTTGGAAATCAGAACTACTTCGAAGATCATCGGATAATAGTCCCTACACGATAAGCGCCGAATATTGCATATTCAAGCGCCCTTAATTGCATTAGTTTAATTATGTAGATTACTTTCATTTGTATGCTTTTGTGCATTTTCAGGTTCAATTGCAATAAAGGAGCAAGAAGGGTGTTTTGTAGAGTTTTTGAATATCAAGGTGCCAATTCTGAAATTCTGGCAGCAGTGAAGCCCGAACTTTGTTCACCATTTTGACCTACCAAACTCGAGAACTGGACTTCCCTCATAACATGAAAGATTTAGAGCTCTGAATCAGATTTCCAAATCTTCAAGCGGTTCATCATTTGGAGTTTGGAGCAGAGATTTATGATCTCCTTATTAGAGGTGCTCAGAACTGCCAGGCAGCAATGAAAGTCTGCCTTGTTCTTCAATTTCGACCAAACAGACTTGAGAATTGGATCTCCACAAAAACATAAAGTTTTTAGACCTCTGAATTAGCTTTCCAAATCTTTAAACAGTTTCTCATTCAGAATTCAGAGCACAAAGTTATAGCCATTTTACCAAAGTAGGTCCGGGCGAAGCAAAGCAAGCGTGGAGCAATCTGCTCCAATTTCGAGTGCTCGAGGCCTTGCTTCGAGTGCTCGAAATTCAGGCAGAATTGCCTTCGGGAATTCTCAGTTTGGTAGCCACTTGTGCATTGGTTTCCTCATTTCTACTTACTTCTTTATGAGGTGGTTGGGGATGTTTTTGGAAGGGAGAGAGAGGCCTTACCTATACAAAAGAAGAGAAGGGAGGCCACACATTATTAATCTCACTTTTGGATCAGATTTTTGGAGGGAGAAAGAGGAGCAAGAAGAGAGTTCTTGGAGCAAATAAAGGGGAGCTCGAAAATGGAAGGAGGATCCATGGTTCTTCTTCATTCTAAGGCTCCCATGTGTAACTAACTCCTCCTCTAGGGAGGTAATGGAACCCCTCATTGTAAGCATGCTTTACTTTTGATTCTAGTTTGGGGAAAATAATGTATTTTTGTGGTGATTCCATAATCTAGAACTCTTACTTGATGTAATGAATTGATTTTGATTTAATGAATATGTTGGACCTACTTTCTTGTCTTAGAATGTATGTTTTCATGGTTGTATGGTTTACATTTTCATGGTGACAATGAAGATGAGATTTTTGGAATGGTTTTAATGGCATGTTGTTGAGAGATTTGATAGGCCATAGCTTAGGTTCTTCCTTTGATGGCTTATTCTTAATTTTTAGCTTCATGTGCTCTTATCATGTGATTGATGGTTTAACAATTTCTAGCTTAGTGAACATGTCTTAAATTACAATTTAGTTTAAGTAATTGAGCATGTAAAATCTTTGATAAATTGTTCTTGCCTTGATTCCATGAATCCTTTGAAGGTAATGTAGTAACCATGAGTAACTACTTATCGTAGCCATATATTTATGTTGTTTTTCCCCGAATGAATCATATTCTAGCATGTTTATATTGTAGGTGGTGAAGTTACTTCCCTAGTCTCTTTTACTCACCTTTTATCTCTTTTAAATTCTTGCAAGTTCTTAATTTATGCATCTTTACATTCCTATCTTTAGTGACAAACAAACACTCTATACCCCTTCATCATCCTAAGAATGACTCTAGACACTTAGGTTGCCTTAGACTAGCGTAGTCCCAGTGGTTCGACTTACCCGACCAATAGCCCTATTTTACAATGATTTGTGCTATTGCGAAGGTTGATGTTTAATTGACCGATCGATCAATTTTTGGCGCCGTTACCGGGGACTTGCATACGGTTTAGCAACCAAAGTTTTAGGGTTAAACTTAGTGTGATTGTTAATATTGTGTTTTGTGCATATTTCTCGTGTGGTTTAACCATTTTTATGTTGTAAGATTCTAGGCACTCGACTCTCGCCGTCGGAACGCTAGCAAAGTGTAAGTCTAGAGGACCCTAGGTAAGCTTCTTGACCTTTTAGTTTCGCATTGTTATATTTTGTGCATGTGTTAAGCTTAGAAGTAGTTAATTTATTTGCAAGCCCTTGTTGAGGCTATATTATTGTTTTAATTTCGTGTTCAAGCATCGGTCCTTGTCGTGGCCATTTATTTTCTATCTTGATAATTGAGGAGAAAGGGAACATCGTATGTGGAGTTGTGGTTGATGAATTGCTTTGCTGAGTATATACTTTGTTGTTGATGTTCGGCCGTAGGTCACTTTCCTTACCCACAATCGATTCTCCCATTGATATTAACTCTCTTGAAAGAACTCTTAGACGGAACCCTAGGGAACCTACTCTTACACGGGATCTTGAAACTGAATTTAATACAATGGGGGATAATATAGGAAATCCGGGGAATGAAAGGGCTGAAATTCCTAATATCGAGCCAATGACTCTTAGAGATCATTTCATCCCTACCACCTATGCTTCTCCATCTTGCATAGTGATGCCAAACATCGATGCAGCTCAATATAAGATCAAATCTAGTACCACCCAAATGCTTCCATCTTTTCATGGTTTTGATAATGAAGATCCATATAAGCATCTCGATGAGTTCCTTGAAATCTATTTGACCATCCGGTCGAGAGGATTTCCTGAAAATGCACTCCACTTACATCTTTTCCCATTCTCCCTAAAGGATAGGGAAAAATATTGGTTGAACTCCCTCGCTCCCAACTCTATTACTTCTTGGGCTCAATTGCAACAAGAATTTCTTAAGAAGTATTATCCGGTGGGTAAAACCAACCAAATGAGGCGTTCCATTCTAAGCTTTTCTCAAGTTGATGGAGAACAACTCCACGAGACTTGGGAAAGGTTACAAGATCTTCTTCGGAAGTGTCCTCATCATTTGATCCCAAAATGGCAATTAGTGCAAGCTTTCTATGCCGGCTTGACCGACACCCATAGATTCATGGTTGACTCTTCTTGTGGTGGGATGTTCATGTCCAAGAATGCGGATGAGGTTTGGACCTTACTTGAGAATTTGAGTGAAAATTCATTTCAACACAATTCTCGTAGGGCTCCGACCTCAACCACTCCAAAGAACACCAATCCTTGTCAACAAAAATCAATAAGGGAGGAATCATCTCAAGTGGATGCCATTGCTCATAAATTCTACCAATTGATGGCACCACATCTTCCCCCTTCATTGTCTCAAAATTCGGCAAGTTCGATTTGTGCTTCATGTACTAGTCCATTCCATCTCTCGGAAGATTGCCCCACACCAGAGCAATTTCCCAATCCCAACCAAGAGCAAGCTAATGCCATGTTCTCAAGGCCCGGGCATAACCCGTATTCCAATACATATAATCCAGGTTAGAGGGACCATCCGAATTTTTCATGGAGGCAACAAGCCCCATAAAATTCCCAACTTCAAAATCAAGGGCCTCAAAATCAGCCCTCTTCTCAATATCAAGGTAGGCCTTTCCAAGCCTCTTCAAGCTACCAACCTCCATACAATCCAAATGTCTCCACTCAACCTCCTGTGAATCTAATTGATGAGATAGTGGCTGCAAACAAGCAAATGATGGAATCATTAAATGTGCAAATGATGGAATCATTAAACAAGCAAATCATGGATTCCAACAAGCATCTCTTGACATCCTTGCAACCTACTCTCCAAATGGTTCACTCCCATACTCAATCCATAGCTAGGCTCGAAAATCAAATGGGACAAATAGCTAACCAAGTGAACCAACTTCTTCAAAAAGACAAGGGTAAGCTTCCTGCTCAACCATTTGAAAATCCTAGAGGGATACAAACAATTGATGAAACCCCTCTTCCGAGTGGGCCGAGTCTTGAGCATGTTCAAGCTATCACCACCCTTCGGAGTGGTAAAGTGGTTGACAACAAGGTCGATGGAGACAAAAGTGAACAAAATCCTCCTTTGAAAAATCCAAATTCAAGCTCTTCCAATCCAAATCCAAGTTCTTCTTGTCCAAATACCATTCACGGAAATCCCACGCATGTCACCCCAAATATGGAAACTACTTATGAGCCAAAAGCTCCGTTCCCTCAACGTCTTCAAGAGTCGACACATTTTAGGAATAAGAATTGCAAAATTCAAGACATGTGGGAGGTCTTTAGGCAAGTAAAGATCAATCTTCCTCTCTTGGATGCTATCAAGCAAATTCCTCCCTATACAAAATTCCTTAAGGATTTGTGCACTCAAAAGCGCACTTCCAAAAGTCATTTACCAAAGAAAGTGAGGTTAACCGAAAATGTTAGTACGATCATTCAGTACAGCACTCCTCCGAAGTATAAGGATCCGGGTGCCCCCACAATCTCTTGTGTCATTGGTGACAACAAAATCGAGAGGGCCTTTCTTGACTTAGGAGCTAGTGTGAATTTGATTCCATATTGGGTTTACCTACAACTTGGTTTGGGAGATCTTAAACCAACTCCGATAGTATTGCAACTTGCTGATAGATCTATTAAGCAACCACGGGGAATCATTGAAGATGTTATCATAAAGGTGGATAGGTTCTACTTCCCGGTAGACTTCATGGTTCTTGATACGGAACCAGTCCACGACCCAAGAAAACACATTCCCATAATTCTCGGACGTCCTTTCCTAGCTACAGCTAATGCTTCTATTAACTGTAGAACCGGATTGATGGATATCTCTTTTGGGAATATGAATGTTAAGCTCAATATTTTTAATGCTGTGCATCTTTCTCTGGATGAGAGTGAGTGTTTTGCAATCACTATTGCTGATGAACTCATTGAAAATCCAATTCCACCTCCTTCAATGGAGGATCCCCTACAAGCTTGCTTGGTCCACTCTGATTTTGAGGATTTTGATGAGGAAAAATCCATTCGAAAAGTCAACTCCTTACTTGATATTCCATCACCATTTTCCTCTCCTTTATGGGTAGCACCAAACCCATCTCTATCTTGGGAATGTCCATCTCCTTCCATTTCTTCACCGGAGTTACCTCAACATTTTGAGGGTGAACCACCGGACAAAGGTAAGGAGAATGTTGACAAGTTGCTGGAAATTCTTCCAATCATTCCAGCCCAATCTAGAATCATTGTCCATGATACTCAACCTGTGAACAAACCATTTGAGTACAATGAGGTATATGACTTGGAGATTACAAATATGAAAGGTCATGATCCTCCCATTGTTAGTCAAGACAATGACATTCAACGAGCCTCCATAATCTCGAACAAGCAACACCTTTGCTTAAATCTGAAAATAAAAGAAGTGAGATTAAAAGCGATGCTCAAATCCTCTAAGGCCAAACTTGTTTCTCTTCGGAAGGATCAATATCCCTCACCATTCATTGATCCAAGTTTGAGACCATATGAAGGAGGCAAGTTGCATACGGAGCGTTAAGGATCCATCTCTCTAATGGATCCCGATCCTGGTTCGTCTAGCTATCGACATTAAATTTAGCAAAGCAAGGGAAGAAATTCTTTCGATGTTCCAAGCTTCCCTACCTTCTCAAATTGCTCGTGCCTTGAAATTTTCTGGGAAATGGTTTAGAAAAGCCAAAAATTTGATTTTTCTAAAATGGTCTTCAGTTGTGTTCCGCAATTTTAGACCGGCCTCTTAGACCTTCTCAGTTCTAATTTTCATTCCCGGAAATTTCCATCGCTTTCTAGCAATTTCATAGGACCTTTGGCATGCAACTCATGTGCACAACCTCTCATTTTCAATGCATTGTTGGATCATGGTTCCCCAAAATTTTCCATACATTGGAGATGAAGTGCAAGGTTTAAAAAAAAAATTTCCTACATTCATCCATGCATTTGAAAAGACCAAATCCCATCCATGCATTGAAGAGATGTTCCAAGGTTTAAAAATTTTCTCAAAATCATCCATGCATTGTGTGAGGTTGCAAAAGTTGGGAAATCTTCTTGAAATCATCCATGCACTCATTGAAAAAAAATTTGCACAATTTGAAAAATTTTCTAAATTTTCCATGCATTGCAATGAAGTGTAGAGTTTGACAATTTTCCCTCCTTGCATTAGAATGGATTGAAGTTCAAAAGTTTGAAAATTTTCCCATGCATTGGAATAGAATGAATTTGCAAAGTTAAAAAAAATTTCTCCAGAAATTTCATTTATCCATGCCCTGTGTGATGTTGTAACAGTTGGAAAATTTTCCATGCAATTGAAATTCATGCATGCATCATTACAGAAAAAAAAAATTTCCATGAAATTTTTGTAATGTTGTGCAATTTAAACATTTTCCATGAAATTTTCCATGAAAAATTTTCCATGAATTTCCATGCATTTGTAATGTTATGCAATTTAAACATTTCCCCATCCATCTATCCATGCAAGCTCACTGCCATCTATGCAAGCTCATTGCCTTCATATTGCAAACATTCAATTTCCATGATGAGCAACTTCATTGCTATGCTCATTGTCTTCATTTTGAGCAATCACATTTCCAATTTGAGTGCTCGCAGCTTTCAAAGCATCAATCCAAGCTCACTGCCTCAATTTCGAGCAATCCAATTTCCATGTGAAGTGCTCGAAATTCCTTGCAGCTGCAATCAAGATTCAACACCAAAATTCTGAGCCTACTGTCTCCATGTCGAGCACTCGACCTCCCCCTTACGAGTGCTCGAAGCACCTTAACCCAACACCTCCACTTCGAAGCAAACCCACTGCCCTCAATTCGAGTGCTCGCCGGCTCAGTTCGAGCACTCGAATCTACTACCAACACTCTCATCCATCAACTCCCTACGTGCATGCCCACTCTCGGCCACACCACACCAACTCACAACCTCCACAGCAATGCACAGAATCTCACCGACCCAACCCAATTACCTTCCATCACCTTTAACCTCCCCAACCTCCACCATGCTCTCTCTCTTTCTCACCCAAACCCACCAACCACCTCAAAACCAACAACCCAATCTCACAACCAACTTACCTCTCGACACCACCCCTCTTAGCCACCCCATGCATGCCCCTCTTACCCTTCTTAAACCAACCATGCCAACCACTTAACCAACCCAACTCATCAACCCAACAACCATGCCAACACCATGCAAACCAACACCATCACCCAACAGCCGAGCCCTCTGCTTGTTTTTCGAGCACACGTCGCGCCTAGCTCGAGTGCTTGAACCACTTCAAGTCCCACTCCTCATCCTCTCAGCTCCAACCAAACAACCTCACCTCCTGCAACCATGCACACCACACCTCCTCTCAACAACCATGCCAACACCATGCAAACCACAACACCCCTCACACCACCTCTTGCAACCAACTTCAAACCCACTTCCCACATGAACAACCTACTCCACCTCAACCTCATGCACGCCCCAACCCTCTCTCTCTCGGTATCTTCCCTCTCCACCATACAGCACCATGAAACCAACTTCCTCCCATGCATTCCACAACCACCGTGTAACCACCTCTTCACCTCTCGGCAACACACCCACATCACCAACACCACCCCCACACTCTCGGCCATCACTCAACTTCAGCATCACCAACCCAACACAAACCCAACGCCGAGCCCTCTGCCAAAGCTTCGCGCACTCGCCGAGCCCATTCGAGTGCTCGAAGCTAACCCATCTCCTTCACCTTCCTCTAGAACCCAAAACCATCTCTGCAACACCCCATGCACGACCAACCTCTCTCTCTCATCAACCCACAACCTTCCAACCATTTCTCCCTCTCGGCACCAGCCAACTACCTTGCATGCCAACCATGCAACCATTCACCACAACCCAAACCAACCAACCCAACTCTCGGTTTCTCCTTCTCCTTCAACCAACATCCCACCCCAGACCAACCTCTCATGCATACTATTTACAAAAAAAAAAAAAAATAATAATAATAATAATAATAATAATAATAATAATACTATCTATATATATATATATATATATATATATATATATATACAAATAATAATAATAATAATATTCCTATATATATATATAGATATAATACTAATAATAATAATACTACATCAATAAATAAATACATAAATTTTTGGGTTTTGTTTAGATTTTTATCTTGCCATATAATTCATGTGACTGTTTTTATTTCTGTTTTGATTTTTCTTAAAAGCCTATGCTTTTACTTGTGTATAGTAGTTATGTTTTGACAGGTCTTCCTGTCCAAGTTTGGGGGACACCTTTGCGCATTCACATCGATGGATATTTTTGCATTCGTCACTCCACTTGGTAATATTGTTCTTTTACCTTCTTTGCTCTTATTTTGTTTCACTTGTCTTCACACATTGAGGACAATGTGACATTCAAGTTTGGGGGTGCAATAGGACATTTTTGGTTTCACATTTTTGCTAAGCAATGATAGTATGATTTGAACTTGTCGGGGATGAAGCATATGTTTAATACCTTGTGTATAGAAGTTATTGACATTTTTGAAAATAAAGAAAAATTTGAGTTGAAATGATTATATGGATTCAAATTAGTCTGTATAAATGTCTCAATTAGATTCTCGCTGGATTTGACACTCTTTTAAGCTTCACAATGCACATATGTACATTGAAAACTAAACTGTGAGGCATGCAACTTGATCGACCTTGACCTTGGCCTAGTTAATTTGATTTGATGAACCTGATAAATGAATATCTTTGGCATGATTTAAGTTGTCTAAAAAAAAAAAAAAAAACTGAGAAAGAAAGAAAATAATGACTAGTTGACGTTCGTAGCCTTTCCAACCCGAGCTATTAAGCCCTTGGAGTGTCTCTATACTTAACACCCTAAAGCCATCTGGTTTGGGAGTTGTTGGCCTAACGCTTGCTACATGGGTTGGTTAGAAAGCTTAAAGGACTTAAACATTGCACGGTCATTCAAAAAAAACTTGTAATAAACATGGTTCGTTGGAGTTCGTAGCCTTTCCAACTTGAGCTATTAAGCCCTAGGAGTGTCTCTACACTTAACACCCTAAAGTCATCTGGTTTGGGAGTTGTTGGCCTAACGCTTGCTACATAGGTTGGTTAGAAAGCTTAAGGGACTTCAGCACTACACAACCATTCTATGTTTCGCTAATGAGTTACAATAAATTGTCAACAAGCAACAAAAGTTATCTTGTAAATAAAATCATGCCTTAGGGACCTCATTTAAAGGGGCATTCAATGATTCGAAAACTTGTGCTTGGAAATTGGAAAAGAAAGTAAAAGCCGCATGTTGAGAATCCAATTCACTTTCACTGAAGCTATAGTTGATTTCCATTCAAGAGATGATAATTGAGTTAGTTATATAGTCTATGATGTTGATACATGCATGTTGAAATGTGTTTTGTATCAATGCTTCATATATACAAGGTAGTCTTCCCAATGACCCCATCTCCAGCTTTTTTCTGTTTCAAGTTATTTTTGAGCTATGTATATATCTCATTTTACCATGGATGATATTTTTGTAGTAGCATGCCCATGGTTGTCTTTTCATTAAGTTTTTCATTGTAGTTTTGCTAAGGGACTAGCAAAATGTAAGTTTGGGGGTGTGATAAGTGCCGAATATTGCATATTCAAGCGCCCTTAATTGCATTAGTTAAGTCCATTGTTCGTTTAATTATGTAGATAACTTTCATTTGTATGTTTTTGTGCATTTTCAGGTTCAATTGCAATAAAGGAGCAAGAAGGGTGTTTTATAGAGTTTTTAAATATCAAGGTGCCAATTCTGAAATTCTAGCAGCAGTGAAGCTCGAACTTTGTTCGCCATTTTGACCTACCAAACTCGAGAACTGGACTTCCCTCATAACATGAAAGATTTAGAAATCTGAATCAGCTTTCCAAATCTTGAAGCGGTTTGTCATTCGGAGTTTGGAGCAGAGAGTTATGATCTTCTTATTAGAGGTGCTCAGAACTGCCTGGCAGCAATGAAAGTCTGCCTTGTTCTTCAATTTCGACCAACCAAACTTGAGAATTGGATCTCCACCAAAACATAAAGTTTTTAGAGCTCTGAATTAGCTTTCCAAATCTTCAAACGGTTTCTCATTCAGAGTTCGGAGTACAAATTCATAGCCATTTTACCAAAGTAGGTCCAGGCAAAGCAAAGCAAGCATGGAGCAATCTGCTCCAATTTCGAGTGCTCGAGGCCTTGCTTCGAGTGCTCGAAACTCAGGCAGAATTGCCTTCAGGAATTCTCAGTTTGGCAGCCACTTGTGCATTGGTTTCCTCATTTCTACTTACTTCTTTATGAGGGGGTTGGGGATGTTTTTGGAAGGGAGAGAGAGGCCTTACCTATACAAAAGAAGAGAAGGGAGGCCACACATTATTAATCTCACTTTTGGATCAGATTTTTGGAGTGAGAAAGAGGAGCAAGAAGAGAGTTCTTGGAGCAAATAAAGGGGAGCTCGAAAATGGAAGGAGGATCCATGGTTCTTCTTCATTCTAAGGCTCCCATGTGTAACTAACTCCTCCTCTAGGGAGGTAATGGAACCCCTCATTGTAAGCATGCTTTACTTTTGATTCTAGTTTGGGGAAAATAATGTATTTTTGTGGTGATTCCATAATCTAGAACTCTTACTTGATGTAATGAATTGATTTTGATTTAATGATCATGTTGGACCTACTTTCTTGTCTTAGAATGTATGTTTTCATGGTTGTATGGTTTACATTTTCATGGTGACAATGAAGATGAGATTTTTGGAATGGTTTTAATGGCATGTTGTTGAGAGATTTGATAGGCCATAGCTTAGGTTCTTCCTTTGATGGCTTATTCTTAATTCTTAGCTTCATGTGCTCTTATCATGTGATTGATGGTTTGACAATTTCTAGCTTAGTGAACATGTCTTAAATTACACTCTAGTTTAGGTAATTGAGCATGTAAAATCTTTGATAAATTGTTCTTGCCTATTGATTCCATGAATCCTTTGAAGGTAATGTAGTAACCATGAGTAACTACTTATCGTAGCCACATATTTATGTTGTTTTTCCCCGAATGAATCATATTCTAGCATGTTTATATTGTAGGTGGTGAAGTTACTTCCCTAGTCTCTTTTACCCACATTTTATCTCTTTTTAATTCTTGCAAGTTCTTAATTTATGCATCTTTACATTCCTATCTTTAGTGACAAACAAACACTCATACCCCTTCATCACCCTAAGAATGACTCTAGACACTTAGGTTGCCTTAGACTAGCGCAGTCCCAGTGGTTCGACTTACCCGACCAATAGCCCTATTTTACAATGATTCGTGCTATTGCGAAGGTTGATGTTTAATTGACCAACCGATCACTACAACACATCCAATCAGAGTAATCCTCAATAAACCAGACATTTTAGGTAAAATTACCAAAAGGGCAATTGAATTAAGCTCATTTGATAATCAATATGAGCCACACACAGCAAAAAAGGGACTTGTGATTGCAGATTTCCTCTTAGATACTAGCCCAAGAGAAGAACAATCGATCACAGAAAATCCCTGCTGGGAATTATATGTGGATGGCTCTTCAAGCCAAAATGGGGCTGAAGTAGGCTTGGAAATCAAAAATTCTGAGGGGACCAGACTCCAATAAGCAATCCGACTGGAATTTTTAGCCACAAATAATGAAACAGAGTACGAGGCACTGTTGGCAGGGCGTAGGTTGGCCAAAGAGCTTTAGGTGAAACACCTTCGAGCTCATAGTGACTCACAACTCGTCATCAGACAGGTGACAGGTGAGTATACCCCCATAGAAGAAAGAATGAATGCATACAGAAAAGAAGTGGAAAAGCTAGCAAAGGGCTTTGACATAATAGAATTCTGGTAAATCTCAAGAGAAAAAAATCCGATTGCTGATCGTCTGGCTTGCGCAGCATCATTAGCAGACGAGTCGTTGATTAGAGTCTTCCCCATCAATATTCTGGATCCACCAAGTATCATAAAAGGGACACCAATGCTAGTCATTCCATGGGAGCTAAGCTAGATAGACCCCATTTTTGCATATCGCAAAAGAGTAAAACTCCCCGACTCCAAAGAAGTAGCTCGGCAATTAAGAATAAAAGGTGCCAAATACTCAATCATAGGTGGACACCTCTTCAGACGATCGTTCTCAGGGCCTTACCTCAGATGCCTGACTGCCATAGAATCTAGAGAAATTCTAAAGCAACTACAAGAAGGAGAATGTAAAAATCACTCTAGGGGCAAATCATTAGCTCACAAAGCTCTGACTTAGGGTTATTTTTGGCCTTATATGGCAAGAGAAGCCAAAGAGTATTTCAGAAGATGCGATAAGTGCCAAAGGTACGCTCCCCTCGTCCATCAACTTCCAGAAGAGCTGCACACAATGAGTAGCCACTGGCCGTTTGCTCAATGGGGGATGGACACAGTGGGACCCCTGCCGCTAGCCGCATCACAAAAGAGGTACGTCCTATTAGCCACTGATTATTTCACCAAATGGATAAAGGCAGAAGCATACGCAAGTATAACTAACATTTAGGTGAGAAAGTTCATCTGGAACAATATACTTAGCGTTTCTTTGACAAGTTTGGGATCAACCAAAAAATGTCAGTCGTATATCACCCATAAGACAATGGGTAAGCAAAGATAACCAACAAAACAATCTTTGCCTGCATAAAAAAGAAACTCGAAGACAAGAAAGGAAAATGGCTGGATGAATTGCTAAATGCCCTATGGGCATACAGGACCACTCCAGGATGCCCCACGGGTAAAACCCCCTTCTCTTTAGCTTACGGAACTGAAGTCATAATCCCAACTGAAGTGGTGGTGCCAACCATCCGAAGCTTAACTTGGGAACAGGGGTCAAATGATCAACTTCTAGAGCACAATCTAAATCTTTTGGAGGAAAAAAGAGAGGCAACAACCATTCAGCTAGCTGCATATCAACAGAAGCTAGCAAACAACTACAACAAAAGAGTCAGATATAGAGGCTTCAACCTAGGAGACCTAGTGCTCTTGAAGTCGGAAAAATATGTCAAAAAGTTGGAACCAAATTGGGAAGGTCTATACCAGATCTCAGATGTGATTGGGAAAGGAGCATGCAGACTCCATCACCTTGATGGCACTACAATAGCCAAACCAAGGAATGCGATGCAATTGAAAAGGTATCTTCAATAATGCAATCGTATAATGTTTTCTATTACTTTATTTGGCAAATGAATAACGTTATTCTTGTCTTTTTCTTCAAAAAGTTCCACAACGAACAAAAATAAGACTCGTAGTTATTTTTTAAATAAAAATAACTACGACTTATAAATAGTGAGGGGGTCCCCAAATAGTAGGCAACCCACAATAAAGGGGCCCACTATCCGAGGTCTCCCCTTCACACCCTTTTATTTTGTTTTCTAAAACAAAATTTTTTTATCTTCAAAACTGATGTCCCACATCGTTTAAAAAATGAACCTCCATGTTGTTTTTATAATATATATATGGTTCATTTATAAATCAGCGAGTGGGACCCCTTGATAATAGAAACCCATTGATAGTAAACCGACTATCAAATGCCCTATTATCAGAGGTCTCCACTACGCTCCCTCCACTATTTTTTATAAAGTTACTTCCTTTTTTAAACCAAGGTCCCACATCGACCAAAAAGGAAAAATTCTCTGTATTATTAAAATATAACTTGACAAGTATAAGGTCAGCAGGTGGGGCCCCTCAATTATGGAAACCCACTGGTAATAACAACCCAGTATCTAAAGGCCCATAATCAAGACACTCATCCCGCAACCCCTCCTTTTTTTTATTCATATTTTGTCAAATAATATAGTTGTTTTCCTTTAAAATAAAGTATCCCACATTGACTAAAAAGGAAATGCTTTCTCTATTGTTAAAGTACAACCACTTAACTCTAAAATTAGTGGGGGAAAGTCCGTAATAATGGAAGCCCATTAGCAAACGGTGGTGTTGCCCAATTAATGACTTTAGAGGGGGGGTGAATAGAGTTTTAGCAAACAATGGTCAATTTTCAATTTCAATTGATGTGCAATAGCAAAGTAAATTTCTCAATAATAATTTAACAAAGCAATTTGAAGTCTAAGTTACACCTATCAGCAATTATCAAGAAATAAATTCAAAAAAACTTGAAACAATAGATATAGGAGATAAAGAGAGAGATTGCAAACAAGTACTCAGCGATTTTAGCGAGGTTCAGAAACTCCTACTCCTCGGCTCAAGATCCCTCTTGAGACTTCCCAATCCACTATGACACCTCCTTACGGGTGGAGAGCAAACTTTTTACAAGAAGCCCTTCTTTGTTTCTAAGTGCTTAGAGAAACACATTCTCTTAGTCTTCCTTGGGCCACACCAACCCTTATAAGAGTTGAATAAGATTGTTGAAGTACAAGATGATCTCTCTTAGATCTAAGGTACAAGATTCAGCTCACTCTAGAGTATGTATGAATAAATTGAAGCTCAATACTCTTTGAAGATATGAAGTATGTGTATAATGATAAAATGGTTATAAGATTGCAAAGATATGTTTCTCAATGAATGCAATACCTTTTTATGAAAACCACAACTCATTATATAAAGTTTCAGATGAGTCTGATATGAATTCTAGCTGTTGGACACACACTTCGAGGAAAAATGGCCTTTCAAAATTTGAATTCTCGCTAGTTTGGTCGTCTGAAATAAAACACTACTAAGGTTCGGTCGACCGAAACTATTTGAGGTTGGCCATCATACTTATTTCGGTAGACTGATGTAGTCTTCCTTTTGTTTTGGTCGACCAAAACACTACTGATACAAATTTCCATTTGCTTCGGCCGTCCGAAACACCTCTCTCCATTGTTCTAAAACATTCTGTGAGAATTGGTCGTCCAAAACAATTAGAGGTTAAATTTTATGAATTTTTTTCGGTAGACCAAACTGATTTGGTGCTCTATTTCGGTAGACCGAAATAGCTTGAGGCTTTGTCCCAAGCTCCTTGTTTACATCAGTCAACTGATTCAATATGTCCTTCCATTTCGGTCGACCAAAATGGAACTTATGTTTTAGGAACATTTTTATGATGTTTAAACTTGGTCCAATGATCCTTAACCTTAATGAATGAGTTTCTATGCATGATTTTGTGAGTGAGAGCTTCAAAATGTTCATATATACTTTAACAAAGTTTCCTAGACAGCCCACCATCCTAGCTAACCCCATTTGATGAGATCTTTAAGACTTCTCTTGAATCTTGTTTTCTTTTCGTCTTTTTGTCGTATCTTCATGATGCTCCTTCATTTGAGGTTTTATATGTAATGTCTTGTCTTGATGACGGCTATGATCTGTAATTTAGCTTCAAGGTAGACATTAGTATACATAGAACATCATTAATGAATTATGATCATCCAAAGCCTTAGATTCAAGGTCAATAATCTCCCCCTTTTTGATGATGACAATTCATTAATGTTGTTCGAAAAATAAGAGTATGGAATATGAATAATTCTCCCCCTATCAATGTGTATAGTTTTAAAGGTGAGAACATACAAATAAGAGATTACAAATCTCCCACTTTCCTTGTGCATCCATCTAAGCATTTTTAGCAAGATTATATTTAAGGCATGTATACATAGTAAGCAAGATCAAGACAATGCATTAAAAAAAAGAAAGCAATTCATAAATACCAAAAATGTATTTCATTTGATTAAAGAATTCAAGGTGCAGTCAAAAGATAGCATGGTCAATAATCACATCTACGATTACATCTACTTCATTTCAGATACCATCACTTCACAACTTCACAACTACATTGTTAACCACAACCATTACAATTAACAGCCTACAAGTACTTACATCAACATTACATCATTATCATTAATACCATACTACATCAACATCATCCATTATCATTAATACCACACTACATCAACATCATTCTCCCCCTTTGTCAATCATCAAAAGGGGGGGGGGGGCATCAAAAGTGAGGGAGTCCCGTGACTCGAAGGTTGGCAAGATCATGCTTAACGATGTCGACTTCTTTTGCTACCTTTTCAACTCTTTCGTGCAAGCCGAGAATTGGTCCTGAATTTCCTTCTCAATGGCAATTTGCTTTTTTGAAAGAGCAATATTCTCAAGTATAAGCTCATGGAGGGATCTTTCCTTGGAAGGAGGGATATTCATAGATTCTTATTGTTCTTCCTCTTCTTCCTCTTCTTGTTCTTCTTCTTTGTCTTCATTTCCACCCACTTCAGCACCTTCTCTTTGGTGCTCTGCCAGACAATGTCTTGGCCCTCATTTGTTGGATCTCCAAACTTAGGGTCATACCAAATGTTGTCTTTGGATTTTTTGAGCCCCATTTGACTCAGCAAGTCTTTATCAATTCTGTAGAGTTTAGTAAGCTCCTTTTTGTCCTCTCCTTCTATTCACACCTTGTATGCTCTGAAGATTATGGTAAGAGGCATGGCATAGAATAGGTGTGTTTTCTCCTTTTTAATGTAATCTTGCATGTGGTGAAAGATGATAAAGGCGAGGTCAAATTTCTTTCTGTTTAGGACACACAATATGAGAAAAGCTTCCATAAACGACACATCCGAGCGTCCGCCTGATTTTGGAAGGATGGTATGAATGATGACATAATAAATGAGGCGTGCTTGTATGGTTAACTGACTTGCTAAGATCTTGTCAGTGTTTTCAGTGGGGAAATTGCTCATTTGTTGAACTGCTTAGAAATGATCAAATTATTCCCCATGATACCAGTTATAGGATGTAAAGTAGGTGATATCACCGTGAGGAATTTTGAGAATACGGTGAATACTAGATAGGGTAGGGTGAATGTGAGTGCCTACAACGAAGGAATCATAAATGTTTTATCCTAGCTCTTTCTCAAGATGAGTGTAAAATAGCCTCACTAGCTTGGGATAATAAGGCACCTTGAGGGATACAAATCTACCCAAGCCAATAGCATCAAATAGTGAGAATGTGTGTTGAATCAACTCATCACTTTCACTACTATCAAAGAATTTCCCTTCTCAACTATCTTATGAAGGAATCTGGTTTCATAGATTTCCTTGAACTCGGGTTCTCGAAAAAGATGCATATTTGGGGCAGGGTAGGAGTCAAAATGCTCAGGGTTGGGTGAGTTAGACCCTCTTGCATCCATATCATGAGAATGCTTAGTGCGTTTTCCTAAGTCTCTATCAGTTCTAGAGGGATTCTTATAGGAAGCCATGGGTTTTTTCTAGAGATGAAGAATTTTGTGAGATCGATGACAAAGTTGAGTGCAATAAAATATAACTTAGGATGATGTAACAGAGATCAATAATCACAAGAAAAAAGAAAAACTGATGAAGAAATGATTGATTCGAGGAAAGAGAAGTGAAACTTACCTTGAATGTGAAGAGGAGAGAAAATGAGAGGTTCGCAATCGCCTTTAGAGAGATATGGAGAGAGGGTTTATGGGTTTGTGAGGAGACATAAGGTTCACGGGTTATTAATCAACTTTGGCCCTTTTCATATCTGGGCCCCCGAAGAATCGGTCGACCAAAGTAGCTTCATCGGTCCTCCGATTTGCATTCAAGAGAATTATTGATTTCCTTATTTCGGACGACCAAAATAGGACATCGATTTGCTGAAATATGTATTTCGGTCGACCGAACTAGGGTTTCGGTCTGCCGAACTGGATACAGAAGTGACTATAAGAGGGATTTGTCAGTGGTCATTGGATTTCTCTTTCTATTATCATTCCGATTTCACGACAAAGTGTGCAGAACCTTTCTTCTTGTAGAGGTTTAGTGAGGATGTCGGCTAATTGATTCTCAGTGTTAATGAACATCAATTCAATATCACCTTTAGATGCATGATCCCTTAAGAAATGATATCGAATCTCTATATGCTTTACTTTTGAATGCTAAATGGGGTTCTTTGATATGCAAATGGCGCTGGTATTATCACATTTGATAGGGATTTTGTCGAAAAATAAACCAAAGTCTTCAAACTATTGTTTGATATACAGGATTTGTGCACAGCAGCTACCAGCAGCAACATATTCAGCTTCAGTGGTGGATAACGCGACTGAATTTTGTTTCTTGTATGACCAAGACCTATAAAGTGACAAGCGCCGCTTGTACTTTTTCTGTCAACTTTATAACAGGCAAAATTAGCATCTAAAATCCTACGAGTTCAAAGGATGTGTGCCTAGGATACCACAAACCTAAGTTAATAGTACTATTCAAGTATTTAAAGATGCGTTCGACGGTATTCAGGTGAGATTCTTTGGGACAAGATTGAAACCTAGCGCATAAGCACAGACTAAACATGATGTCTAGCCTACTAGCTGTTAAATAAAGAAGACTTCTGATCATTCCTCTATATTTTTTAATATCAACTTCCATGCCCTTCTTATCCTTATCAAGTTTTAAGGAAGAACTCATGCGAGTTTTAGCATGTTTGGCATCTTCTGAGCCAAATTTCTTTAGCAAATCTTTAGTATACTTTGATTGGGAAATAAAAATTCCATCAAGAGTTTGTTCGATTTGCAACCCTAAGAAGAAGTTGAGTTTGCCCATCATGCTCATCTCAAACTCATTTTGCATAGAGGTGGCAAACTCTTTACTTAGAGAGTCATTTATAGATCCAAAAATAATGTCATCAACGTAAATTTGAATGATCAACAAATTACCATCAATAATTTTGGTAAAAAGTGTATAATCAATTTTACCTCTACCAAAACCATTTGAAAGTAGGAACCCACTAAGTCTTTCATACCAAGCTCTAGGAGTTTGCTTCAAACCATATAAAGCTTTAGTAAATTTAAAAACATGGTTTGGATAATCATAGCTTTCAAAGCCCGGTGGTTGTTCAATATATACTTCTTCATTTATAAAACCATTTAGGAAAGTGCACTTTACATCCATTTGAAATAATTTGAAATTTTGGTGACATGCAAATGCAAGTAACATTCTTATAGCCTCAAGCCTAACAACGGGAGCAAAAGTCTCTTCATAATCTATACCTTCTTCTTGGTTATAACCTTTTGCAACAGGTCTAGCCTTGTTCCTAACAATAGTTCCTGACTCATCCTTTTTGTTCCTAAAAACCCATTTTGTGCCAATGATTGTTTTATTTTGAGGTCTAGGGACAAGATGCCACACCTTGTTTCTTTTGAATTGAATGAGTTATTCTTGCATTGCCAAAAGCCAATATTCATCATTTTCAGCCTCATGTATATTTTTAGGTTTGAATTGAGAAACAAATGCCATAAAATTGCATACATTTCTTAATTGTGACCTTGTGCTAACACCTTTAGAAAGGTCACTAATAACTTGATCTAAGGGATGATTATGAACTAACTTCCATTCATTTGGAGTAACTTTATTTTGAGAGATATCATCACTTGAATTGGAATTTTGATATACATCAATAGGAGACTCATTTATGTTGAGTTCATTGATACTCTTCTCAAGTTCCATTGGGGACTCACTTGCATTGAGTTTATTGGTACCCTTTTCAAGTTTAATTTCTTCATCATTGCCCATTACACTTTTTATAGGAGTAATTGGGGACTCATCAAACACAACATGTATGGATTCAACCACAACTAAAGTCCTTTTATTATAAACTCTAAATGATTTACTTTTAGAAGAATAATCAAGAAATATGCCTTCATCGGAATTAGCATCAAATTTTCCTAGATTATCCTTGTCATTGAGAACAAAGCATTTACACCCAAAAACTTTCAAATAGCCTATATTAGGTTTCCTTTTGTTCCATAACTCATAAGGTGTTTTGTTTAGAATCTTTCTAATAACAACTCTATTTATAGCATAACATGAGGTGTTGACGGCTTCGCCCCATAGAGATCTAGGTGATTTGTGCTCATTTAGCATGGTTCTAGCCATTTCTTGAAGAGATCTATTTTTCCTTTCAACAACTCCATTTTGTTGGAGAGTCCTAGGTGCCGAAAGATTGTGATTGTAGCCATTTTCATCGCAAAATTTTTTTCAACGTCTTGATTGTCAGACTCTCTACCCCTATCACTTCTAATGGTTTTAATTTTACACTCTTTTTCGTTTTCGACTCTTTTACAAAATTTTGAAAGAATTGAATGAGTCTCATTTTTGCGTGCAAGAAAGAATACCCAAGTGAATCTAGATTAGTCATCTACAATCACAAAGGCATAAAGTTTACCACCAGGACTAGCAATTTCCTCTGGTCTAAAAAGGTCTATGTGAATCAATTCAAGTGATTTTGAAGTGGTTATATCCTTTTTCCTTTTGAAAAAGGACTTGATTTGCTCACCAATTTGGCAAGCACTACATGGTTTGTCTTTTGAGAAATTTGTCTTAGGGAGACCTTTGACTAGTTCATTTTTAGACAATCTTATGATTAAATCCATGCTAGCATGACCTAACCATCTATGCCACAACCAACTACTTTCATTTGATGACATATAGCATTTAACATCTTGATCACGAAGTTCTCCTAAAAGCAAAGTATAAACATTACCACTTCTAGGAGCACAAAATATTTGAGATTCATTTCTTTTAATGATGCATTTATCTGATTTAAAAATCACATCAAATCCATTATCACAAAGTTAACTAACACTAAATAGATTATGCTTTAAACCTTCAACAAGCAAGACATGTCCAATAAATAAGGAGGAAGAAATACCTATAATTCCAATGCTAATTACCTTCCCTTTAGAGATATCTCCAAAGGTGACGCTTCCTCCGTTGTATGTCTCTAGAGAAGAGAATTTTGTGCGGTCACCCGTCATATGTCTTGAGCATCCGCTATTTGGAAACCATTTGTCCTTTAAGGATGTGGAGGTCTTCAATTTATCCTCATCCCTATTTGCTATGAGACAGAGAATAGCCTTTTTCCTCATCACTTTCGGAACCGTTTGAGTCATCATCTTCCAAAGTGGCTTGCATTGCTCTTCTCTTTTTCTTTTCCTCTTTATAAACAAGACAATCATCTTTGAAATGTCCTAGTTTTCTGCAATAAAAATAGGTAAGAGAGTCTCATTTACTTTGTTCATTGGATGATTCACCCTTTTTGAATTTTCCTTTGTTGAATTTCTTTTTACGAAGAAATCTTTTGAAGGATTGAGTAATAAGAGCTAGATCATCATTTTCACTTTCGTTGTCGGCAACTTCCTTTTCTATTTGAGAAGATTTAAGAGCGATTTCTTTCTTTCGATGATGATCTCCTTCTCTATCTTTTAGAGTGATCTCCCATGTTAGAAGAGAGCCAAGAAGTTCATCCAGCTCAAGTTTGTTGAGGTTATGAGCCTCCTTAATAGCTATGGCTTTTGCATCCCATTTTTCAGTTAAGCTTTTTAGAATTTTCCTTGCAAGATCAGAGTTAGTAATAGTTCTACCAAGATGCTTTATGCCATTTATAATGTTAGTAAATCTTACAAACATTGCACTAATAGACTCATTTTCATTCATACGAAACAGTTCATATTGATGCATAAGAATGTCAATTTTGGATTCCTTAACTTGTGATGTCCCTTCATAAGTAATCTAAAGTTTCTCCTAGATTTCTTTGGTCGTGGTACAAGTGGAGACTTTATTGTACTCATTAGGGCTTATGGCACAATTCAGATTAACTTTGGCTTTAGCATTTAAGGAAATGAGTTTGTAATCCTCGATGTCCCATTCAGCTTTAGTTTTAGGGACACTTCTTAAGTCTACAACTTTCATTGGAACAAAGGCTCCATTGACAATAACTAACCAAATTTGATAGTCTACAGATTAAAGAAAGTCTATCATTCTCTTTTTCCAATAACCATAGTTTGTTCCATCGAACCAAGGAGGTCTAGAATTAGATTGACCTTCTTGGAGAAAGTGACCTTCAAGTTTGCCGTGATCGTTCTCTAATACACTTAAGTCTTTTAGAGATTAGGCTCTGATACCAATTGTTGCCCAATTAATGACTCTAGAGGGGGGTGAATAGAGCCTTAACAAATAATGGTCAAATTTCAATTTCAATTGATGTGCAAAAGCAAAGTAAATTTCTCAATAATAATTTAACAAAGCAATTTGAAGTCTAAGTTACACCTATCAGTAATTATCAAGAAATAAATTCAAAAAAACTTGAAGCAATAGATATAAGAGATAAAGAGAGAGATTGCAAACAAGTACTCGGCAATTTTAGTGAGGTTCGAAAACTCCTACTCCTCGGCTCAAGACCCCTCTTGAGACTTCCCAATCCACTATGGCACCTCCTTACGGGTGGAGAGAAAACTTTTTATAAGAAGCCCTTCTTTGCTTCTAAGTGCTAAGAGAAACACCTTCTCTTAGTCTTCCTTTGGCCACACTAGCCCTTACAAGAGTTGAATAAGATTATTGAAGTACAAGATGATCTCTCTTAGATCTAAGGTACAAGATTCAGCTCACTCTAGAGTATATATGAATAAATTGAAGCTCAATACTCTTTGAAGATATGAAGTATGTGTATGATGATAAAAAGGTTATAAGATTGCAAGGATATGTTTCTCAATGAATGCAATACCTTTTTATGAAGACCACAACTCATTATATAAAGTTTTAGATGAGTTTGATATGAATTCTAACTGTTAGACCCACACTTCGAGGAAAAATGGCCTTTCAAAATTTAAATTCTCGCTAGTTCGGTCATCCGAAATAAAACACTATAGAGGTTCGGTTGACCAAAACTGTTTGAGGTTGGCCATTATACTTATTTCGGTAGACCGATGTAGTCTTCCATTTGTTTCGGCTGACCGAAACACTACTTATGCAAATTTCCATTTGTTTCGGTTGTCCAAAACACCTCTCTCCATTGTTCTAAAACATTATGTGAGAATTGGTTGTCCGAAACAATTAGAGGTTAAATTTCATGAATTTATTTCGGTAGACCGAACTGATTTAGTGCTCTATTTTGGTAGACCAAAATAGCTTAAGGCTTTATTCCAAGCTCCTTGTTTACATTGGTCGACTGATTCAATATGTCCTTCCATTTTGGTCGACCGAAATGGAACTTATGTTTGAGGAACATTTTAATGATGTTTAAACTTGGTCCAATGATCCTTAACCTTAATGAATGAGTTTCTATATATGATTTTGTGAGTGAGAGCTTCAAGATGTTCATATATACTTTAACAAAGTTTCCTAGAAAGCTCACCATCCTAGCTAAACCCATTTGATGAGATCTTGAAGACTTCTTTTGAATCTTGATTTCATTTTGTCATTTTGTCGTATCTTTATGATGCTCTTTCATTTGAGGTTTTATATGTAATGTCTTGTCTTGATGAAGGCTATGATCTATAATTTAGCTTCGAGGTAGACATTAGTACACATAAAACATCATTAATGAATTATGATCATCAAAAGCCTTGGATTCAAGGTCAACGGGTGGCCCATTATTAAGGGAGAGACCCACATTAATACTGGTGGCCCATTATTAGTTGTCTCTCCCTGCATCCCCTCCCCCATTTTTTCACTAGGTTCGGGCTGATTTTTCACTACGTTGATAAAAAAAATAAAAATAAAATAAAATAAACCTAACAGCCCCAAGAGCCGATCGCAACAAAAGGCGGAGGCCTCAAGACCCAAATGCTATATCAAAGTTTGGCCAAGTCCAAAAAAGCCGAACGGCCCTAAGAACCGATCGCAACAAGAGGCAAAGACCTCAAGAGCCAAACGTTATATCAAAATTTGGCCAAATCCAAAAAACTCGAATGGCTCCAAGAGCTGATCACAACAAGAGGCGAATACCTTAAGAGCTGAATGCCATATCAAAGTTTGGCCAAGTCCAAAAAAGCCGAATGACCCCAATAGCCGATCGCAACAAGAGGCAAAGGCCTCAAGGGCCGAATGCCATATCAAAATTTGGCCAAGTCCAAAAAAGCAGAATAGCCCCAAGAGCCAATTACAACAAAAGGCAAAGGCCCAAAGAGCCGAACGCCTCATCAAATTTGATCAAAAAAATTGATCAAGTCCAAAAAAGCTAAACGGTCACAGAGCCGATCACAACAAAAAGTAAAGGTCCGAAGAGCCGAACGCTACATCAAATTTGATCAGAAAAATTGATCAAGTACAAAAATGCTAAACAGCCATAAGAACCGATCGCAACAAAAGACTCAAACAAGTATAAGCAATCAAAAGAAGTGCGAAGAAAAGTAAGCTTCTAATAAAACAAAATTTTTACAACGGAGGCAGGACATACCCTACACCTTCATACCAAAAAAAAAAAAAAATACATATACATCAACTATTTGTTTTTAGGATCATCCTCAGGCTTAGCCCCACTTTCCACGTTAAACTTCTGTGTAAAGGCATCAACCAGTTCCATTCTAACTAAAGTCGAAAAAGGGGCATCAAGAGCTAAGGAGGATGAGCCTAAAGAGCTTGAGGGATATTGAAACGGGCAAAACCTCAGACACCACCTCACCCTTCAACAGAGCTGTAAACTTAATCTCCTTAGGTCCAGCGGCTGGCTCAATATTCTCCCCAAAAATCAGGAGCCCTTGCTCGGCATCATACTTGATGAGCACTGAAAAGTGCGTATTTAAACTCCTTAAGCTTAGGCATTCTAGTACCTTTATCTATCTTACTTTACTGTTTTAGATTGATTTCGTATTATTTCCCTTTTCAGGCACTTATCCCGAAAATAAGCTAACTCAGCCAAATAAGAGCTTAATTGAAGTAATTCTGGGATTAATCAAAGAAATGAGCAAAGTGGAGAAAGAAGAAAGCAAATGAAGCCAAATGTGGCAAGCAACAAAGTTCGATCGATACAAGTTCAACGTTCGATCGATCAAACAATGATCGATCTCAGCACTTCAAGATAAATTCAAGCCTTGACCCAAAAGCATAAAGTTCCAAAAGTTCGATCGATCCAACACCATCCTTCGATCGATCGAACACTTTTGTCCTTATTCAAATGATTGATCCTATCCACAGCTGCACCACCCACTAACCACTTTTGTCCTTTTCCCATAAACATCTCCCATAAATATCTCGGATTTGTCTTTTTCCAAAAAAAGCTCAATCAGTTGGATCGATCCAGCCTAAGTTCGATCGATCTCACTTACCTTCGATCGATCCAAGTTTGAGGTTCGATCGATCGAAATTCCTCTAGTGCAAAAAAGTTAAAATTTCATCTCATTGAAAGTTGTCCTTTATCCAATCATTAGGGAATATTGTGTACACGACCCCAGCTCATTTTGGGACTCTTCATCAACAAGGAGCAGATTTCAACCATGGAATTAGCCCTTGAGGGTTGCAGCATCATCACCATGAGTGGCTAGACATCCTCTTGGGGCTAGAGTTAGCCCCAAGCATGTTTTCTATATCTTAATCTTGTGTATTATTGAGGGATTAGTGTTGTAATTAATGTTTTGACACTTTTATACATATAGATCTTGTTTATTCAATTATTTATGTGGTTTAATGCTTCCAATCAATCATTTCATTCTATCCATATGTCTATGTATGCTAGAATAGATGTTCATGTGTTTACCTCTATTTCTTGTGTAATTGATGCATGTCTATGTGTATTAATGCTATGGATTTAGGGATTGTCAAAACATTGTGCTTAAAAGAATGCTCTTGTGATTTTCTAGATGGTCCATGCTCACTTCTTGATGGATTATGCCTTTCCCTTAGCTTAGTTAGTTTAATTTCATGCCATTAGTTTAATTGTAGTGTAGTGATAGCATAATTGTTAGATGAGAGGACAATCCATGCTAGTTATTTGATGTTCCATACTTTTGAATGCAAGTAGCATATGTCTCTAACCTTGTGGTGTGTTTGGCTTGTGAACTTAATGAAAGGATTAATGACTTGCTAAATATGTTGTGCTTCTCACATGCTATTTAGATAATATATACTTAATTACTAGATATATTGTGTTTTTCACATGTTGATTAGACAATGTATGCTTAAATTGGTCACCCTTGCTAATTGAATCAACCAAGGACATACACACAAATATTGCAACACACTTTACCCTCATTAGTCACTAGTTGGAAGTGTAGAAAAGCATTGCTTGGTGGTAACCTCTAAACCCCAAGATCTCTCTCTCTCTCTTGCTTACTCTTATTACATTCAATCACTTAGTTTAATTTAGTTGCTCTTTAGTTTACTTAACCAACCAACCATTTGTTGATCACTCGACCTACTAACCCTAGTTGCATTTTCACATTCAAGTACGACTCCAATCCCTTGGGATGACCCCTTCTCACTCATACTACATAGTATAGGTGTTAAGTGGTTTATAAATTTAACTATGATGCCCACTTGACACTAATTTCCAAACTCACGGTGTTATGCATTATTTTGTGCACACCTAGGACTTTAGCATCACCAGTTTTTGGTGCCGTTGCCGGGGATTAGGCAACGTTGTATTTGTGGAATCAATTAGGAATTAGTACTCTTTTGATCGTGTCTTTACTTTGTTTGTCCTTTAGATTACTTATTGTGTTTGTTCATCTTTGACAAGGAGTATTGAGCAAGTGGCAAGCAAAGGAACATCCAAGTAAAGGAGCTAAGCAAAGAAAGGAAAAGTGCTAAAATTAAAAAAAAAAAAAAAATTGCTTAACTAAGCTTTAAATTTGGAGTTGAAGTGCTAAAGGACCTTTTTGAGACTTTCTTACTCAATCCCTTAGTTAAATCGTCGGCCCGTGTGGAGGCTTGTTTTTTAATTCCTAAATAAATCGTGAGCCCGCGTGGAGGCTATTTACTTTATTTTGCACTGTTATCAAAGCATAGGAGTATGGGAACATTGTATGTGGAGGAAGTTTGTTGATTGTTGATTGTTGATTTGTTGTGAAGGAGGAGTGCTTGCTTGTTTTGTGGTGATTTATGTGTCATTTGTAGCCTTGTATAAACCTTGTCCTATCATACATTCTAGGCATTCACATGGAAAATCTAAAGGGTAATCTTGGCTACTTAGACCCATGTTTCATGCATAACCTACCTCGTAATCAACATGACCTCGGAGTTCAAGCTCCAATTCCCCCAATGGTCCTTCGTAATCATTATAATCTTCATGTATACCATACACCTACTTCCATTGTGTTGCCTAATTTTGAGATTAATCAATATGAAATCAAGCCTGAGACCATTCAAATGTGTCCACTCTTTTATGGCTTAGATGAAGAGGAACCATATAGGCATCTTAATGAATTTCTTAAACTATATTCCACCGTGAGGTACATGAATGTCCCGGAGGAAGTTCTTAAATTACTCCTCTTCCCTTTCACACTTAAAAACAAAGCAAAGCATTGGTTCATTACTTTAAGGGTAAATTCAATAACATCTTGGGCGCAAATGCAAAATGAGTTTTTAAAAATATTTTACCCCATAAGTTTGACCAATGTAATGTGTGCTTCAATTAGAGGATTTTCTCAAAGGGAAGGAGAGTTATTGCATGAGGCGTGGGAGAGATTGAATGACTTGCTAAGAAAGTGTCCACACCATGGTATCCCAAAATGGCAAGTTGTCCAATACTTCTATGAAAGCCTATCCGATATGCAAAAGGACATTGTTGATACCTCATGTGGAGGCTCATATTGTGGGAAACATGAAGATGACATTTGGCACCTCTTTGAGAAAATGAGTGAGAATTCTTTGCACAAACATTACATTTCTCGATTTGATCATCATTCTAAAGAGGAAAGTGAAAAAGTTTGCCAAATTGAAAGTTCAAGGGAAATTGTAGCCGAAGTTAAAACTCTTTCTCAAAAACTTGATCAATTCTTGTTAAGTCAAAGACCGGCTACCAATTCATCCCCTCTTCATCATTTTTCTCAATCTTGTGAGCCTTGCATGATATGGTCAAGTGTTCTACATACTACTTCCAATTGTCCCCATAGACATGTGTTTAATGAACATTTTGAACAAGTCAATGCTACATTTGCTCGACCTTATTCAAGTGCATATGTTCCAAAGTGGAATGAGAATCCCAGTCCTTACCCAATCAAAAATTTTCAAAGTAAATACATTCCACCTCATAAGAGGAATGGAGGGTCCCAAGGAATTGTTTCTTCTTCTCATCACCAAAGAATGAACCACTTTGCACATCCTCAAATATATGATTCCTAAGTTGATACTCATTATCCTCATGCATTCTCTAGCAATTCAACATTTGAAGATAAGGTTTGGTAGCTTTGGATAGCTTAGAAATGAATACCAGCTTGTTGCATTCCCATTCTCAATCAATTTCAAAGCTTGAATCCCAAATTGGGACTATAGCTAATGCATTGAATGCAAGAGAGGTTAGGAAATTACCTAGTCAACCCGAGAGGAATCCAAAGGCCCAATTTTGTGTGGAAGCAAACCCTACTTCGGGGTGTTCTTCCCAAGCTCAAGCGCAAGCCATCACCACTTTGAGAAGTGGCAAGCAAGTGGATAATAGGGTTGAACTACCAAAGGAAGATAGTGAATCGGTGCAACCTAAAGTTGTCACCCATCCAATTCCCAATCTCACTCCTACTTCCTTGAATGAAAGTGTTCCTAACCGGAATTCTCAATCTTCTCCATCATCCTCTCAAATTACAAAGTCTTGTGAGCCAAAAGCTCTATTCCCTTATGCTTTAAAAGAAATTTCGCCTCATAGGAGGCAAGAAGGGAAAACACGTGACATGATGGAAGTTTTTAAGCAAGTCAATATCAATCTTCCTCTTTTGGATGCCATTAAGCAAATTCCACCTTATGCAAAATTCTTGAAAGATCTTTGCACACAAAAGACGAAGAGCAAAGGTCCAAGCCCTAAAAAAGTGTTCCTCACGAAGCAAGTGAGCTCTATTCTTCAACAAAACACTCCACTTAAGTTCAAAGATCCCAGTGCTCCGACTATTTCTTGTGTAATTAGAACACATGAAATTTGTAGAGCTCTTCTTAACTTAGGTGCAAGTGTGTGATACCCCTCGATTTTAGAGCCACGGGTGATCAAGTCCGAGCACAGATCCGAGGGATATCAGACAATTAATATGTAAACAAGCAGGAATAAAACTGAAGTAAGATTTAAATAATAATAAACAGAAAGAATACTAATATGAAAATCCTCAAATCTTAAATAATAATTTAATATAACTTAAATCCGTACAACTCGGGAATCCACCTGGTGGACCCCTAAATACAAATCTTTAGATAAATTTATAGAATTTAAAATCCAAAACCATAATAAGAATGAAAATCCTATGTAGTCGGAAGAGTGAGTGACTGTATCTGCATTACCACGATCAAACCCTAAGCCTGGTACTCACGAACCGCTGAAAAATAAAGGTGGGTCAGGCCCACATGCAAGTTCCATCCTACTACAATTCGTACATAAACCCAATACGCAGATACATCCTAGATAGCTCAGCAATATCTACAATAGTCCATATATATATATATACACACTATAGGATGTTCACTAGCCTATAACATAGTTCAGCCTGAGTAGAAGGTGACCTATAAAACACGTTTTTCAGCGGCCAAGTACCTAGACCTACCAGGGAACTTTAGCTATATCTAGCTACTCAACCTTTGCAATATACGCACCCTAACCGTGATCAGGAGACTCAAGCTCGTATCACGGTACCATAAATATATATATAAATTCCTTCCCAAATGCAGAAAGATAAAACAAACATCCGTTATGTCGTTCAACTATTTTAGTTGACAGGACATGCATCCATGTAGGATTTAACTGTTTTAGTTAATCCATTCCGTATGTATGAAGGGGTAGGACTTAGCTTTTTGATCTAATCCATCCCTGATATGTCACCGTCCCATACCGGTACATATAATGCATATGATTCATGTACAATGCAGAATCACTCAAGCATCCAATCCATCCAAAACCAAACATAATAGAAACCAATTATAGACAAGATCCTATTATGCATCCAGTATATGACTATATTTATAATGAAAACTCCTTTTGAAATTGTTAAAATAATAAACAATTTAATCCATTCATCTCCATATAATTGACAGAACAAGAATTTATAACAGTTCAGTAATTACTATTCATAGCATAATATAATGATTATCAGAATTATAAACTGAGCAACATTATACTAGGAAACCCAAACCATCCTCTCATACTAGTTCATTCAAATTATTAAAACCGAGACTAGTAATGAAAACCTCCTCAATCCCTGATGGCATGCAAGTTAACGTTTATAACACATGACGTCCCTTTTTAATCCTGCATCCTAAAACCTGTATCTGATATCATATGACACTGAGAAGTCTCACTGCACATTGTGTAAAACCCCAATGGTACTTTATACTTGCTCATGTAAACTGGTTAAAACAAACCAGCAAATAAAATCTCTTTCACTCCTGTCAGCACACAGCCATGTATTTAAATTACACGATGCCCACAACCACAACCTAACCAACCCTCTTGGAACTTAAATATATCTTAGACATTGTTGATATAAAGTCCCAGAAATATCCGTTATAACAGTTTATTGAAATTTTGCTAAAACAACTCGCCTGTCAATCTCCCTTCCTTTCTTCCGGACAACATACACATTACTATTGTTTATGTTCATGATGCCCCTTAGAATCAAACCCTAACATAAACCCACTATTTAAAGGTTCTAATAGATAAATTTTTAAGTATTTAGAACCCCCTTTTACTTTCCAGAAATTTCGTTTAAGGCCCCAAAGGCAGAAAAATGCCAAAAATACCCCCGAAGGGGTAACTATTCAAGGGAGCCGGCTTTTTATCTTCTGGAGCCGGCTCTCCCTCATGGAGAGCCGGCTCTACTTGCTTGAGAGCCGGCTCCCTCACTTAGGGAGCCGGCTCTCTCTCCCTGAGAGCCTGCTCCTTCATCTCTGACCTTCGTCTTCGCTTCCGACGCCATTCCAACCATCTGTCCCACCTTTGATACAGATTTTTAAACTTCCTAGAGTTCAATTTACATCCACACAGTCCTAGAACCTCTTCACATCCCCTTAGCATTTGATTTATAAAAGCCTAAATCCTTATCGCAGCAGTTCAAGCAAAGAACAATTTTAGAAACATAAAAACGTAAAAACAGATTTCAGCTTGGTTCATTATGCATAAATAATCGTTTTAAAGTTTAATTACATTCCTAGCGTCCCGTCTAAGTTCCTAAAGTCCTAGAAACTCTTCATCTTCCTGTATAAATTAATTTACAAAAGTCTTAATTCATACATAAACACAGTATGCAGAAAACCAATTCCAGTTCTTTAAACACAACAAATTACAGTCTGTTACACATGCATCAACCATTAGTTTTAAAGTTGAATTAACCCTAGAGACTATAAAGAATGCACAGAACACAAGTTTACAGGAAAGAGATAGTCTGAAACTTGCCTCTAGGTTTCAGTTTGAAACCTTCAACCTTCTCTGCAAATTCTGGCAAACTTAACACATTCCCTTCCTCCTTTGGTCACTACCCCTTTTTCCTCTGTTTTACCTTCTCAAAACTAATACGTGCATACGGTTTTCTAACCCTAGCAGACTTATTTTGTTCAATATATATAGGCCTTCACTCTATATTTAACCTACTTTTAATTTCGACTAATTTACAAGTCGGCTAAATACTATCCATAAAAGAAAACCCTAACCCTAATCTATATCCACGACCATTTAAAATATAAACCAAATGAGTCACCCAAGCATAAATGTAAATAAAACAAACAAAAATTAAAAAAACAAGTGACAAATAAATTAAATAAACTAACCAACAATACACGTCAATTAAATCATACCAATAAAATAATTAAATTAAATCACACATAAACAATTCAACAATTAAATTAAATATGCATAAATAGTAATTAAGCAATTTAAATTAAATACACACAACTAATAAATAAGCAACTAAGCAAATAAATATAAAAATAAAATTCCCCAAATAAAACAATCAATTCAAACAACTAAGTCATATAATCAAATAAAAGGAAATAAAAACCAAAATGCAAAATTAAATTCCCATTTTGTCCTTTTGAAAACTAGGGGTATTACAAAGTGTCAACTTGATTCCTTACTCTGTATATGTCCAATTAGGGTTGAATGATTTGAAGCCAACCTCGGTGGTACTTCAAATGGCCGATAGATCCGTCAAAACACCTAGGGGCAAGGTAGAGGACATCCTTGTTAAAGTAGATAAATTCTACTTTCCGGTTGATTTTATAGTTCTTGATACCGAGCCGGTTGCCAATCCTTCCACCCACATCCCAATCATCTTGGGAAGACCATTCCTTGCCACCGCAAATGCAACAATTAAGTGTAGATCCGGGATCATGGATCTTTCTTTTAGCAATATGATGATCAAACTCAATGTTTTCCATGCAAGTCGATATCCCACAGATGAAGAAGAGTGTTGCCTTGTTGATGTGTTAGATGAGGTTGTTGCGGAGTCAATTCCAATAATGATTATGAAGTAACCAATTGAGGATAGTCTTTCATCTCTTTTATCCGATGATCCTCTTGCTTCTTGTCTTCTTGAAATGTTTGGAAATTATGGATTTGATGATGAAAAATCAATGAATGAAGTAAGCAATCTCATGGAATCGGTTGCAAGCTTACATTGTCCATCTTGGAGAACTCTAATAAAACCCCTTCCTCCACTCTCTAGCGCTCCATCTGTCTCATCTTTAATCTCTCCACCAATTCTTGAGCTTAAAACTCTACCTTCAAATCTCAAGTATGCATTCTTAGGTCCAAAAGAGACTCTTCCGGTTATCATTTCTTCAAGTCTTGAAAAAGATCAAGAAGAGGCTCTCTTAAGTGTGCTTAAAGAAAATAAGGAAGCCATAGGATGGAGCGTGGTGGATCTTAAGGGAATTGACCCTTCTATTTGTATGCATCGCATACTCATGGAAGATGAGACAAAACCCTTTAGGGACGGCTAAAGGAGACTTAATCCAAACATAAAGGAGGTAGTCAAGAAGGATGTAGTCAAACTCTTAGATGCTAGAATCATTTACCCAATCTCTGATAGCAAATGGGTGAGTCCAACTCAAGTAGTTCCCAAAAAATCGAGGATTACGGTGGTTGAGAATGCAAAGGGTGAGGAAATCTCTAAGCGTACCGCCAATTCATAGCGTGTATGCATTGATTACCCCAAATTAAATGCCGTCATTAGAAAGGATCACTTCCCTTTGCCATTCATTGATCAAATTCGAGAGAGATTGGCCGGGCAACAATATTATTGCTTCCTTGATGGCTATTCGGGGTACAATCAAGTAGCCCTCGACCCATTAGACCAAGAGAAAACCACTTTTACATGTCCATTCGGCACATTTGCTTATAGACGGATGCCCTTTGGTTTGTGCAATGCACCCGCCACATTCCAAAAGTGTATGATGTTAATTTTCTAGGATATGGTGGAAGAGTATCTAGAGGTCTTCATGGATGATTTTTCTGTTTTTGGATCTTCATTTGATGCATGCCTCAAAAACTTAGATCTAGTGCTTAAGAGATGTCGCGAAACTAACCTTGTACTTAGCTGGGAAAAGAGCCATTTCATGGTTCAAGAAGGCATTGTTTTGGGTCACGTTATCTCAAGGAGAGGAATAGAGGTAGATAAAGCGAAGGTTGAGCTTATTTCTGAATTGCCTCCACCTTCAACGGTGAGAGAGGTTCGCTCCTTTCTAGGTCATACTGGCTTTTACTGCCGTTTTATCGAGGACTTTAGCAAAATTGCTTGACCCTTGTGCAATCTTCTTGCCAAGGAAACTCCTTTCGTCTTTGATTAAGCATGCCTAGACGTTTTTCATAAATTGCGTGAATTATTATCATTTACTCCTATCATGCAACCTCCTAATTGGTCATTGCCATTTGAAATCATGTGTGATGATTCTGATTATACCATGGGGGCAGTTTTGGGACAAAGAATGGGTAAGCTTCCTTGTACCATATACTATGCAAGTAAAACTTTCTCGGGAGCTCAATTGAATTACTCCACTACCGATAAGGAATTACTTGCCGTAGTATATACTCTTGATAAATTTTGTTCCTATCTCTTAGGGTCCAAGGTTATCGTTTATTCTGATCATGCCGCCTTGAGGCATCTATTGACAAAAAGGGAAACAAAACCTAGGCTAATTAGATGGATTTTGCTTCTTCAGGAATTCGATTTTGAAATCAAGGACAAGAAAGGCACCGAGAATGTGGTTGCCGATCATCTTTCTAGGTTATCGATAGAACCTTTCCCTAGTCTACCAATTTGTGACTCATTTCCGGATAAACAACTCTTTCAAATTTCCAATGGGAAAATGCCTTGGTTTACCGACATTGTGAATTATTTGGCAGTAGGCAAGCTACCAACTTCTTGGTCGAAGTACGAAAAGAATCGT
The DNA here is from genome assembly GCF_030987335.1 of Cornus florida. NCBI lineage: Eukaryota > Viridiplantae > Streptophyta > Magnoliopsida > Cornales > Cornaceae > Cornus > Cornus florida. The sequence continues at coordinate 30,670,927 of NW_026775580.1, read as the reverse complement.
TTCTTTGCCAATATCCAGAATTACTATTGGGAAAACCCTGTCTTATACCGATATTGTCCGTATCAAATTGTGAGAAGATGCATTCCAGAGAGTGAGATTCCAAGTGTCCTAGTGTTTTGTCACACTCTCGCATGTGGTGGGCATTTTAGTGCAAAGAAGACCGCCTTGAAGGTTCTTCAAAGTGGGCTCTTTTGGCCCACTATTCATAGAAATGCCTACAATTTTTTGCAAATCATGTGAGAGATGTCAAAAGATGGGAACAATGTCTAGAAGGGATATGATGCCCATGACCAATATACTTGTTGTTGAGATCTTTGATATATGGGGCATTGATTTTATGGGTCCATTTCCTATGTCCTATGGTTTTCAATACATTCTTCTTGCCGTTGATTATGTTTCCAAGTGGGTGGAAGCATGTGCTACCAAAACAAATGACCACTCCGTTGTCATTCAATTCATCAAATCCAATATCTTTGCTCGTTTTGGTATGCCAAGGGCTATAATAAATGATGGAGGAAAACATTTCTGCAATCAATTCTTGAGGCACTTATTCCTTAAGTACTCCGTCACTCATAAGGTAGCCACTCCCTACCATCCTTAAACAAGCGGGCAAGTTGAAATGTCTAACCGGGAAATTAAGCATATCCTTGAGAAAACGGTTAACACCACCCAGAAGGATTGGTCAAGGAAGCTAAATGATGTTTTGTGGGCTTATCAGACGGCATACAAGACTCCCATTGGCATGTCTCCTTATAGACTTGTATATGGAAAGCTTTGCCATCTTCCGGTTGAGCTAGAGCATAAAGCCTTATGGGCAGTTAAATAGCTTAATTTAGACCTTGATAAAGCCGGAGAGAATAGGTTACTCCAATTGAGTGAGTTAGAAGAGTTGAGACACAATGCTTATGATAATGCCAAAATCTACAAAGAATGAACCAAAGCCTTTCATGATAAGCATATTGTGAAAAAGTCTTTGGAACTCGGTCAAAAAGCTTGGCTTTTCAACTCTAGACTGAAACTCTTTCCTGGGAAATTGAGAACCAAATGGGAAGGCCCTTATGAAATCATCTCTGTTGCACCTCATGAGGCGATTGAAATCAAAAACTTGAAGAAGGGCAACATTTTCAAAGTTAATGGTCAAAGATTTAAACCTTACATAGAGGGTCAAGTCTTTCAAAGACATTTTGAAGTTGCACATCTAATTGACCCGGTGTCTGAGCACATAGAAGATTGCATTGACAAGGAACCAAGAGCTTCTTTCAAGCTTAAACCAACAAGTTTTTCAAAGAACCATTTGTTCGGAAAAGTTCAAAGAACCATTCATCACCCCAATAAGGAGGGGATGCATAATAAGATCTTTGATCCGAGCTAAAAGAGTCCAACGTCTTGCTAGAAACGTTAAAGACTAGCAAAGGCATTCGTAGGGTGTCAAAACCCTATTCCTCCCTCATTTCTATCTTTCATTTCATTTCATACAAAGTCTATATACTTGTTTTTGGTTCTCATATGCATTGAAAGGAACTGTGGTGAGGATTGCATGAGCTTTCATGTCATTATTGAGCCTTCTGCAAAGTTCGATCGATCTCAAACTTAAGTTCGATCGATCGAACTCCTCTCTGCAACCAACACTTAGAAAAATTTTCTCCCTGCAGAAACCTGCATCCAAATCACCTCTCTGTCCCATCGTTCGAACCAACTCTTAGATCGATCAAGAGACTTTGATTAATCCAACTTCCAAGTTCGATCGATCTCATGATTCAACACTTAGAAAAATTTTGAGCCTGCATCCACCTGCATATTTCAGCTCTCTGTCAGATCGTTCGAAACATTCCAAGATCGATCTGAAAGTTTTTCGATCAATCCAACTTCCAAGTTCGATCGATCTCATGTTCCAGCACTTAGCCAAATTTTTAAACCAAAAACCTGCATATTTTTTTGCTCTCTGTCTGATCGATCAAACTCTTGTTCTGATCGATCTCAATTCTCCATTTCATTGTTTGACTTTGTTTTGACTTTTCAATTTTCAAAAATCCAAAAATATTTTCATTTTTATTTGTATTTTATTTTCTTCTTTATTCAAAAAAAAAAAAGAAGCAATTTCGATCGATCTGCAATTCTAGTTCGATCGATCGAACTCTTGTGCGACAGTTTTTAAATAGAGGATAAGATCCCATCCCCCATTTCCAAACCCTAGTTCCTACGTCACCGTATCCTCGCCCATCTCCTCCATCTCCGGCGAGATCTCCATAGTGCGCCAGGTGTTGATCTCTCCCTCTTCTCGGATCTTCTTCCACTTCACATTTCATTTCATCTCTCCTTTCTTTACTTCAAGGTAAGACCCGAGACCCCATTATTGATTTCACACCATGATTTCTAACAGTATGCTTTAAATGTTTGATCCACTCCCATATTCATGATAATTGTTGGCCATGGATGAAATTTTAAGCTTTTCATGTTTATATGTCCATTTTCATCTTTATGCCATAACCATTGTAATGAGTCGCTTTGATTTTTGGGAGTGTGAGCCATTTTAGGTAATTGTGATTGATGATTGTTGTGTTGATGGGCCCACAAATATGTTTGTGTAGATCCGGCGCTCCCACAGTCACAGATCTGTGACTTCTCGTTTTTCACATAACACAGTTCGATCGATCGAACTTGTTCCCCAGATCGATCGAAGTTGTGAGATCAATCTCACTTATTTTTTATCGATCCAACTTTTGTGATCGATCTCATTTTTTTTTATGATCGATCGAATTTCACAAATCTCACACACACGCTTCATTCATCTTGTATTCACTTCATGCTATCCTATCTATGCCCAATGCCTGTGATATTCCACATTGGATGTGTTTCATTCTTATATTGCTTGGCATACTTCACATCCTATCACTTGCATAGATTTATATCATATATGTTTTGCCTATCATATCTGACAAACATGTTACTATTGTGCCTTTAATTCATTATTCTAACACTTAATCCCATTGCAAGATTTCCTTTTTGTAGACCATGACTAAGAATAACAATTCTTCTATTTCAGCCACACCTGAGGCTCATAACCAGATATGTCGCTTAGAAGAGCACCTCCAGAGTTTGGAGGATATGTTGGTTGGTCTTAGAGCTGACATTAGTACCTTTCGTCTGAATGTGATGGCTGTCATTCGAGCTAACATTTCTCTCCTCCGTACGGAGATCTTGACTGCAATTGATGACTTAGCCAGGGAGATCCGTGGAGCTCCCTCTGCCTGAGACTTCCAGTCTCTTTATCTTTTTATGCTCTCTATCTATGTTATGTGTCTTCTACACTTGTGATACTATTATTTTTGCAGCCGGGTCTATATACTTTGACATTGGATGTATTACACTTTATTGTTGTTTTTATCTATGATGGATGTTGTATGCTTTTATTGATACATCTGCCCTTTTAACTTCATCAGGTGCATCACAGTGACTTCAGTGAGAGAGTGCTACCCAATTTCCCGGACCACCCTTATACCTCTCCCATTTCTTTATCTGTTTATCCCATTTACACTTGCATGTCCACTGTGCACTGATTATTCCATTTTGTTATTTGATAAGTTTATCCAAGTGCCAATTTTCAGGACCACAGTTCATCCCAAGTTTGGGGGGCAATGCCACCCACTTCGGATACTTCAGTCCCAATCATTCTTGCTTAGTTGCACTGGTATACTCTTTCCTTTGCTCTCTTTACACATTGAGGACATTGTGCAATTTAAGTTTGGGGGGAATGGTGCTCTACAGTGTTAGTCTTAAATTCAAATTTTTTTTAGCATGACTTGTGTATTTGAGGGATATTTCTATGATTGGTCCATATCTAGCTATGATTTTGATCTTTTGAGGACTATATTGCTTAAAATTTAAAAATTGCTTGACTTGAGAGTCCAATACTCCTTGTATGCCTTATGAATGCCATTTAAGAGTAAATTTTTTCAAAAAATTGATATCATGCTTGCACTTGTGGTCCACATCATCTTGATTTTGTGATTATTTTGAGATTCATTCTACTATTCTACACTAGCACCGGCACACACTAGCATTCATTTGTGGGGTACATGCTTTGTTGACTATTGAATTGGTTATATCCCAATTGAGCTAGTAGTGCATTGAAAGCTTTCATTCTTGATAAAGGTGGATAACAACCCATTTTCACTAAGTAGCCGGGATTCTAACCTCATCAAGCATTGAACTTCTCGCACCGAAAGGTGGAGGGCCCAAACTCTAGGTTAATAATTGAACTTGCTTACAAAAAAAAAAAAAAAAAAAAAGTGAGGACTTCTCCCAAAAGGTAAGAAGTAGGAAATGATTAGATGGTTGTTGTCTTGATTTGTAGCCTAGTTGATTTGAGCTTGTAAGTCCGTAGGGGTGTTTGAACGCCTAATGCCCTAAAGTCGTCTGGTTTGGGAGTCATTGACCTAACGCTCGACCTCATGAATCGCTAGAAAGCTTAATAGAACAACACATTGCACTATACTTCCATCTTTGATCCTCAATTCAAAAAAAAAAAAAAAAAAAAAAAAAAAAAAAAAAAAAAAAAAAAAAAAAAAAGAAGAAGAAGAAGAAGAAAAAAGAAGTTGTGAAAAGAATAAGCGCACCTACAACAATAAAGCTTTAATAAAAGGTCCACTTTTTGTCTTGATGATCGGTACTAGATTTGTGTGCTAGTTTGAGGGTAAGGATGTGATTAATTCTTTAGTTGGCTTAAATAATAACACATTTGATGCCGGTCCACTCAAAAGGATTCTAGAGTTGTTTTGATTTGCATAAACATTTTCTTGATGTGTGGAGGACCACACTTGCTTGCTTGATGTTGGAACTTTTGAAGATTGCTTAGAAATGTTTGAAACATTGCATACTTGAGGTAGTTTTCTCTTAAGACTTGTTTGCAATATTGGTGCCTCTTTTGAAAGAATGAGCTTAATGTTTGTGGGTACCATTTCTATAAGCCCTCACAAGACTTCACTCGTCCACTAGGGGTAACCTAGGGGTTTAAAAAGCTTGTTGCATATGCTAAATGCAATCATGTTCACTATGAAAGTGGCGTTATCCATTTATTGTTTTCTAGATTCATACTTGTATAGTTTTTTATTTCATTCATTTTCTTTCTAGTTCATTGCTAGGGACTAGTAATATTTAAGTTTGGGGGTGTGATGAGTACTGAAAAGTGCGTATTTAAACCCCTTAAGCATAGGCATTCTAGTACCTTTATCTATCTTACTTTACCGTTTTAGATTGATTTCGTATTATTTCCCTTTTCAGGCACTTATCCCGAAAATAAGCTAACTCAGCCAAATAAGAGTTTAATTGAAGTAATTTCGGGATTAATCAAAAAAATGAGCAAAGTGGAGAAAGAAGGAAGCAAATGAAGCCAAAGGTGGCAAGCAGCAAAGTTCGATCGATCCAAGTTCAAGGTTCTATCGATCGAACAATAATCGATCTCAGCACTTCAAGATAGATCCAAGCCTTAACCCAAAAGTATAAAGTTCCAAAAGTTTGATTGATCCAACACCATCCTTCGATCGATCGAACACTTTTGTCCTTATTCAAATGATTGATCCTATCCACAGTTGTACCACCCACTAACCATTTTTGTCCTTTTTCCCATAAACATCTCCCATAAATATCTCGGATTTGTCTTTTTCCAAAAAAAGCTCAGCCAGTTGGATCGATCCAGCCTAAGTTCGATCAATCTCACTTACCTTTGATCAATCCAAGTTCGAGGTTCGATCGATCGAAATTCCTCCAGTGCAAAAAAGTTAAAATTTCATCTCATTGAAAGTTGTCCTTTATCCAATCATTAGGGAATATTGTGTGCACGACCCCAGCTCATTTTGGGTGTCATTTTGACCTACCTATATAAGGATAAGAATTGCTTTTTCAAGGAGGAGCCAACATTTTTTTATATCATCTCTTGGAGAGGAAGTTTAGGGAGGAGGAGGCTAGAGACACCATTGGAGACTCTTCATCAACAAGGAGCAGCTTTCAACCATGGAATTAGCCCTTGAGAGTTGGAGCATCATTACCATGAGTGGCTAGACATCCTCTTGGGGCTAGAGTTAGCCCCAAGCATGTTTTCTATATCTTAATCTTGTGTATTATTGAGGGATTAGTGTTGTAATTAATGTTTTGACACTTTTACACATATAGATCTTGTTTATTTAATGATTTATGTGGTTTAATGCTTCCAATCAATCATTTTATTCTATCCATATGTCTATGTATGCTAGAATAGATGTTCATGTGTTTACCTCTATTTCTTGTGTAATTGATGCATGTCTATGTGTATTAATGATATGGATTTAGGGATTGTCAAAACATTGTGCTTAAAAGAATGCTCTTGTGATTTTCTAAATGGTCCATGCTCACTTCTTAATGGATTATGCCTCTCCCTTAGCTTAGTTAGTTTAATTTCATGCCACTAGTTTAATTGTAGTGATAGCATAATTATTAGATGAGAGGACAATCCATGCTAGTTGTTTGATGTTCCATACTTTTCAATGCAAGTAGCATATGTCTCTAACCTTGTGGTGTGTTTGGCTTGTGAACTTAATGAAAGGATTAATGACTTGCTAGATATGTTGTGCTTCTCACATGCTATTTAGACAATATATACTTAATTGCTAGATATATTGTACTTTTCACATGTTGATTAGACAATGTATGCTTAAATTGGTCACCCTTGCTAATTGAATCAACCAAGTACATACACACAAATATTGCAACACACTTTACCCTCATTAGTCACTAGTTGGAAGTGTAGAAAAACATTGCTTAGTGGTGACCTCTAAACCCCAAGATCTCTCTCTCTCTCTTACTTACTCTTGTTACATTCAATCACTTAGTTTAATTTAGTTGCTCTCTAGTTTACTTAACCAACCAACCATTTGTTGATCACTCGACCTACTGACCCTAGTTGCATTTTCACATTCAAGTACAACTCCAATCCCTTGGGACGACCTCTTCTCACCCATACAACATAGTATAGGTGTTAAGCGGTTTATAAATTTAACTATGATGCCCACTTGACACTAATTTCCAAACTCAAGGTGTTGTGCATTATTTTGTGCACACCTAAGACTTTAGCATCACCAATACTCGTCAACATCATTATAGTCTCTCTACTCTGAGGGAAGCTGCCCCTAGGCAAAGCCAAGTCTGAAATCCTTGGCATAGCGAAGATTCGCAACTTGGGAGAAGTGATTAAACATTTCCAAACCCCCGTCCTTACAGGTCTAGATCAAGGAATTCGCTTTTCTAAGCTACAGGTCAAGCTCAGCCTCCTTGTTCTCGAGCTCCTTAGGCTTTTTGTTAAAATACTCAATTAATTTGAGTTACTGAGCCTTCTCCTTTTTTGGCTTCATTAAGGGTAGCCTCCAGATAATTTACCCTCTTCTGCACGGCAGCTGTTTGGTTTGCCTAAAGAGAATCAGCTAATAGCTTCTTTGTGAAGTCAAACATCAAAAAAGAGCTCTGCAAAAAAGAAGATAGCATGTTATCAAAACATGAAAAGAAATAAATGGAAAAAAAATATTAGATCAAAATTACTTCCATAATGGACTTAAGAGCAAGAGAAAGAAGGTCATCAACACTCATCTGCTGCTGCAGAATCTCATCCCTGGGTGGCCACATCCCTCTGGCCAAACCCATCAGCATCTCCGGGTCCTCAGCTCCAGAATCACCGAGGGTGATAGAAGAGTCGTCAGCCTTCAGCATCTCAGGAAACCACCTTTCAGTGGATCCCACAAAGTCACCTCCCGCAGCATCGATAACAGGAGAAACAAGGGCGTTTTTGCCCCTGAACCTACCCGTCCAAGAATGGAAATGAAATCTACCTTCTTTACCTTTTATTTTATTGAGCGTATAACAAAACAAAAGGTCAGCAAGATTTAAGGTCAAACCTTGAACCTTATTTAGAGCAAGAAGGCAAGAGAGAATGCGAAAAAAGTTAGGGTTAACCTGAAGAGGAGCCAAATACAACACTGACAGGACCCGGAGATAGAAAGGGTTAAGGGAAAATCGAAAAGCAGGGAAGTGTAAAGCCGAAAAGAGCATCTCTCCTTCTCTCAAACCCTCACCAGTACTAAAATTTAAATCATAATCGTACTCTTCCAAGGTAACGTCGAAGGGACATGATTTTTCTTTCTCAACTGTGCAATAGAGAAAGATTTCCTATCTACAATATCCGAAGGGAGAATTATTGGACCTTCGACATAACCACTCATACTCACCACCAGCACCCCCGATTCAGAATCAGACGCATGAGCGCTATAAGTTCATTCACTACTGATAAACGTCAAATATTGCATATTTAAGCGCCCTTAATTGCATTAGTTGAGCCCATTATTTGATTTGTGTATATAATTTACTTCATTTTTATGTTTTTTGTGTTTTTGCCAGTCTAATTACGAAAAAAGAATAAAAATAAGGTTTTAAGGGTTTTTGGAGCATAAGTCATATTGGGCCTAAACATCAAGTGGTTTCAAGAAGAAATGGCCCAAACAGGCGATGGATGCCACCAGCACGGTAGAAGGAAAAAAAAAAAAAAAAAAAAAGCCAAGTAATGTGCTTAGCGTCCGGACACAGGAACTGGCGTCTGGATGCCAACTATTAGGGCCTCGCATCCAGACGCAAGAACTGGTGTCCGGACACAAGGCTACAGGCCCCTATTTTTAATTAGTCCAATTTTTTTCTATCTTGAGTAAAAATTTGAATTTGAACAAGTTATTTTATTTTGAAACTCATCTAAAGATAAATAGGGGGTAAAGGATTGAATCAAGTCAGTTAGTTTGGGTTTTTGAAAAGAGATTGTGAGGGAGAGAATTTTCTTAGGGTTCTTATGCTGAGTTTTGCAACAATGGGGGAAAGAGGGAATTTCTTCTCTTCTTCAATCCTTGAGATTGCTGTCATATCCATAAGGGGCTAACTTCCTTTCTAGGGAGTTGATATAACCTAGACCAAGTAAACATGTGTTAAATTGTATTTCAATTTGGGGATTCTTATTGTATATATTCAGTTTCATAAATTAGAAGTGTTTACATTGAATTGATGTATTTTACATTTAATTGATGTATGTGATTATCATTTAAATATATAATTATGTTGATTTGTTTATCTTATCTTATAAATCACATTAACACAATTACACACTTGATTTCATATAGTGACAATGGGAAAGAATTTATGGAATGGTTATATTGGTATGTAATTGAGTATATAGATTATGCTTAAGGAAGATGGACCATGCTACACCTTTAGATTAATGTAGTTAGGTAGATGGTCCACACCAACTGAAGATAATTTATGTTATTTAATTAATTTCATGTGCTGCAACATACCATTGAAGGATCTTGCTAAGTCATGCCTAAGGAAGATGGTTCATACCATAACCTAGTTTAGGTGGATGAACCATGCCAACCAAAGATGGGTTATGCTTAGTCCTAAAATGTATGATCTTCTTGAAGATGTTGTGGTAGTTTTATACTTCTACACATCATTTTATATGTACAATTGTTTATCCCCAAGTTGAGTGCAAGTTAATATGTTTATGAGGTTGAGGTGAAGTCAATTCCCTAGCCTTCTCTTTATAAGTTCAATCCATTCTATTCAAATTATTTACTGTTTTATGCAATTTAAATTCATAGGTTAAGTTACAAACCAATCAAACTATTATATCTTTTATCAACTAAAAGGTAATTTTACAATTCTGTTTGCCATAAACTAGCAATCCTTGTGGTTCGACAACCACCTACTGTAGCATTAATCTAGAATGAGGAATGTGTTATTGTTATAAGTGGTATTTTTAAGTGGTACACATTTATACGCATCAACTACTCTATTGACTCATAATAACAGAAAGAGGGAATATAAGAACAACTACAGTTGAAAGAATGAGAAGAAGATTGTGCAGTGGCGAGCAAGTTTTTTGCCTAAATCAAAGATGGAATCGCAGATGCAAATATCCAAATGACAAGAACGTCATATATATACGAAATGAAGCAGATAACGAAGAGGCAAGCACGAGGCCCTAAAAATCAGGAGCATAAATGGCAATGATGAGCAGTAACAGCCGCAAAAACTTCTCCACTTCCTAAAAACAGTTGCAATTTCATACATTAATTCAATTTATAAAAGGAATTGGGGGCAAAGTGTGGAGTGAAATTTCCCCACCAATCATAATACACCACATGTCAATAAGGGTAAAACCCACCTTTAATCAAAATAGCTTTAAAGCCCAACAGAAACCAACGGCCCAACAAGAAAAACCTGGAAGAAGGTCAATTCCACCCAACTAATGGAAGAAGGTCAACTCAACATAAGCAGACCAAGGAATGGCCCAAGATCGGCACATTCAAGTTTCCATAATGCCCACAATAAAAGAAAATACAGCAAAATAAGGGGGCATGAATGCCCACGTCTAAAAATCGCCAATAACGGCTCCATGTAAATCTCTGTACAGGTATATATATAAACCATGAATAAGAAGAAAGATCCATCGAATTCCAATCACATTGCTCTCACTGTCAAATTTGTTTACTATTTCTGTTCTCTTGTTCATAATTTTTTTTGGTATATTTTCTTAAGTGTTCGTGTGTGAAAAATTGCACCTACACATGACAAGACCCAAAATGATGCAAATTATTAGTAAAAACATCATAGCAAACCTGTTGAGGTATAACCACAAGAGTTGGATTCTGCACATGTTGTTTATTGGAATGGACATTAATTATACAGGTGGCATCTACGTTGTCTGCATGTGCAGCATTGTATGTATAGGTTGATGAGAAGGACTCCCTTCAACAAACATACTTAGCATGTTCACTAGAACAGCCGATTGTTGAGTACCTTCTAAATTACTTGGCCTAATGGCCAAGCTTTGAGAAAAACTTGCAAAACACCGGTTAAGTATAGTTAAATAGTCCAACAGACTTTCCATTTTCCGCTCTAGAGAAAAAACGGCTTTGTCATGATCGTGAGTATTCTTTTCTTGATTGCAGGTCATCAAACGTGTTACCCAAGTAAATGACTCTAGAGGGGGGGTGAATAGAGTCTTAACAAAATGATACCAAATAATCGGTTTTATGTTTATTTAAGCTTGGCAATAAACAACCTTTGAATGCACAATAATGAATAATGAAAAGCAAGCAATATTAATTGAGAAATAAAGTAAAGAGAGAGAAAAGCAAACTCAAAACGCCAAGATTTAACGAGGTTCGGAAACTCCTACTCCTCAGTTCAAGATCCCTCTTGAGACTTCCCAAAACCCAATATGGCTTCTCCTTAAAGGTGGAGAGCAAACCGATACAAGAAGCACACTGGTGCGACTGAGCGTGTGCACAAAATAATGCACAACACTTTAGGTTTAGAAATAATATCAAGTGGGCACCATATTTTAAAATTTATAAAACCACTAAACACTTATACTATGGAGTATGAAGTGAGCAGGGATCGTCCCAAGAGATCTAAACAATTATAGGTTTTTCAGAATTGAATTCTACTTTAGTGCTTATATGATTGCTAAAAACATTTGGTTTGTGATTAGACTAATTTTAAACTAAATGATTGCAATAAAATAATAGAGTTTTAGGATTCACCACTAAGCACATTCCTTAACTCACTCACTTTCAACTAATTGGGGAAATAATTAAGTGCAATTCTAATGTAGCTAATACTTGCAAAGAAAAGTATGAAGTATCAATTTCAAGCCTGAATTGCCTACCTAATAGCAAATAAACTAAGTATAGTGCAATTCACCAATCCAAATAATGATCCATCAATTCAAGTTACAATTCTAGCCTACATTAATGTAGAATATAATGCAATTGTGACAAAAAGTATGGAATTCAAACATAAGTATGGATGGTCTACTTACCTACTAATTGAACTGCAATTAAATTAATTAAACTTAAATTAAAGTAATTAAACATGAATTTAAAACTAATTAGACAATAAATTAACCAAAACATGTAGTGCCATCCATCAAATAAAAGTAATTTTCCATCAATTTGAAACAAATTACAACTAATCAATACCATGCATAGCCATTACAAGAATCAATTAACAAAGAATTCATATGTAAAATTTGTTTATCAATCAACCACACATAAGACAATATGAGATTAATACAGATAATTAATTGAAAGAATTTAATTCATAATGTTCAAGACTATACACTAACTACATAAATTAATCCCCAAAAAGTAAAAAGAGAGAAAGAATAGGTTACATGCTTAGGGTTTGTCCAACTCTAAGTAGAAGAATCAGCCACTCATGGTTGATGGAGTTGAAGACAGAACAATCTCCATCTTGGATTCATCATCTCTGAGCTTTTCTTCCTAACCCTAGCCTGTTCTTCGTTTATCCTCTTTCGCGTGTTTTTCCAGAGAGAATATAATATTACGATACAGAAAAATAAAAACTAATAATCCTCCTCTAATTAATAAATTAAAGACTCCTTAAATAAAATAAAAACTAACCCTAAACTAATGGCTCACTGGGCCTTAAGTAACAAACCCTATTAAAGCCCATAAGTTACAAAAATAAGCCCAATATAAGAAAATCTCGTAATACTGCCAGGTACTGGGGGATTGATCCCACAGCATTGGGGATCGATCCCCCAAGGGCATTTTTAGTTCTGTGAATAGTGGGGGATCAATCCCCCACCCTAAGGGATCGATCCCCCATAGTTGGAAATTTCCTTTAAGCCTTATTTAGCTCCATTTTGGCCCCGGGTTAATTGATTTGCTTCTTCATCTTTGGAAACATCATTAAAGGCCCGAGATTGACCACTTTTGAAGAATAAACACACTATACGAGCAATAGGCTGCGACCTCTTTTTGCCATTTTCTGAACTTTTTCTGAATGTCTTTGCTTGACTCCAAAAAGCCTTTAGTGAACCAAAATTAGTCCATTTGAACCTTATTGACCTGAAATTGACAAAAACATAAATTAGAACTAAAACATGAAAATAAGATAGATGCAATGACTAAAATACCCTAGTTTAGGTGCTGAAATGTGCGACATTTAAGCACTTATCACACACTGCTTCTAAATCTTCTTGCTAAGAGAAAGGACCTCTTTTAGACTTCTTTTGGGTTACATCAACCCTTACAATAGTTCTTGAAGAATATAATTGAAGAAGAAATAAACTCTATGAATTGATACGCATATCAAAGCTCATAAGCCTATGGCAAAATATGGAATATAGCAAAAGGTTTAAAGCTCAAATGATATGAATGAGACAATGATTAATGCAAGTTTCTTTTGATCATAAGGTTTTTCTCTCTTAATGTAATTCATGTATTGTAATGATAACCTTGATGTGTTTATATAGAGGCTCAATCGGCATTAGATAAGATTTCAAAACTTGCCAAGAATATCGTTACAGTTTAAAAAGAACCTGACTTTTTGCCTATCTGATCGATCACATGAGTCATCTATGCAATCACTTGAAGTTAAGTGATCGGACACATGCTTTATCCGTTCGGACATTTGGAGCATCTGACCGGTTACATCAATGAAGTGATCGGTAGGATAAGATCCTTTTTCCCCGAACTTTCTAAGATTTGAAGCATCTGATCAGTTACATCAATGATCTGATCGATCACTTGATTAAGTCACAATTTTTCCAAGTTCACTGTTTTTTTCATCTTATCGATAGTATGGAGTGATCTGATCGATCACATTATGTCATCTGATCGGTTACATAGGTGAAGTGATCGGTCACATAGTGTTTCTCAGAAAAATGAAACTTCACTGTTTTGGCGTTCTATCGATAATATAAGGTGATCTGATTGATCATTTGGATCAATACATTACTGAAGTGATCGGTTACTTCAGTTATCAATTTTTTTCATTTTATACAACTATTTGATCGGTTACATTGTATATCTGATTGGTTAGTTCAAGGGACAAAACTTTAGTTTGCATGGAGTATTAAGTGATGCAAGATGAATGAAACTTTGAGCTTTAAACCAAAGGATATAAATTTCCATGCCTTACATAAAATCTACTCTCACCATTCTAAGCTACCCCTGCTGATGAGATGTATGTTCTCCATTGTGCTTTCCCTTCCATGGTGTTTCCATGCCTTGTTCTTTATTGATAATCCAGTTTTGCTGATATGTTAAAAGCACTTTTTATCTTTATTTGTAATCATCAAAATAGTAAGAGGTGTGAATTAAAGGCACTTGTGCCAACAAAGCGTATAACATCCATGATACGTCCGTATGACATCGCTTCAATGAACTTTGTAACCATATTTTCTTCTTCTTCAAGAACGGCACGTGAACTGCCAACGGGAAGTTCACTAGCCTGCTCCCCTTCAACCCCGGTAAGATCTTGCACCAACTTGCCGTGTCTTCTTCCTCCCGCCATGGAAACACCCTATTCAGAAGGTCCCGCCGGCTGTGCCACTATGTTTGACTTGTAAAAATGGTCAATTCTGATGGAACCGGATGGGCGTACTAGGTTCTAAAGAAAGATCCAAATAATATTCCAGATGGAAGATTGCAAGACCATGCGATTGTGAAGAGGTATGGAATGAACACCTCTGGGTTCTTTTTGCCTTTAAAAAAGGACTTCAGGACTACTACTTGGCTAAGAAGGAATGAACTACTTTTGAAAATACTAGACTTGAATGTAAAATATTATAGTGTAAAGCAAGAAAGTGCAGGATTTAAGCTAGACATATTGAAATTGTATTATAATAAAATATAAATTGTATTGAAATGTTGTATTATTGCGTGTGTTGAACAGGCCTTTTAAGTTATAATATAATGCCTTATTTATAGAATTATGAAATGGCAGTTAACATAAACAGTTCTATAAAGTTCCATTGCCAACTTCAAATGCCTCCAAGTGAATTGGATAGATTGTGCCATGTATCCCATTGTTTTCTTCAATTTTTTTGAAGTTTACATGTGTCCACAGCCATGCAGTCATGCTTTTGATTACGTATCATTTTCTCAAATGAACTGCGTCAATTTTGTCTGAATGATGGCCACTACTCCTTTTAAGGATGGTGGTAATAATGGCCCATAATCAATCATTTGATAAGTGATTCTTGCATCGTGGCGTTTGGAAGAACTGTTTTTCACATTTTTAGGAACCCAGAATTGCATGTTAAAAACTCTCCCTTTGGCTGACACGTTCCTTTGACTGGGTCAGATTCCTTATGTATACGTGGTTCTTCATTTGGCTTTGTAGTGGACTCTTAGTACTCTTCCAATTCTCAAAGTCCCTATTCTCATAGACTCCTTTTAATCAGTTATTGAATTTGTATATGGCAAATCTTCTATAACAATGCGCCACATGTCTCCATCTAACTCGGTAAGTTGCTTTTAATAAAACCATCAGCCACTTTTGATTGAAATTCTCGCGCCTGGAATTGCTTGGGGTTGGACTCCTTCCACGTGTCAATTTTTTATTGAGAGAAAATAAAGGTGTAAACATGACTTACCTTCAATTTCGCTTCCCATCTCAATCTTGCAATTTGAACGGAAAATTACAATTCAATCAGACTTGTTTTAACAATAAAATTCACGAATTACAAATTTTATATCTCACATATTATCATCTTACTATATTTATGCTCCAAGATTACTTTGTATTTTCAAATATATGATACAATTTATATTTTAAAAAGTTCAGATAATTTTTGTTAATACTTTTTGTATAACAAAATTGGGATTTCAAAGGTTAGAAGGAATGAAAGAATACATTTTGAAAGTTAAATACTAAAGTTCGAGATGGTGGTGTAAACATAGAAATAAAGTGACTCTGGCGCATTAAAAATGACTATCTGCTTTTTATAAGAGAGAAGAAAAAACACTGCAACCTTTCAAACCACACAATCTAAACATTATTTATATGGTACCATACGGTGACGGAGTGAGAAATTTTTTTGAGGGGAGCATATTATAGTATTGTACACCAAAATATATATTTATAATATAATGTGTTTATATATATATATATATATTGATATTTTTGGAATTAAATTAATTTACAGGTATAGAATATAAGTATTAAGGAAACCATTTAAGAGAAAAAAATTTAAAACATATATAGAATTTTATGAAAAATGAGAAAATTTAGGAGGACATTTCCCATATTTGTATTAAAAGAAAACATATATATTATTATAAAATATATATATAGAATATAAGAGAGAGAAAATTCAGGGCACGTCCCCGGTCCTTAATTGCCTCCATCCCTAGTACCATAGTCTGAAAATCACTGGGTCCGGTAATCTATTCAGTATTTCACATAATCTACAATTAACAAACAATCCAATGCACAAGAGAAGAAAAATTCTAGAATTCTCCGGGATGACTAAGTGCTGAAAGACTCCGAAATACCTAGAGTATTGTAAAATTTCTAGCCCCAACACAACAAATGACATGGGAACATTTTTTATTTTTTTTCCCTAATTAATGACATGAAAACATTTACATGCTACATATTCAAAAGTAACAAAATACATCTGACACTGCTGTAATATATATTAAATTGATTTAACAAGCAAAGAGTTTAGACTGCATATATACCTAAATAAATAAGTACAAGAATTATTTCATAGAACCGTGATGTGGAACAAGGATACCTATCGAACATCAAATGCAACTATGTCCAGGAAGTGGTATCATCTAGCAAAACAATTAAAAATAAGTCGTCAATGTTAACCAAGGCTCCATGCCTGCATCACAAAGATTCAATGATGAATGAATAGACTATATTTATTGAGGAAAAAATTTTACTAAATGCATGTAACACTCATAATTGTACCTCATTTAAGTCACTAATGTTAAACAACCAGAGTCTCTTGATTTGGTTTAACTGCTATCTGTTTTTCATCTTTCATTAACTGCAATGCTCAATCGTCCAGTCTAATCTTTGTGATGTGGTACTGAGAAGTCATTATATGTGTCTTTAACCAAACCGAACAGGATATACCGGACAAGGTGGGTACCCTTGACTTGTTGAGTTGATTGGGGACTCTCAGCGCGCAATTTGGGTGATCTCAGGCGGGAGTCGAAGTTATCTCGCTTCATTATATATCTTATTATCTCTCAAAAGTTTACTCTAACACATTCCTTTTCCCCAACCTTCATAGCATCAACTATGTTTTTCCTACTTCACAACACATACTCTTCACAGTAGATATAATCATTCCTAGCAAATCTACCAAATATGAAGAGAGCAATTGTTAAATTTTTTTTTTTCCCCCGTCAAATCTATATATGAACAATAAATGAATAATTTAGTATTTTAAAAAAGGATATAGTACAAACATTTGGGTTTGATTGGGCAATTTTTTTTTTTTTTTTTTTTTTTTTTTTTGTGTGTAAGAGTATTTAAAAAAATAAAAATAAGAAGCTTTAAAACGAATTCTCACTAGAAAATTTCTTGATTTTTGAAGAGAATCGGTAGAGATTTCGGTAAAATAAGGTTGTACTGGAGAAAAAAAAAATTTCAAATTTCAAATGTATTTTTGGAAAAGAGAGTTTAGTGAAGAACTGATGGTAGTTATGGAGTACTTTGTAAATGTGCTTGCATGTTGGTACATATAGTAATAACTACCGAGAAACTAGACATCCAGTTGAGAGACTTATAGTAGAAATATTTTTTAGAACACTTGTCGACGTCAACACATATAGACATGTGTAAACGTAAAACGTATAAAAATAAAAACTGAACGCGTACAATGAGAAGCTTTAACTACAGAAGATAGATTATGTAAATATGGGGTGGTTGATGAGACTGAGTTAGGAATTCGTTTGAGGTGCGCCCTATTAAAGAGGGTAAATTATATTTTTTTTTAGTGAATAGTGCTGCAAAACAAATTAGACAATAAGTTAAAATTGAACTGTAATAATTGTGAAATAATAGTATTTAATAATTTGAAAAATAATTATTTAAAAAAAAATGGAAAAGAAGAAGAGTAAGAATGAAAAGAAAGGAAAAATTAAAGATATTTTTTAAAAATAATTATTTTAATGGGCAATTTTGTAAAATTTTATAAATTATAGGCCTATTTGCAATAAAAATTAATTGGCCCAATGGTAAATAATTATTTCACGGGGCATTTTTCACTTTTTTTTATAAATGATTAGCCTATGTGTAATAAAAATTAATCACCGTTTTTGAGGAAAAAAATTATTTTGGGGGGGGGGGGGGGGGGATTTTGATAACTTCTATAAATTATAGGCCAATTTGTAATTAAAACTAAAATATAATGGCTGCTTTCACTTTTTATGGTTTAAAAAAAATTTGTATAATTCACTTTTTATGGTTCAAACATTTGAGTTTGATTGGGCAAATTTTTTTTTTTTTTTATTTATTTATTTTTTTGTGACAGAGTATTTAAAAAAAATAAAAATAATAAGTGTCGCGCTCGGATTTTTCCCCACCCTCTATAAGAGTCGCCACCTAGCATAGGATTATGGTGTGCTAGGTCACCTATGGTGTCTAAAGACTTTGAAAAAATAGATGGACATCTGAGAGGTCTAATTTGGGCCTGTGGAGGGAAAAATCCCCCTCTAGTGAGGATCGTCCACATCATCACGCTACAAATTTATGTTCTTTATATTGCGAGGGCCCAATCCGTATCAAGCCCAAATTACAAAAGCCTAATCCAGAACGAGCCCAAGTTGATTCTTCCTTCAGATCAAGATTACTAACATTGGCCCTTTGGCCCATTATTCAAGCCCAGCTGATTTAAGGTGCATTCAGCCCAGGATATTTGAGAATGAACGAGTCCTGCCAATTGAAGGATTCATCATAGAAGGTAAATTCTATACAAGGAAGATCTGTAAAAAGGGAAGTCTGGCATGGAAAAAAGTATAAAAGGAAACAACATGATAGGAAGGAGCATTGTATATAGAATGTATTGGAGGGTAAGCAATGTGAGTCCTACCATACTTCTACCACCCTTTGTGTATAAATAGAGGCCTAGACCTCCAATAAAATCTATCGAGCAATATACGTTTTTCTCTGAGTACTATAATTGCTTATTTTGAGTGAGTTGTATTTTTCTTTTTATTTCTTTTAATAGAGAGAAATTTTGCACCTACACTTTAGCGCCGTCTGTGGGAACCGTATAGAAATATACTCCCACTATTGTTTCAAATCGTTTCTGTTACTACGATCTGGAATGTCAGACGGAGAATCTACAACAGTGGCTGATCAACAGATGGAGTTGATACAAAAGATGCGAGAAGAATTATTGCACCAGTTCGAAACGCTTCATCAGGCGAACGAAGCCAACGTAACCCAGATTGCATTGCTTCAACAGCAAAACGACATCCTTCAAACAGCGATGGCTCAATTGACACCATAGCCACCACCAGTTAATACGGCCGCACCTCCCCCCAACCAAAACGCTCTTCCAGTTACGAGCCTCAAGGCAATGGGGCGCAGCCTAATGAAGCTAGGCCCAACGAAGTTCAGCAAGAGTAGAGGACAAGGACCGAGGCAGTCGCTTCGGACAATCTTCCTCGTCGCACGTAGGACGAACAGGCCAAGTCCAAGCGCAAGCTTATGGTATGGTCTAATGGCATTCCGGATGGCGCAGGCGTATAGGAGGCCCTTGATGAAAAGAGACTGCTGGGGATTTAGACGCCCGTCGAGATGGCAAGAAAGCATAAGAACTCCCTAATGAAGACTTCGTTCACCGATGATATATACCTTGTTGACAGGCCTAAGAAATTCACTATGCCTTCCTTTACCCAGTTCGATGGTACAGGAGATCATTCTCGTCACCTCGATCACTATGCACAGAAGATGGCTCTGGACGATCACAACGATCCATTCAAGTGCAAAGTTTTTCCGACTAGCCTAACAGGAGCTGTATTGGAGTGGTTTAGGAATAGACCACTCAAATCCATCCCGGACTACGAAACTCTGTGCACTATATTCCTAGTAGAATACTGTGGAACCAAAAAGTAAAAGAAGAGTATCGCTAACCTCTTCACCATAAGGCAAAAGAAAGGAGAAACGTTATAGGATTTCTTGTCTAGATTTAACATGGAGGCCTTAGAAATAGCAGATTGCCATCTTGCGACTGCAATAGAAACGTTCAAGCTTGCAATGATTTAGGGAAGCAAGTTCCATACCTCCCTAGTCAAATATTCTCCTCCAGATATCCAGACTATCAATACTAGGGCACAGATCTACATCCGACTTGAGGAGAATGTAGCCCACCGAGCACAGCATGCCACCCTCGTCACAGTAAAGAATAAACCTCGAGAAAAAGTTTTAAATTCAAAAAGTCAAAAAAACCAGCTTGCCTCAGCACCGGTCACTCAGGTACCTGAGAAGAGGTATAGGACAGAGGAAAGGTTCACACCTCTTCACACCACCTTGGCTCGGCTGTTCCAAGAAAACAAGATAAGATTCGCAGCCCCTCAGCCAATGAGGCAACCCTTAGAGCAGAGGGACAAAAGCAAGCACTGCGCCTACCATAGAGATTACGGGCATACAACCAATGATTGCAGATCCCTTAGGCGGCAAGTCGAGAACATGATAATCAGGGGTGAGTTGACAAACTACCTCACAGCAAAGGAGTACGTGAAGCTTCTGGAGGTCAATCCTCGAAAAGTAGAAGGCACTCAAGTAAAGGTCATCCATGCAATACATGGGAGATCAGAGGATGACCAAGAGTCGAAGGAAGTATATGGATTTAGGCTGAGGGCAGACCATAAGCTAAGGAAGTTATCCTCGGTGAACACTATCACTTCAGGCAGTATCAGTATTGGGTTCGGCAATGGAGATTTATCTAGAGTTCAACTCCCCCACGAGGATCCACTAGTCATCAGTCTTCTGGTGGCAAATTGCATGATCAAAAGGATTTTGATAGACCCAGGTAGTAGTGCCAATATTATCACAAAGGCGGTCTTTGAGCAGCTGGAGATCCCGTCATCATCAATTCTACCCACCTCCAGTCCCTTAATAGGATTTGATGGCACGAAGGTGGACCCCATTGGGGTGATTGACTTATTCGTCACTACGGCAAAAAGGACATTAAAGGAGAACTGTGTTCTAACAGAAATCCATCATTCTTATAATCTCATTATGGGAAGAGGCTAGATCCACCGAATGAATGGGGTTTCGTCTATCCTTCACCAGGTGATGCGCTGCTTGTCTCCGGATGGTAAGGAGGTTACTAACCTTTGGGGAGATCAGGTCGCTGCTAAAGAATGCTATATGTTGACACAAAATGAAGCAAGGAAGATAGTTAAGCAACCCCAACCAGTTACGACTCCTGGGAGTATGTCCAAATATCAATTACAAAGCCCTCTGCCCAAGTACCTGAAAGCGGAGGATGAAGCTGAAGCCACAAAGTCTACCAAGGAATCCCTCGAGGCTGTTGAAGTAATCTTCAGTGATCCCCAGAAAGTCACCTATATAGGCTCTTCCCCCACAGCCGAAGAAAAGGAAGCATTAATTGATGACATTCGACATAATGCAGATGCATTTGCTTGGGATCATTCAGACATGGTAGAAATCAATCCTTCAATCTCATGCCTTAGCCTGAAGGTGGATCCGGCATTCAAGCCAGTCAAACAAAGACACAGAAGGTTTGCTCCTGAGCGCAATCGAATTATTGCTGAAGAAGTAAACAAATTGCTTCAGGCAGGCTTCATCCAGGAAGTGCACTATCCAAAATGGCTCTCAAATGTTATGGTAGTTCAAAAGAAGAATGGAAAATGGAGAGTGTGCATAGATTTTACCAATCTCAACAAGGCTTACCCTAAGGACAGCTTTCCATTACCCAAGATAGACTAGATGGTCGACGCTACCATCGACTATGAAGGGCTCACATTCCTTGATGCGTATTCCGGGTATAACCAGATCCCTATGAATCCAGAGGATGAAGAAAAAACTGCCTTCATAATAGAGAAAGGCACTTACTGTTACAGAGTCATGCCCTTCGGACTCAATAATGCTGGTGCGACTTACCAACGTCTCGTTAATAAGATCTTCCACAAGATGTTGGGAAAGACGGTCGAGGCCTACATTGATGATATAATAGTTAAAAGTGTAAAGAAGGAGGATCATCCTAAGCACCTCTATGAAGTCTTAAACACTTTAAGAAAGTATAACATGAAGCTGAATCCTTCCAAGTGTTCCTTTACAGTCTCTTCAGGGCAGTTCCTCGGCCATATTGTCAATAAGAGAGGAATAGAAGTAAGCCCAGTTCAGGCTCAGGCCGTTATACAAAATCAAGAACCAAAAACTCGCAGGGAAGTACAGGTTCTGACTGGCTGAATCGTAGCTCTTAGCTGCTTCATCTCTCAGTTATCAGACAAGTACAAACCATTCTTTGATGCAATAAGATCTAAGAACAAGGATATATGGGGACCTCAACAACAAGTTGCTCTCAATCAATTGAAGTACTACATAACTGAACCTCCAATTCTAGTTGCTCTAAAGCCTGGTGAGACTCTCATTATATATTTAGTAGTCTCCGGCATAGCCACAAGTGCCGTACTGATCAGAGAATAAAGGAAGAATCAGTATCTAGTCTTCTACCCAAGTAAGAAAATAACATATGCTAAAACACGGTATAGCAAAGCAGAGAAGGTCATACTAGCATTGGCGTATGCAAAGAGGAGGCTTCGACACTATTTTGAGTCACATAGCATCATAATCCTAACCAACTATCCTATGCGAGTTATTCTTTCTAAGCCAGACTTGTCCGGAAGAATAACTAAGTGGGCAATCAAAATTAGTTCCTTCGAAAGATCTTACAAACTGAAGATGTCACACAAAGGGCAGGCATTGGCTGACTTCCTTCTTGAGTGTGAAGATAAGCCCGAAGAGCTAGACCCTCCCGAACCACAATGGGAGCTTCGGGTAAACGGTTCTTCTAACCTAACTAGTGCCAGGGCCGGGGTCATTATCACAACCCCTGAAGGCACCAAGCTGCAGTAATCAATCTGTCTGACTTTTACTACAACTAACAATGAAGCCGAGTATAAGGCCTTGCTCACTGGGCTCCTGGTTGGCAAACCAACTCCAGGTAAGGTGTCTAAAGGTTTTTAGTGACTCCCAACTTATTGTGCATCAGGTGACAGACAAATATTAGCCCAAAGAAGAAAGGATGAAAGCATACAAAGAGGCTGTGGAGAGTGCTACATGAGGATTCGATCAAATTGAATTCCACCAAGTACCTCGTGATGAGAATTCTGAAGCAAATCAGTTGGCCGCAATAGCATCTTCTTCAGACGAAAATTTAGTCCGGATAGTACTAATTGACATCCTGGACGAACCTAGCATAAGCCCTCTGCAGGAGATAATGGTGATCCCAGATATTCTACGAGAACCATGCTGGATGGATCCGTTGGAAGCTTACCTCAAGCATAGAACTCTTCCGAACTAAAAAGCCAAGGTAAGGAAACTCAGACTCGCTGCAGCCAGATATTCTATCATCAATAGTCAATTATATCGGAAGTCATTCTCAGGTCCTTACTTGGAATGTTTAAGCCCCACTGAGGCCCTCATGATATTGAAGTAAATTCATGACGGGGATGTGGCAACCACTCCGGAGGCAGATCCTTAGCACATAAGGTCCTAACTCAAGGTTATTTCTGGCCATACCTGGCTCGGAATGTTGAAGAGTATGTTAGGAGATGTGACAAATGCCAGCGATATGGTCCAATGAATTATCAACCTACTAAAGATTTACACGCAATGGCGAACTCATGGCCATTCGCACAATAGGGGATTGATATGGTCGGTCCTTTACCCAAAACTGTGGAGCAAAAGGAATACGTGTTGCTAGCCACAGATTACTTCACAAAATGGGTGGAGGCAGAGGCTTATTCAAGAGTGACCCATGAGAAAGTAAAAATTTTTCTATGGAATAACGTAATCTGTCGATTTGGAGTGCCAAAGGTTATCATGATGGATAATGGTCCGAACTTAGACAACAGAAACACAAGAAAATTCTTCGCCGAGCATGGGATCAGGCAAAAGTTGGCTGCAGTTAGCCATCCGCAGGGAAATGGGTAAGCTGAAATAACTAACCGAACCATTTTCAGCTGCCTGAAGAAAAAATTAGAAAAGCTCAAATCAAAGTGGTATGAAAATCTACCTCAAGTACTTTGGGCATATCGAACTACCCCACGAAGACCGATGGGGGAAAGCCCCTTTGCCATGGCCTATGGGTCTGAACCTGTCATCCCCACAGAGTCAGCAGTGCCTACTCTTCGAACATATTTGGTGCTCAAGGGAAACAATAATCAACAGCTTGAGTGAAGCCTTGACCTCTTGGACGAAAAGAGGGACGCTGCAGCAATTAGACTCACTTCATACCAACAACAGTTGCGTAACAATTATAACAAGTGAGTTAGGTTCAGGAGCTTTGTGGTAGGTGATTGGGTGCTGAAGTAGGAAACAGCCCATGTAAAAAAATTACAACCTAATTAGATCGGACCTTACAGAGTCACAGAAGTGGTAAGGAAAGGAGCTTACTGGTTAGCTGAAGTTAATGGGCGTCCAATTGCGCGTCCATGGAATGCAATACACCTAAAATGGTATTATCATTAGACAATATAGTCCATTTACTTTTCTTTTACAAACAGTAAAAGAAACATGTCTGTTTATAGGCCCACATAATAAAAGTTTCTTGATTAATATACTTCTTTGCTCCTTTTCTCTCTAAACTTTAGTGATGTGGGATATTACTTGTTACTACTTTATTTTCTGTCATAGGGGGCAATACATATACCCTACTACTGATATTACGACAAAAGAAAGATGTTACCATACTACTGATATTACGACAAAAGCTATATTTTCGCTTTTTGGCTGTATTTTTATCCCACATCGGTCCACCATTATTCTACAAGTCCTTTTAAAAAAGGATATACTTTAGAATGAATGTATATTATAACGAATGCCTATTGGAAATTCAGGTAGTATTTAGACCATAGACCTAAAGGACACTCTTTGCAATATTTTCTTTCATTTTTTGATACAATGCACAAATGTATGTGGCTTAAAGTACTTGGGTGTATTGCAAAGAGGGTCCGCTGGTAATAGTAACAGCCCAGCCCAAATTCTGATCAAAGTCTTGGTACCAACGAGCATTCTTTGCAATAATTCTTTTTTAAAGCTCACATTTCTGGCCCATATTATAAACTCTATTCTTTGTCCCACGTCAAATAGAAGTACAAGAGGTATATAGTTAATATAATTGTGGCACACCACATCTGGTCACCACAAAAAGAGTCTTTATAGAAGATAGTCTCCCAAGCAAATGCATGGGAGACTTCCCAGTCACAGTTACTCTTTTTTGTGGCCTCATATCATTTTTGAATATTCGACCTGTCTTGCATACTTGATAACTTTTCCAGCTCAGGCTTCGGACCTCAAGAGTCCGGCACAATACGATTCCTCTCAGGCTCATAGCCGAGGAATACATCGCCTCGAACCTCAAGAGTCTGGCATAATACAATTCCTCTCAAGCTCATAGCCGAGGAACATATCTCTTCAGACCTCAAGAGTCCAACGCAATACAATTCCTCTCAGGATCATATCCAAGGAATATATCGCTTTGGACCTCAAGAGTCTGGCACAATATGATTCCTCTCAGGCTCATAACCGAGGAATACATCGCCTCTGACCTCAAGAGTCCAGCCTAATACAATTCCTCTCAAGATCATAGCCGAAGAACATATCGCTTCGGACATTAAAAGTCCAGCGCAATACAATTCCTCTCAGGATCATAGCCGAGGAATACATCGCCTCGGACCTCAAGAGTCCAGCACAATACAATTCCTCTCAGGCTCATAGCCGAGGAACATATCGCTTCAAACCTCAAGAGTCTAGCGCAATACAATTACTCTTAGGCTCATAGCCGAAGAACATATCGCTTCGGACCTCAAGAGTCCAGCACAATACAATTCCTCTCAGGCTTATAGTCGAGGAATATATCGCCTCGGACCCTAAGAGTCCGACACAATACAATTCCTCATAGGCTCATAGCTGAGGAATATATCGCTTCGGACCTCAAGAGTCTGGCACAATACAATTTCTCTCAGGTTCGTAGCCAAGGAATATACCACCTCGGATGATTCAAATCTGAGACTACATCAATAAGGTTTAAGCCCAAGTGGGGGCAAAAATTCTTTATGGTTGTCACACCTGCAGGCCCCTATACTAGGCCCAAAAGTGAACAGTGAAATTTTCTATGGCTATCACACCGGCAGGCCCCAATACTTGGCCCAAAAGTGTACAGCCCAGTAATAGTTTTGTCCCACATTGAAATAATATAAGAAAACGAGTGTTGATATACTTACTCTATATAAGTTCAGGGCAAGAAGGATTCCCTTGACGGTTAGATCGCTAAAAGGTAAAACACTCCTCAGTTAGTGATCGAACTGTCAAAGGAACTCCCTTCTTATCATTTTCCCTACTTTTGCTTCCGATCAAAAGAAGTCCGCTCACTTAAAGGCATGAAAAGCCAATCAACAAGTATATGCAGTTCAGAAGCATTCATAAACATGCAAACTTCCAAAAGTAAACATAAAAATAATAGTTGTTACTGTCTATAAAATATGAAAACACATTGTTCTAGATCAATTGTCATACAAGTTCACTTCCTTTTGGGATCAAAAGGAGCAGAATCAAAAGCATCTACCACATTTGGACTGGAGGCTGGAGGGATTGATGAACTTGGAGCTGGATGATCCTCCTGGTAAGACTTCACCATTTCAGCAAACAGCACCTCAGCTTCTTGGGCTGGTGGACCCTCAGCATAAGGGAAGGAAACTTTCATATCAACATCAAAGGCTTTTGGATCCTTCATTTTTTCACCTGAGCCATGGTTGAAACCGAACCTGAAGGTTTTTGCACTGGATAAGCATACCAAGGTGGTGTAGCGCCCTTGCATCTGTTTCCCAGCAGTGACACAGGTGCCGATTGCATCCTTCAAACGTTGGACTTCAGCCTCCAATGTCTCCACCTTAGATTCGAACGTTGCCAAGCGATTCTTATAAACATCCCTAGCCTCAGAGACAATCTTTGCACTAAGAAATGCATTTGAAGCCTTCTTTTCAGCATTGCCAAGGTCTTTTTCCAATTTCTTGATGGAAAGAGACTGAGCCTCAGCAGTAGCGCACAGTGTCATAGTGTGGTACATACTTTACAAAATTAACAGTGGTTTAAAAAAAGCTAAAGAAAAGTTAAATCAATGTCAAAGATGAAGGAAAGTTTAAACCTTCACAGCATGAACTGGGGCAGACGGTAGTAGCTGGTCTAACCCCATGTTCCCAATGATTTCTTTATCCTTGGGTAGCCACATTCCCCAGGCTACCGCCAAAGTAGCAGAGGGGTCAGTGACTATGGAGTCCCTAGAATGGAGAACTGACTTGTTAGCCCTTAAAAAGATAGATCTTCAAGGTTCTCAAGCCTTAGCCTGGACATAAGCCCACACCTTCTCTTCAAGGTCAGCTTCTCTAGCCTTCTTCCCCCTACTTTTGGGGACATTTTTGCCCTTACTGGTTAAAGGTGGATTCGGCCTTGTCTTCTTTAGAGGAGGCTCATCAACCTCCTATTCATGCTCAGTAGATCTGATGACTGCCAAAGGATGCTCTTCAACAGCTTTCTTCTTCAGAGCTTCAGCTCTCTGTTTTTCTTCCTCAGTCAATGGGAAGCTATCGAAGGATGGGAGTGCCAAATCCATAAGGTCCGTAGCTGTGGCACTAAAAGCGATTTCTTTGAGGTTAGAAGAGGTGAGCAACTCCTCAACAGATGGGGGTTCGCTCTAAACTTGGCCTTCGAGAAAGGAGAGCTATTCTTAGCTACAAATAAGGGGAAGGTTGCTGAAAAAACACCAAGAAACTCATAACTATGACGAAAAATTAAGACTTGACATGGGAAGCAGCCAGAGCACTTGCTATAAAAGGAGGGTAAGCATTATATACCTAACTTCCCAAATTTGTGAGGGATTGGGAGTATGCTTGATTGAGGCACAGACCATTTCCCTTTAACTATAATCATCCTCTCTTTCCATTTCTTCTCGGAGGAAGGGAGGTCCATGCATATCCTTTGCTGAAGGTTAGAAGTGAAATAAAACGGCCAGGCTCAGTCCCATGCCTGGAGATGGTGTAAGTAATCAATAGGTCAACAAGAGTCAAATCAAGACTCTCAAGCCTTCAGCAAACTAAAAATGCCGAGACTATCCAAAAAAAAGTTGGGGTTTGTTTGAAGGGGGGCCAGACTTAACTTATTAAAGACCAAATGGTAGAAGGGGTGAAGAGGAAATCGAAGAGCATTAAGATGGGCAACTGAGAGAAGCAACTCATCCTCTCCGACGCCCTTGCCAAAACTGAAGTTAGCCTTCCACATGTATTCAACAATTTCTACCCCCTCAGGGATTTCAAATTCCTCCATTACCGAATCAATAGTGAACTTGATATGTCGAATAAATAAAATCATCTCTTTCTCTTCTTTAGTAAAGATACTATTCGACCCAGAGGTGGATGTCTCAGCCTGAAGTAAGGAACCATCTAACTGATTGGCCGAGTCGTTTCCAGATTTAAAAGGGTTAGAAACCCTAAGGGGAAGAACCCTAATGAGAATGGGGGAAGACGAGGGTGTGGATTCGGAATCTACAATTTCTACGTGTTCGTGAGTGGTTGAAGTGCTCATGATACAAGATCAAAAAGTAGATGAAGAACTAACCTGGTGACACAACGAAGTAAAGAGCGCAGTGAATGAAATGAGCACAGTGAAGGCAAAAACAAATCTTGAAGAAGTTCTTGAGTCAGAATAGCGATAGACACTCCTTGAACTGCCTCTTGCAAAATTGGCAACCGTGCAACTTCAATTTCCTTTTAATTAGGAGCCGTAGTCCAATTAAAGAGGGAATTGGGGGCAAAGTGTGGAGGGAAAAATCCCCCTCCAGTGAAGATCGTCCACATCATCACACTGCAAATTTATGTTCTTTATATTGTAAGGGCCCAATCCGTATCAAGCCCAAATTACAAAAGCCTAATCCAGAACGAGCCCAAGTTGATTATTCCTTCAGATCAAGATCGCTAACATTTACCCTCCAGCCCATTATTCAAGCCTAGCGGATTTAAGGTGCATTCGGCCCAGGATATTTGAGAATGAACGAGTCCTGCCAATTAAAGGATTCATCATAGAAGGTAAATTCTATACAAGGAAGATCTGTAAAAAGGGAAGTCTTACATGGAAAGAAGTATAAAAGGAAACAACATAATAAGAAGGAACATTGTATATGGAATGTATTGGAGGGCAAGCAATGCGAGTCCTACCATACTTCTACCACCTTTTTGTGTATAAATAGAGGTCTAGACCTCCAATAAAATCTATCGAGCAATATACATTTTTCTCTGAATACTATAATTGCTTATTTTGAGTGAGTTATATTTTTTCTTTTTATTTCTTTTAATAGAGAGAAATTTTGCACCTACACGGCCCTAGCGTATTTAACATCCACTTAGTCTACGAAAACCAGATTAATGGGATCTTCTATAAGAGTCGCCACCTAACATAAGATTATGGTATGCTAGGTCACATATGGTGTCTAAGGACTTTGGAAAAATAGATGGATACATGAGAGGTCTAATTTGGGCCCTAACGTATTTGACATCCACTTAGTCTATGAAAACCAGATTAATGGGCTCGGGGGTTTGGTTGTGCATGGGGAAGGTGTTAGGCACCCAATGGCACCCGTGGAACACGGTTACCTTACTTTTTATATTGCATCCCTAAGTTAATTTATTTTTGGAGTTTAAAATGTTACTAAGAAAACTCATATATTCTAAAGAGATTTCTATTTTAAATATGCTTCTAAGGAAACTTATTATTAAAGAAAATATATATATATTTCTAAGGAAACTTATATTTTGTATATTTCTAAGGAATATATATATATATATATATATATATATATAGAAGGAAATTTGTATTTTAAATATTTTTCCAAGGAAAGGAAACTTATATTTTAATAAGGTATATTTTTAAGGAAACTTGTAATTAAAGAATATATATATATATTTCTAAGGAAACTTATATTTTAATAAGGTATATTTCTAAGGAATTTGTATTTTAAATATGTTTCTAAGAAAACTTTAAAAATGTATGTGTATATATATATATATATATATATATATATATATAAGGAATATGAAATTTAGAAAATATTATTCTTAAAGAAAAACGTGATTTTTAGAAAATATTATTTCTAAATAAATATAAGATTTTAGAAAATATGATTAAACTTTGAAGAAATTGAAGTCTTATTGTATGACAAAAAGACTAGTATATTTTTTTATGACATCCCATTCTCGCAACAATATAAACATTCTTTATTGAGTTCTAAAAATAAAGAAATAACTAATGTCAATTGAGATGAAAGTCTAACCAATGT